>NC_034593.1:129303828-129349470 GCF_900095145.1 Mus pahari | reverse complement strand
TCTCTCTCTCTCTCTCTCTCTCTCTCTCTCTCTCTCTCTCTCTCTCTCACACACACACACACACAAAACCAAATTATGATCTAGAATGATTCTTATAGAAAGATAAAGGCAACAATTGGAGAAGTTGTATTATTTGTCTTGGGTTGCTATAATAAAATACATGGGGTAGTTTCAAGAATAGAAATTTATTTTCTCACAGTCCTGGAAGCTGGAAGGCCAAGAGGACTGCCTTTGTGTAGGTTGTAGATGGCCACCCTACCCTGTGAACTAACACAGTAGAAAGAGACAGAGGATGGTCTGTAGTGGTTACTTGTAGAAGGGCACTAATTCTGTCCCGAGGGCCCAGCTCTCAGGATCTCACCTAAACCTAAGCACTTGTAAAAGGTTCCTTCTGTGAGTGCCCTCACCTAATGGGAAGGACTCTATTTCCTGTTAGAGCAGAGGTTATTTAAAGGACCAAGTTGTGTCTTCTGAAATTCAGTGCATGTTCCTAAACCTTTTTATTCATTTCTCAGTTAATCTGATTGAATAATTGATGATTTTTTTTCCCTGTACTGGTATTTTCTTGTCTGAGTTTTCCTAAGTTAGTTAGGATGTTCAATCTATACAATGTGCTGTGTAGGTGCTATGTGCTCCATTCATCAACCATGTATTGAAGGTTTGGTACCCAGAATAATTTCAGCACTTTCCAAGCCTACACACAGATTTTAGCCCATCACTCCTGGGTGTAGAGTAATACAGAAGGGCCTGGTTTAATGCAATGCCTACGTGCTTGTTTGGTTTGCAGCTTCTGCTGGTAGCATGCTTGGATTCTGGTAATAATAGCTCGTTAACAAGGTTCCATTAAGGAAATAAATGCATTTCAATGATGTCTTCTTAGCTTAGTAATTTTCCTGTGTACAGAAAGCTAAATTTTCTGTGTACTTAAATAGTAACCAGGAAAGGAGAGTTATTAAGGTGACTCCCATCATTTGGTTAACACGGTATTTCTGTTACTCGTGGTTTTGCAATAGCCATAATCCTGCACTTAAGGCTTAACAGTAGTGGCCACAAATTTCAGTCCTGGCACAGCACAAAGGAAATGTCGGGATGAAAGTATGCAGTATTTGAGGGGAGCAAAAGGCAACACTGAAAAACAGAGTGACTAAGAGGTCATTTGTGAGCTCTCTAGCCCATCGCAGCAGATTCATGGACATGCCCGGCTTCCCACGTCAGGTAGCACTGTCATCCAAAACCAGGGATTGGCACTGAGCAGACTGGGAAGGAACCTGATGCTTTCCAGAAGAAGGCTTTGCTTGCTTGCTCCTCCATTCCGTTTCCATATACTCCAGCTCTCCTGTGTTGGGGGCACTGTGACTTATACCATGAAGGAGAGAAAGGGAGGAGGAGGTGAGGGGGGAGGGAGGTAGAAAGAGAGATGGGGGGAAGGGGCAGGAGGTGGGTATGGTAATTGCTATAGTCAATACTTAGTTTTTGAATTATTCAATATTAAAATGAGTCCTCTTCCACTTTCCCTGCCCCTTAGGAATGAAGATACTAACCTGCCAAGGGCCCTTATTTGAATCAACACTAATACTGGGAAAAGTCACATAATTGCCCTTACGTACCAAGTGTAGTAACTTGAGGTTTCGTTCAGATCTAAATGAGGATTAATATACAAGGAACGCATGAATTTCTGAACCGTCGTAAGAGTCCACATGTCCTTGTAAAGTGTCACTGCCAGTGGGAAGGTGGTCTGGGCACCAGTGCCCACGTAACTGGAGTTTCCGTCCTAGCACAACCGAATCTAAGTGTATAAGAGTTTTACATAATTTCGATGCATGTTGTCATTAGAGAAACTTAAGCGCCAGGCTTGGCTTGTATTTATAGTTGTGTGGTAGGAGGCTTTACCTTTTATTGGAGTATTTATTGAACATAAGGCTCTATCATTTATACACTAGGGACTATCCTGGATGCTGAGTATAAAGAAGCACAATGAAAGTCACAAGTGAAATTTAAGCAAACCCTACCTATAACCCCACGAAGCAGGATTTACATCAGTGGGGAAAGAAGGCATTAGCTTTCAACCGCTTCATGAAAGGCACACAAGGTTCAATCAGAGGCACTGGCAGGAAACGGCTTAGATTATTTTCTTGGTCTGTAAACTTTTGAATAGATAAGTTCCTAGAGACAGGCCATTGATGGCCCAGATGATTCTGTAGACCCCTACGAAAGGTGAGGATGCACTGCTTCATTCTGTTGTCGGTATGTAAGTATACTTGGCCTTACGTGTGGAGTTCAGCATGTGTGTGGTTTCCTGCTCCAAGCCTTGGTGTCTTCATCTCAAAACGGGGAGTATTAGTCATGCAAAGTAAGATGACATGAACACTAAAGCCAGCGTTGTGATTTCCAAAAGTTTATCATTAGTGGTTATAAGAACTAATTAATTTTTCTTGATTTGTTGTTGCTAATTTCATAAAAGAAAAAACATAGCAATGCGATTCATGCTTCAAACAAAAATCTTTCTCACTAATGAGTCCGACGAAGCATGGAGGGCTAAGAGAGAAAGAGTAACGTCATCATGTCCAGACTGAAAACATATTTTTCCTTTCTTAAATGAGGAAAATTTGCAAATGGATCATTCTTTTGGCTCCAGACTTCATGTTGAGTTTACATCAACCCCAAGACAAGCTCTCTCTGGCCATAGTAATGGGCCATTTTAGTCTTTAATGAGGCTTCAGCCCAACACCCTTTAAATGGTAGAGCAGGAAACTAGAGATGTGGAGTCTTCACCACGTTGCGTATGGGCTTCCTACCAATAAATCAGTGTGCCTGCTACTTGAGAAAACATGGCGTCCTAGTTCTGTTGTATTGTTATTTCCTAAATTCAAGAACCATATTTCAGTATGCCACTAAGAAAGAGTGTCGAGTCTTCTATAAACAGAAATGAAAATTGGATTTCTCTAATCAGAGAAAAAGAAATGTGCTTTATTCAGGCCTCAGGAAATTGGTTCACTTGTTTTATAGCTGGAGTCTCACTTCAGGAAAAATTCCTTGGTGCCTTTCCATTCTTGTAAAACGGTGCTATGAGAAGCAGCGAAGAAGGCGCAGGGTACATGGGAGGCGCTCCAGGAAGCAGCATGGCGGGGAGAGCCCACCGCCGTGTCTCCGGCAGAGCTGGGTGACAGAAATGTGCCACTCGAGGCAAACAGTTCCCATTTGTTGTCCTTGGCCATTCCCGTGCACCTCGTGATAATGTAGTTATTGAAACTGAATTTGAAAATGGTAATGTTGTTCTCGTATTTCATCTAAAAACTGCTGCCAGGTCCCACCTAGGAGGAATCGCAGACGTTCATGAGCAGGGCACTGCTGGTATTTTAGGAACCCCACAAGAAGGGCCATGAAATGAAACTGTGTAGAAGCAAAACTAAGCCAAAACAACCCAGTCTGCATTTTCTTTACTCAGTTCTCAGAGAGATGTGTTATGTTATGTAAAAAAGTAGGCTTGGCCTCACCAATACTCAGGTGGCACTCCTGTGTGTGTGTGGCATCGCCCTGGTTTCTGTGACCTTGGCAACTCGTCAGGGGTTAACAGTTTCACATAGGTCAACTGCTGTGTGTTAGGAAGCAGTTTTCCAATGTACTGGCACAGACCGGCTTTTTTTTTTTTTTTTTTCCCAATAGTAAGCATTTATAACCTGTAACCTGTTCCTCCACTCTATTTCCCTCAACAAACAACCATTATGGCAGACAATACCATGAGGCGTTGGGAGTGGGAAGTGAGAGAGCCCTGTTATGGTTCTGTGTCAGAATTTAGATAGTCTCAATTAACCTGGTCCTGGTTAACTTGAGTGCTTCTTTTTTGAAGTATGGATTCTCTGAAGAGCTTCCTTTTGACAATACTTGCTTTACATATTGGCCCTAGTGAGACAGTTTAAAAGTAAATAAACAGACATTTAAAAAACTTTTAAATGCTTATTCTAATTTGTATCCTTAATCCAACATGATAATCTTGCTCATCAGCTTCTAAGAGAACCAACTTTTCTGCACTAATATTGTTTATTTTTGTCTTTCTATATTCACATGCCCTTCAAGTAGCTGTGTAAACAAAGTACGCTCCTATGATAATTATTGGAATTTATTTAAAAATTCATGATGAAACTAATTTCCTCTGTCTTCAGGCATTAGGCAGAAATGTTTTTCTCCATTTGCCATGATACAGAGTAATCACAGCCGAAAAGGAAACAGTTAAAAATGAGCACCCCAAGTTCTCCAAGCACCTCCACTCCTTCAAAAAGCTTGCCAATATCATGTTCAACATTTAACATCAACTTGCATCACAAGATTCCCCTTTTCTGCTCGGTTTTACAGTTGTTCATCGAGTCTGAAGTTGAAAATGTCTTTGTTCTTGAAAGAAAAATACCCCCACGTTGCTTAGATGGATGGTACTTTAAGACATGTTTATTCAAAGATGGCAGCTGAGGGGTGCGCAGGCCAAATGCTTCACATTAGAGATCATTGTGTCTATACAACAGAGGCAGGCAGTGAGCTGTTTATATAGCTGCCTTCAATTTTCTCTGATTTATAATCTATGAGAGAATTTAAATGCTTCATCTGTAGTTTTTAAACAAATATGAAGATTTTAGACAAACATTCTCATTCTAAAAACCAATTCATGAAGAAGATTTAGTCTCCTACAAGTCAGCTGTGTGTTATTAAATTATATATTCAGATTCTTTCAGGAGTTGATCTATGGGGATATTGGATCAAGTAAAATTATTTTAATTGTTGAGATCTTAGACACAATCCATTGGTTAAATCTGAATATGTCCTGCTTCAAAGCAATCTTTAAGCCATCCTATGAGTATTCAAAATATACAAAATTAGCTGCACCATGTGCTTTATTGTTAAAATGCTATAGCAGATCAGAAATCTTATGAGGTTAGGAAATGAACTGTGGCTATTTGTGGGCTGTCCACAGGAAGCTACTGATTGACACTTGAATTGCATCTTTTGGGGACCCAAATATATTTTCCAAAAAAAATTTTTTTTTGTTCACGTTCACCAGTGTAACTTCTTACATGGAAGGGACTACCAAGTCTCCAGCAAGGATAGTAATTACAGACTTCTTTCATCTAGAAGTTTCCTTTACATTCAATCACGCATTCACAGGTAACAGCTCTTTGGGGATTTATAAACAAATCTGTTATTTCTAACTCGCTGGATAAAAATGAATGGTACCTTTTTCTTGATGTTTATAAAGTGTTTATAAATGTTAAATCTCTGATTGCTTTGTTGAAGATGATGTAATTTATTAAATTACTAAGACAAAATTGTGAATGTGTAGTCTGTGAGTTCTTGCTATTTTTGGCAATTAAATCAAGGCTTGACTATCAGAATATCTTATATAGAATATCTGTTCTTCTACAGAAGGAATATTTTGGAAATGAAGATTTTAAATCTCACACTTGAAAGATGATTTTATGTATTTAATCCCTTGATGTCCTGAATTTGTTCTATTTAAATGTGAAAGCTGAAAATTAGCTCTATTTTGACTATGACTTTTCTTCAAGAAATCCTTGTATACGTTCCTAGACTATATTCCCACACTAGAAACTTCTCAAGTTCAAAATTGCTTCATGAGGTAAGTGTTCAAATATAGGCTGCTCATGAATTCATGTTAAAATCCTAAGTGAAAAATATTTTTTTAAAAAAATGTGATAATAAATCTTTTGTGGATTTTAAAGTGCTAGATCTTTACAGGAGCTGCTTTTCCCCCTTTTTCCTTATAACGAAAAGTATGCCCATCAGCACCTTTGCAGAGAATGGCTAACTTTTAGAATATTATAATATTCTATGAAACAATTAGTTGGTCAAACTAAAATCATATTGTGATGTGAGTAACATCTGTATGCTGAATGAAGCAAAATGGGATACGTAGGGTGCATTGATTTTAAAGATGATCTTGAGTATGGTTTTATAGCAGGCAGTATCTATGGGTAGTCTAATTCAGTACCTTGGTCTAGTCACAAATTTTGAAGTCTTAGAGGGATACCTGAGACACTTAACATGATGAGCTGTGCAAACTTACGTACTAGCCATTCTCAGTGGGTTTCAGGCCTTCCCATTGCTCTCCGAAGCTTGAAGATTGGAACCAGTCCCCATCGCCAGTGGCTCTACTGGGATCTGCCATTGGCTCATCACCCCGATAGAGGTATTGATTAGATCCTGTCCCAGATTTTTTTTCAGCTCGTGTAGAGTGATTTTAGCTGTTTTACGTTAATGGTAGTAAGATCTGTGTGGTCCATGACATTTAAAGTCACTATAGATTATGTGGTTGGTACCTTTGAAGACAAATAGGAGTTTTGACTGGTAAGGTGGTGTTCTTATGTCTTCCGGCCACTGAGAAAACTTTTATAACTGTCAGTTTTTATAGCATATTTCAAGACATTAACATACACATTCTTTATATGGTGCTTTTTACAAAGCACACCATTTTGTGATTAAGTGTTTTGGAAATCATTTCTATACATGGTTAAGACATCAAGTTAAGGAAACATGAGCTCCCTCTTCTCCCCTCTACTTGATAGTTTGGTTATTTCTGCATTTTGATAAAGATAAGTGGTAGTGGGTCATCTAAACAAATCCTGGTATCAAGTCTAGTGGAGGAATTAATGTATGAAAGATGAGACATATTTTAATGCGGTTGCTAATTCCTATCAACCTATTTCCTGGAAGACCTAAGTGTATTTTAAACTTGCCCTTTTGGACTAGGAGGTTTTCATACTTTAAACATTTTTTTTTTTAACATGAAATCTTTCAAAACTACTTCCCAGACCTCCCCGCATACTCAAATGGAATCCTTCTCCCCCCCCCCCCATTAGCTGCCTCTCCCAGATTTACTAATTTGAAATTTCAATGCAATATTCTGAAATGGTAACAGCAACACTTGTATTAGTTTTCTGAGGCAGTTGCAAGAACGTACTATCTCATATACTCAGTGTGACAGAAGCTCAAGTTCTGAGTTGAAATCAAAGTGTCATCAAAACTGTGCCGTCCATTGCCCATGAGGCAGTTCATCCCTCACCTCTCCTGGCTTCTAGGTGCTGCTAGTATTCCTTGCATTGACAACTCATTACACAAGTCTACTTCTCATATCTCATTATTACTCACAGTTCTGAGTGTTCAATCTTCCCCTCTCCTCCATTTCAATAGACATAAGGATGGCATTTAGGGTCCACCTAGAAAGTCCCATAAATAATGTTTCTGTTGCTACATCTTTAACCTATTCACACCAGTAAATATAGCTTTAAAAATAAGGTTAAACTTACAGAATCCAAGATCAGGGTCTTTGTAGGTAAGATGTTAGAACAGTTTGTTCGTGATAGCAGTTAAATTACCTCAAACAATTACTTGAGGTTTCTTTAAATTTTATCAGAATAAAATAACTGATAAATGATAATATGAACATAAAAATCTCTGTTCTCTTATTCTTATAAATATTATGTGATAGTCTACTAAAGGTAGTTTGTAGAGAGTCCAAGGTTTGTCTGAATGGGAAACCCTGGCCCTTAGCATGTGAAAAGCCCTGAAATGGGTCAAAATAAAAATGTAGCATATTGGAGATATAATCAAAGGAGAGACCCATGGTTTGTTATGTGTGTCCATTAGAAATGTGAGATTTTCTAATTTAAACTCATGGAGAATGGAGAACCTTTTTATAGTCTATCTCCCATTAAGCAAAGTATCGACCATAGTCCTTTAGAACTGAATTCATTACTGGAGTTAAAATGAACATGTGTTCTTCCTCTGCTCCCTGTTTACTCCCACATGCATGGTATAGGCAGAGTTTCAGGTATATATGTATATTTCTGTACCTTCCCCAGAATTGCTCATGGAATGCCTACTGTATACTGGAGATAATAACAGGTTGTCACTTCTGCAGTCCCGGGAAGAGGAACTCGGGAAAGGAGGAGAAAGGCAAGGGTGCGAACAACCTGAAAATTATAATCTTCAGACACATTACATAAACAAGATTGGAATGAAAACAGTGTTGCTTTTTTAATTTAGAAATCTGTAACCCATCCAATCATAACATACCATGCCAAGGGCTGCACACGTTTAGAAAGACAGCTCAGTACAGTGCTCCAGGTCCCCGAATCGACTTCAGTGCTGGCTTTGTGTCTAACTTGAACTTAAGACGTCAGTTGGCTGGCTTGTATGTTTTTATATTGGACCCAGTAACATGGAAAGAGAGGACAAAACAACAAGTGGAAATTAGAGCGACTGCAATGCCATAGAACCTGGCACACATTAGCTGGATGCTCAGTTCTTTATTTATAAATGGAAAATTGAAAAGGCTTAGCTATATATATTTTATATATATATAAAATCTGTGATAATGTCATATGCTTTCAATTGTTAGGGTCAACTAAATATAGTAGAAACATGATAAAAGCAAGGACAGGTGTCTCTGAAGAGAAACAAAAACAATGCAAAATGAGAACAGAATCCTAAATTATTTGTGTGAATTCATACAATATTTGGGAAGCATTGAAGTCACGTGATTTGAATAATAAGAATACCAGGTGATGTGACATTTGACTTTTTTGGGAGGGAGGAAAGTCTTCTTACAGAAAAGTTGAGAACTTGGATGTCTTACAAAGTAGTGCGTGTTTCTTGGGAGATGAAAGACATGCTCCTGACCCACGTGCCTCCGGGATCAGATTGTGTTTTCTATCAACAGAGCTAAAGAAGGTGAAGACAAAATGTCCCCAAGACCTAAAATAACCTTTAAAAATATCCTGAGAGTTGTCAGTTTTCTATGAAACTTTACTTTGTATATCCCAGTGCAAAGGAGACAGACCCTGGAGGCACTGGGCAGGTGGCTGCTTAGACCTACTGATGGCAGTATACTAGGTAGGGGCCTCAGCTGTGGGGGAAAGGCAGAAGAAGTGGATCCTGACCATAAGATAGAGCAAGTGTTGTCAGCGTTAGGAGGAGACCCATTCTCTGGACCTCAGGATTCATCTAATTGTTCTTAGCTAGCAATGTCATTTAAAAAGAAAAAAAAAAAAGAAAGATGGTAGCAGTGTCGTGTGTATGGCAGTTGGTTTTAGTTCTTTTTAAAAAAATAGCTTCTTCTCTCATACAGTACATTCCAACTACAGCTCTCCCCACCACCCACAACTCCTCTTAACTTTTCTCTACACCTCCTTTCTCCCCCGAAGGAAAAAATTTCCTTTTACTTTTCAGAATAATTCAGGCCTCCAAAAGACAATGAAATACCACAAAACAAGAAACAATAAGAACAAGGAAAAGTCCCTCAGATTGAGGCTGGACAGGAAAACCCAATAGGAGGAAAAAAGTTTCAAGAGCAGGCAAAAGTGTCCCACAAAACACCAAACCAACACAATTGTCATACATGCAGAGGACGTGGTGCAGATGCATGGAGGCCCCTTGCTTGCTGTTTCCGTCTCTGTGAGCCCTGTGAGCCCTGCTTAGTTGGTTCAGTTGGGCCATGTTCTTATGGTGTTCTCCATTAGGGGGTTACTTTTAAATATGTTTTATGAATTACTCTTTAAACTTTATTGCTTTTAAACATTGGCTCTTTTCTCTGGATACAGTGCTCTGTTTACCAGCAGGCCTTTATGCTGGGATCTTTGAAGGAGCTGAGCTGCCATACCATATGGCCATTTTTCTTATTGTGAGTGAATATGCAGACAGCATATGGAGAAGGACTTGAAGCCCAAGAACATATTTGGCAGGACTGAGAGATGCCCCCTGTATTCCTGACCAACTATTTCATTCCGTGGAATAACAGTCAGCTCTCTTCAAAGTTGTCCATAATGACAGAAAATAGAAATAAAAACATCATTGACTTATTCCTTTATCACATCTATAAAATATATCTGATATCTACAACTGAGCCCAAAATATGTCAAAAGAGAAATTATTTTCCTCTTAGAGAATACTTTAGAAGACATTTTGACAGCTCCTGGCAAAAACAGAGGAACCTTGTGCAGTCCGAGACCCAGGATGTCTATGACTCGATGTCTGTCAGTCATGAAGAATCTCTCTTCCATATACTGAAGGACACCTGAACAGGGGTATTCAATTTTCTTTCTCTTTCTGTAGATTTATATATGAAGCAGCTATGGGCATGAGCTTTCTGCTTTACTTGGACAGTAGAATGTTGGAGGGTTTTGCGGATTGTGTGTGTTTCCAGAAAGCAATTAACATTGAAAATAAAGTGAATAACCACTTTCTTATACTAAAAATACAGCAGCTGGAGAAGAAGGCATTTTGTCTCTACGTATGCATTTTTTTGTCACGTGATGAAGTTAGAAATACTATACACTGAATCCTGTCACATAGTGCTATTTGTTAGGAATTTGGGAGCCACAAGGCCAAATAATATCTCTTATGTGCAGGCCTTCATTCATATTAAGACATAATAATTGGGTACCAATACTGTTATCGCTGGTGTTGAAGAGGGAAGTTCTAAGAAAGTATATGGTATTTAGTGATGGCATTTGGCTAATAACCATAATATCAAATTCCCAACAAATAGATCAGAACATGAAGGGTGGGCCACAAAGATAAAATACTATTTTCTAAACATTTCTGAACATTTTTGTTTGAAATATTAATGACAGTAAAATGCAGTCAATTCTGTTTACAAAGGAGTGGACACATTTAATCATCAAGTCACAGTAAACATCTCTGTTATAATTTGCATCTTTTGGATACATTTCAGTTCATCTGTAATATTTGGTGGGAATGAATGAACTTTATTAATCTTGATCTGTACACTGCTGAGTTTCAGTGGAGGAATGGTTAAGAGTAACTTGAGATTCTTTTATTTTTTTTTTTTCTTCCCCATTTTCAGTGTAGGTTTACAGACTACTGAATCTACTCTGTGTTTTTCAAGGTATGACTGAAGCTCCCTGAGCACAGGGGATTGGTCATTTCAACAGGGTGTAGAATAATAAATTCTGGGCACATGGTAGAAGTATAAGCTCAGAAGTATGTGTTGAAGGAATAAATAAATAATTGCATAAAGGATTGAACCTTTAGTAGTGTTGATTTCTCACGGCTTGTTAGTATCTCTATAGCATTACTGGATCATCTCTTCTGGAAAATCAGCTAGTACATTAGAGAATAGGAGAGGCTACTACATTTTTGTTTGTTTTTTCTCCTATCTACCCCCTTCAATGCCCTGGGACACAGTACTGTGGACTGATGGCTCTCTGAGGTGTAAGTCTGGAGCTCCACTTGGCGCTAACACTCACTTCCTTTGCAATCTCTCAGTGGTCATTGGATTCCTCGTTGAATTTAGGACCCATCTGCATGCAGTAGAGTAGGTTGTCAATTCCTGCCTAAATATCTGGTCCTTCTTTGTTCTTCCTGATATTCTTTCTTTTTTTCTTTTATTTTTCTTCTTTTCTTTTTTTTTAGTCACTATGTTTCATAATCTTGCAAACTGCCTCAAAAATCTTTATGAGAAACTTAAGAGGGCAAATCCCTTCCCTCCAAACGGGCTCATTTTATCCAGCTCAACTGAAATCTCCTACAACTATTGGTTTGAGGCACATCTTAAGTGATTTTATGTGTTGTTTAAGAAAAATAGATAACTTCACAGGAACATTGTTTGCCATGAAAAAAAAATTACTTTTTACTAATTTGTTAGAAATCTTGATTGTAACCTGTCACTTATATCTTATGGAAATGTAGCCTGCATGTCAAGGAAATGTAGACACCATAGATGCATATTCTATATAGTAATCCTTTACATTTGTTAATCCCCTCTGCCTTGCACAATCCTCACACATCATGTATATTGACAATCTGACAGTGATGATGTAATTGACAGTGACTGGGGTGCCTGAGAACTCCCAGAACAGCGAGCAGCACGGCTCATGGCTGTGGAGTTTCAGAGCAATTATGCCGAGGGTGATGATTTCAAAATCATTCCCTCCCGCCCCCTGCCCCCCAACACCTTGCCCCTTCAGTTAAACTTAATACTTAAGTGGAGAAAATCGAGTGGTGATGGCACAAGCCTTTAATCCCAGCCCTCGGGAAGCAGAGGCAGAACAGATCTCTCTGAATTCAACTCTAACATGGTCTACAGAGTGAGTTCCAGGAGAGACAGGGCTACCCAGAGAAACCATGTCTCAAAAATCAAAACCAACCAACCAACCAACCAACCAACCAACCAAACCAAAACAGTAGAGAACAATGTCTATTAAATGGTAGCAGTGATTTAGATAAACATATATGGTCAGCTTCTGTCATTGCCAAAATTATTATTGTAGGTCTCTAGTTAGTTTGTAGGAAAAAAATCAGACTTAAAGTTGGACATTAAGAAATATTCTTTATCTTATTTTTTCCAAAATGGAATAAACTGCAAAACCTTTCCTCTGGCAAAAATTGTGGAGATGGTAATTCTGTCATATTTTAAAGTGTATGAGATTGTGGAAAATACAATTATGTAAGAGGTTGGTTTTAAAATGACTTTAGCATCGACTTGCTTTATTCATGTACATAGTAAGTGCCAGGGAAATGGCAATTGCATTATTTCAGACTTCTACATGGATTTTTTTCTCCTTAACGTTCAATGACGTGGACTGGGAGGAGGCTGAGTGGGTATAACACTTGCTGTGCAAACAGGAGAGCCCGAGTTCGAACCCTGGGACCCACCTAGGCATGGCAGTAGATGCTTGTAAACCTAGTGTTGTAGGGTAGAGGATCCTGGGAACTTGCTGCACAGCCAGGCCACCCAAGGAGATGGCAAGCTTCTGGTTGAGCAAATACTCTGTTTGACAGTAATAAGATGGAGGCAGACACCCAACCATGCTGCTCTGGCCACTCACTGTATGTGTGCAAGGGCTAGCGTGCTCAAATGTTCATATGTATAGGTCACACACCACAGACTCAGACACACACACACACACACACACACACACGTCTATTATGGGTCGTTGCTGAAAGAGAAGTTGAAGCAGTGTTTTGTATGACATTCTACTCTAAGTTTAAAAAAAAGTTTATTTTTAATAGCTTTCAGCTTTAAAAGCGTTGGAATTTTTAGTTCATATTTTGGCAGAGACCATGTGAATTATTTCAGATCAATGATGTTAGAATGAATTTCTTCACTGAGTCATGCTATGCTTGTGAATCACTTTACACACATTGTTCAAAGATGGTGTACTGGCTAGTTTTGTGTCAACTTGACACAGCTGGAGTTATCACAGAGAAAGGAGCTTTAGTTGGGGAAATGCCTCCATGAGATCCAGCTGTAAGGCATTTTCTCAATTAGTGATCAAGGGGGGAGGGCCCCTTGTGGGTGGTGCCATCTCTGGGCTGGTAGTCTTGGTTCTATAAGAGAGCAGGCTGAGCAAGCCAGGGGAGGCAAGCCAGTAAAGAACATCCCTCCATGGCCTCTGCATCAGCTCCTGCTTTCTGACCTGCTTGAGTTCCAGTCCTGCATCCTTTGGTGAAATGTAAGCCGAATAAACCCTTTCCTCCCCAACTTGCTTCTTGGTCATGATGTTTGTGCAGGAATAGGAACCCTGACTAAGACAGATGGTGACATTTTCTTTAGTCTAAGACTATCATATCTGTCACCATGAATCCTCTTCTGAGAAAAATACCAGGAAAAATGACTTTTTTATTCTTTATTAAATGGCTAATCATTTTTTTTTTGTTTTCCTTTTTACTGCTCTAGACAAATATGGAGTGCTTAGTTTTAATTGTATTTAAGATTCATAGACTTTTATTTACTGCTACTTCTGTGGTAAAGTAGAATGAGCTAATGTAGAATGAGCTAAGATAGTTTGAAAAGTAGTTTTATAGTTAAGTTGTAGTCTCAATTTTGTGCTCACTGTCCACATTATTTTACACTTAATTAGCAAACCCCTCTTTCTGTTAGCTTGTTTTCTGAACATCCCTGTTTCTGATCAGTCAGATTCTATCCTTACGTATCTTTTCTTTCCTTGACTTTCCTCTCTCTGCTCCTAGGTTACCCCAAAGGCAGTCACTGTGGTTAAGTTGGAGATTCTGCAGTCTTATGCCCAGCAGGTTCCGTGTTGAGAGCTCTCTTACAGAAGTCCAGGAATCTTGCCCCAAATGGCCATCTCTCCTTACTGTTCGCTGACTCATCTCTAGCAGGCTGAGCAGCCCCATCTGTGTCTCTTTGAATTGGCCCTGTCTTGGTTTTAAATTTGGTAGGGTTCTATTTGCTGAGAGGATCTGTTTTACCATTTCAACAGATCTTAGTCTACGTTTTTTGGTATTAATGACAGATGTCGATTTGGCCTTGGAGGAGGTCTGAATCATAAAGGAATACTTAATGAAGATAAGGAAAACCATGCTGACGAGTCTCAAGGAAGTGGCTCACAGTTGAGGTTCGTTCCTGTCTAGAATACTCAGTCCCTGTTCAGCCAAGATTTTTCTCTGCTGAATAGTGTTTGGATGGAGTTCACGTCCTTTCTAGTGACTCCACTTTTTCCTGGCTGAGAAAATCAAATAATTCCTTAGATTGATATTTTCTTTGTGTAGCCGTTTTTGATAAATCTATCCCTTTATGGTCAAGTCTGGTTGACTTAAGAGCCAAATGCCTTGTTTAAAAAAAAAGAAAAAGAAAAAGAAAAAAAAAGCCTTGACAATACCCTTGAAGAACAAATTAAAATGATGGCCTTTGTCTTGTTTGGTATTTGTTAAACAGGCCGTTCCAAATACTGATAAATTTTAGACCAAACATTTGTCTATGTCTTTATGGGCAGAATTCATATAAACATTTATACTTCAGAGGCAACAAACCCATGTAAGAGGATTTCATGATTCATGACCACACACCCATACTCTTTTTAATAGTAATTATCTCTGGCCAGATAATTACTGTGATTTACCAAGAACAATCTCATAGCCGTCATGGTTTCCTGGGTTACCAAAGACTGTTCATTTCGTCTGCTGTAACCTGGTCAGCTGGGTGGTTTTACAGAGCAGCTCTTAGGCTTTTTCATCTCTGCCAGACTTGTTCTGCTCCTCTCCACGTGTACAGCTCAGACTGTTTCCCACTTGTCAACCTTGGAGGACCTCTTGGAGCAGTGCTTCTACCTCAGCTGTTCATCACTGACTCTGGGGTGTGTCATTTGTCACACAGGGAGACTCTTCCTGAATGCCCATGCCTGTGCCTCAGTGGACTACTTGAGGGCTGGGATGTGGGAGCAGGCTGAGCTTGGCAACGCAGTTCAGTATCTTTTGGCATACACCTTTGGTGAACACACACTGACTATATACCTACATCTAGTCTAAATTAGAGGTGACTCTTGAAGTGTACCATAAGCCAGGGGTTGTCATATGCAGTGCTCCTATCCTAAATGATAGGAAAGTCTCTCTCTGATGGTTTCTGACTGTGAATGGCATTGCATGGGGTGGTGAAAGGGAATGGCACTATGTTAACAGAAAATAAAATTACTTGTTTTTCATCCATGCACCTACTCAGGAGAGTGCCAGTGGTTTGTCAGGAGTATTCAGGCCACTTACAAGGTGGTGTCTGTGTATATGCTTAGTCACTTCTGTCCCTTCTTTCTCTTCCATTCCTTCTTTTCCTTGCATCTAATAACATATAAATCAGATAGCACTGTAGAAGAGCTAGCTCAAAGTTTGGCTTACTTCTATTTATACTGTGGCATCCATAGCTTATTGTGTCATCTGTGTGTCATCATGTATGATATGCTGTCCACTTGGGAGGGCTTAGTCACTTGTCTCTCTTTATTCTTGGAACTCAGAAGAGCTTATGTTTTACCTACTAAGCTGGGTCATCGATTTTATGTACATCCCCCGTGCAGTGCTGACTTTCGGTCCAGTTATGCTTCATGGGAATACACATCTGAGCCCTTACCAGTTAAAAGGTAAACAGGCTTGTGGAACTGTCCTCTTGAAGAAGTGACAGAAATCTCAGTCCTGTACCCAGGAAGCAAGGTGCCTTTCGTAAGAATTGCATTCTCTCCATTGAAGTCCTTTGTCAAAAATCTGCTAGAATAAAGTTACCATTTCTCAGCATGTGAATGATATTTCACACTCCATTTGAACTCCCCTACCAAGCCCTTTGCTGAGCATTGGTGAATCTGACCTGCTTTTGCTCAGCTGCTGGGCCTTTCTTCTCCTCCAGTTAGCTGACATCTAGCCCCTTCTCTCCTTTGTATGCCCCTCAGCCCTGTGGTAGAACTCCTTAAGGTTTTCTTCAGATCATCCATTCATCTTTCTCTGTAACTGTTATCTTTACTATCATCACTCCCTTCCAGGCCCTCTGTGTCATCCACAAGTTACAGACCCCAACATTTTCATCTTCAGCTCCTGTCTTGATTATAGGTAGTGATTCATTTCAAAAGCTTGGTCATGAGGAGAGGTGACTGATGGGTCCCTGCAGTTGAATGTAAGACTTTTCATCACTCTCTGGGGTGCCTCATTAATACATTCCTGTCTGGAATCTCTAAAAATACTATGAAAGCCCCACATTCTTTTCTTTATCAGCTGAGCTCTGCTCATAGCTCTTATCTGATCTTCATGACCTTACTCTGTATTATAGTCATATGACTTCAGTATGAACTTGCCCCAAACATGGGGGCCTAAGACAGAAACTTTTTACAGTTTCAGAGTCTGGAAGTATACAATCCAGGCGTCATCAGGCCCACCCTTCCTGTGAATACCTCAGGATAGATACCTTCTTGCCTTTCTTACCTTTGGTGGCTCTCAGATGTCGCTGGTTCTTCTTGCATTGTGCACACAGTCTTGGCCTGTGTGCTCTCTTTTCTTTTCAGAAGAAGATGTAAGGTTCACACTACACAATATGACCTCATCTGAGCTACCTGTATCTGCAGACATCCCATTTCCATTGTCCTGTGTGGATATGACCCTGGGGAGGGGCATTAAATCTACTTTGTAAGTTAATGCTTGCCAAAATGCCCTCCATGTGAGGCAGCCACAGTGGATAACTAGTATAAAATGTGGAAGAAACAACTACTAAATTCTATTTCGTGTGTGTGTGTGTGTGTGTGTGTGTGTGTGTGTGTGTGTAGTCTTGGGCGAGTTAGTAATCACTCTATGCTGTAGCTTCCTCCAGATAAGAATGCCCATCTATTGAAATCAGTGTGAGGATTAAAGGGATTTTATGAATGTTGTGTGCATAGCATGATGCCCAGCGATAGCATGATCTGCTATCACAACCACCATGTTTGTTTACTCATGAGAACGATCGAAAACTTTGTCCATATTAGTCTCTTCCTGTTACTTTTCTTGACTTTACACATTTTGTCCCTCGTTTTTCTCACTGCGATCATCAGTGAGAGCTTCAGGGAGCATGAAGCGGTCGAGCAGATAGCTTGTGCACACTGTCAGGTTTGCACTGACACACTCATTTCTATATTGGGATGGCTATAGAGTGTTGAAACACTAGAGACTCCTGCTGATTGTCGGAACCTGCAAACCTGGGAATCTTAGTTAAGTTTCATATTTAAGCCCTCAAGTTGTATTCTCATTCATTAGTGCCCTGTACTTAAAACTTTCTTGTAATATTTAGAAGCCTTTACAAAGCTGTCAGTGTCTATAAACCTTTTTTTTAAAGTGGCTTTTAACTGTAAACCATCTTTTTTTTCAATTTTTATTAGATATTTTCTTCATTTACATTTCAAATACTATCCCTAAAGTTCCCTATACCCTCCCCCTGCCCTGATCCCCTACCCACCCACTCATATTTCTTGGCCCTGGCATTCCCCTGTACTGGGGCATATAAAGTTTGCAATACCAAGGGACCTCTCCTCACAATGATGGCCATCTTCTGCTACATATGCAGATAGAGACATGAGCTCTGGGGGTATTGATTAGTTCATATTGTTGTTCCTCCTATAGGGCTGCAGCCTCCTTCAACTCCTTGGGTACTTTCTCTAGCGCCTCCATTGGGGGGGGGCCCTCTGTTCCATCCAATAGATGGTTGTGAGCATCCACTGCTGTATTTGCCAGGCACTGGCATAGCCTCACAAGAGACAGTTAAATCAGGGTCCTGTCAGCAAAAATCTTGCTGGCATATGCAATAGTGTCTGCGCATAAACCTTTTTTTAAAATCAGCTCATAGGAGCCTTTGGTGACTTTTTTTTTTTTTTTTTTTTTTTGAGACAGGGTTTCTCTGTGTAGCCCTGGCTGTCCTGGAACTCACTCTGTAGACCAGGCTGGCCTCGAACTCAGAGATCCGCCTGCCTCTGCCTCCCGAGTGCTGGGATTAAAGGCGTGCGCCACCACGCCTGGCCTTTGGTGACTTTTTTCCATTAGATCTTTTGGAATTGCTTTTCCGTTGTATGTTCTGCAACAAACACTAAGGTAGGTGTGTTTCAGGGAAGCCTGAGGAAGCAAAAACACAGAGCTGTATATCCTTTGAGTGTCTTCTGGCTTCATTAGAAGTTACTTTGCCTCAGAGTAGGTCTCATTTTATATTATCTGAAGTGTTTTCCCCTATGGTAAAGCTAGGCTATGTATCTCCCAGGTGATAGTAGCTTTGGGACTTAAGATGCGTCCACGAAGGAACAGAAATCTATTGGGTACTTTCCTGTTCTTTAATAACCCCTCCTGGTCTTGAACCTGTGGTATTCTTTCTGTCTCAGTCTTGCAAGTGCTGCAACTGTAAGCATGAACCACAACTCTCAGCTGTTCATCTCTATTTAATTGAATTTGAGAAGCTGTATGTGCTAGGTGGGAATCTTACGGGGTAATGCAGATCTCATGGGAAAATAATCGCATTACAGAAGTGTAACATTTCAAGTGTTATGAAAGGCTTGTACATGACATTTTTGGGTACCTGTAGAGGCTTATTTAGCTTTATGGGTAAGGCATCATTAAAGACATAGAATGTTAGTCTGTTAGTGATAGAGATAAAGTGATGTTTAGAGGATAAATGAGCATTGAAATGACATAGAAGTCATTTAACAGTGAGGTGGAGCTAGGGGCCTGAGGATACAGAAAAAGGACCAGGCTTGCAGGCAGAGCATAGGACTTAAGTCTTGTCACATTGGAAGGTACAGGTCCAGTACTCAGGAGACACATCTTGGCCAGGCACAGGCTTTGGCTAACAAGAGCTGTTACCTATGTATGTTTATTTAGCTTTAATTGAGCAGAAGGCTCAGTAATGAACTAAAAAATGTGAGTGCTTAGTGTGGGGTAATTCCACAAAGGGAGGATAATGATTAAGGATGCAGTGGTAGTTTCCCATGGCTGCCTTCCTTCTTGCATATCTAGCCTTCTGTTCTCCACAAGGATGAGCAGTGTTTAGCATAGCATTTTTGCTCTCAATAAATTATGTGAAGCAGGCATCAAGCCTTTGACATGGGAATAGGGGTGGGGTGGGTATGACTTTAAACTATTATTTTCTAGAAATGCTACCAAACAAAGGTTAAGATTGTGTTACTATACTAAGATTTCCTAACCAGTTTTTCAACTCAGCAAAAGGTAGCTAAGAAAAGTAGAGACAATGTTGTCATTTTTCTGTTTGATTCTCTGACACCAATAGTCTTTTGTTCTAAGATATTAAAACAGTTTCACCCATCTTGTAGTACCGTGATGAATTATGGCGCCCCTAGTGGAGAAAGTATGCACTTTCATGTTTTAACTGTTCTTGGCAGATTATTCAATCTCTTCTGTTTAATATGGAGTTTAAAATAGATGTAATGGATGTTAAGAAAATAAGCATTTTTTTCTATGAGCCTTGTACAATATAAATAAATAGAAGCAAACCCCATTTCTTTTGTATATAAGAAAACCTTCAATTTTCAATGACTAGTCAGTGTCTTTTACAAACATAAACATTGCCCAGAGTTTTTGAGGGTTTTATTGCGTTTTGCTTATTTTTAAGTGCTTATTGTCTCTTATTAACTACCCATAGTAATTGTCAAACTAGTGTGTGTTTCCTCAGCCTTTTCCAGAAGTCATGGGTTTCCATTAAAGAGTTTTACAGGGGCTCCCCACATGTCAAATTTCACACAGTGCGCTATGCTGTTCTATAAAGATCTTTGAATGCAGTGCCAAGGCCTCCCACTCATTGTTTTATGGGCTCCATGTGGGATCAGCATCTCCGGCTAGGGAAGCCCCATGTCAGAGGCTGGGGAGAGAGGGGATGTCAAACACCATGAGAGAAAGTTCCAGAGAATCCCTGGGAGCTCTGGAGCTGTTGCTGAGGAGTACAAGCAGAGCCACAGAACTTGCCAGATGCCACCAGATTTTAAACAGCGACGCACGCACGCCACCTTTAGAGAAGACTCTGGACTACAATTCTGGGAGACACTCAAACCAGAAATCACCCTATAACTTGTGCTCAGGACTGGCAGGTTATTGTATTCCACGTGGTCAAAAAAAAAAAAAAAAAAAAACAAAAACAAATACAACTATCTATTTTTATGTGATCCCTCAGTGTGGTTATCTGTGAACATTTAGTCCTGGAACAATGTGTTTAAAGTCATGTGCTTCCCTTATCTCTTTCCTCAGAGAAGGTTAAGGAAACTTTTTTTTTTTTTTTTTTTGCCTGTGTTCTCAGTAACCATCCCATCATACAATCTACTCCCAAAATAACTTTCTTGAACTTTTAAGGTACAGTTGTAGTGGCCAGTTTGAAATGGGCATTCCTTAACTCAGCCTCACGCAACATCCCTTCAGGGTATCACGGCATCCCCTCTCATCCCTGTATAAAATAGATTCTCCTGGGATATGTGCAGTGTCTTTTGGTTGTCTGTCTGTCTACTGTTCTATTACACAACTAACACAATAGAGTTGAGTGATGTGTAAAGCGAACTATAAGTAAAACATATATGTGAAGGGCTAAATTAGTTTGATTCTTCAGACCGAAGGACATATTTAATTGGTTGGTTACTGTTTTCTTAGCCAAAGTATCCTTTTTGTCCTTCAGAAGTTGGTTATAAGATTGCAGAATCTGAACTAGGGAGAGAGCTGTGACAATCATTTATGAATCACTATGCCTAAGGGAGACTTTCAGTTCAGTTACAGTATATAGTATAATCTCTGCTGTTTATAGTGCATACTCTTATTCACTGTATATATAACAAATGAGTTCGAGAAGCCAAGGCTTTATCTCTGGGTGGTTCCTTAATATGCCTTTATTTGAATAAGAAGTAACTTCATAGTCCAGCCCACAAAATGAGACTTAGTAATCTTTATTAAAATAAAAACTAAGCTACCTTCCTGACTTCTATGAACTTAAATTGGTAAATACTCAAATGTAACTTATACTGTCTTTTTTGCATTGTCAAGGTATCTTCTTTGGGTGGTGCTAAACTTTCCTCTTTATACTGGATACTGGAGGACATTTTAAGAACTACTCAGTGCTGTACCTCTGTTACTTTTGGGTACATACACACAACACACACACACACACACACACATTTATATATCACAATGAGGACGTTAGACATGCTGTGTCATTGATCCGTTTCCTGCCATGTATCTCTACATACTATAGTCATGCAAGTTAGCTTTCTGTATAACTAATCTTTATTTACTTTGATTTATAATTATTGACTGGATTTCTGTGCATTGTATGGACATGATGATGAAATTTTATAATATTTACAAGATTTCATATCATCAGTGTCTGGATGCATAAACATCTTCAATTAAAATTACCAATTAGAAGATAACATGATATGAGTAATATATACAAATGCCTGTACATAAAATATCAGGCACTTATTTTATATACTGCTGTCTCTATAAATACTGTATGGGTATTAATGGGAATACAGTATTCCTACTTGCTAATGAGAAATCTTAGATTTAAGAGATTTGAATCCCTATGTTATAGTCATATATCGTCAGGAAAGTCAGCAGCTATTAACTGCTGAGACAATTCTCTAGCCTGATAAAAAGTATTTTAAATTGAAGATATTATTAGATACTGAGCTTGCTGGCACTTGGGCCTTCAGAACCCACTCTAGGTGGTACCTCCTATTACTAGGTGGTCAATAATTGTTGAATGAACTACAAGGCCTTGATTTCAAGTTATGCACTGCCACTGGATGAATGTACCTTCTTGGACTTGTTTTCCAATCGAAAAATCAAGAGTTTAATGATTCCTTTAGTCTGAAAGCTGTTCAGATGAAGTCATTTGCTAAAGCTCTGCGTTCATAGATAAAATCAGATAAGTTCTCCTTAGGGCTGGGATAGCGGGAGAGGATGTTCCTAGTTGCCACCCTTAGGCACAGTTTGGCATGTGCTCGGTTAGATTGTCAGCCAGCTCAAAGATAATTCTATGTTCTAGATTCTTAGTAATCGTCAAAGTTCTGGCTCCTGCTCAGACTTGGTCTACAGAAGACCTATAGTAGAGAAGTTAAAGTAACGATGAGTGAGCTACTCTGGAGGGTTGCCCGTGGCACTGGGATGCTGCCAGTTACGGCATCCAGTTTAAGGTTGTTATGTCTTGACTAGCTTATGTTGTTTTGGGGATTCTGGTATTTGCTTTTAGTTTGGAAGCGATCCCTTGCCTTTCTGAGAGTGAATTTTTCTGTCCCTCTCTGCCCTTAGGCACAGAACACATTTATTTGCCATATATGGATCACTCCTATTTGGAAACTCTAATTGTTTTATTTCGTTTTTCATGGGACACACAAGGTAAAATTAGAACTTTGACTGAACTGTGCTTTATATAGTGCCTTCTTCCACCTAGAATTCTAGGCAGGACTTACTCTTATATTAGAGAAAACCAGTATGAATAGCAAGGTGTCTGTATTATAATTATTTTCTCAGCATTAGCATTTCCAAGAGACTGTGAAGAGTTGAGACCCTAAAGCAACACCTAGACTCAGCTACCTTACTGTCTGATGAACAGTTCACTGTTTTTCACTCTGCTTCTAAGAAATGCCGCCCATCACGTCTATTAGATCAGAAATGTACCATACTTTTTCCTCTCAAGAATGCCGCCATCAGGCAAACCCCAGTGAACTTAGGGATGTCTCTCCCCACCATACCAACAGCACAGGTTGGATACACATAGACACTTTCACAGTCTATGTCTACCTTTTCCTTTTTCCTTTACTCCAGCAATACAAGTAGTGTGTGATTGTGTGTGTACACATGTGCATGGGCCACCAATGTGTGAGGGCATGCTCACTCACATGGTCACATGCTGAGGTCTGAGGTTGATGGCTGCTATATTGTCCTTGATTGGCTTCTCTGTCCTACCTTTTGAGATAGGGCCTCTCACTGAACTTGGGACCACTGTTTTAGCTAGACAGGATGGCTGTAGAGCTATGGGGTCACCCTGTCTCTGTCCTGTAGTCCTGGGATTACTAGTACATGTTATTGCTCCTTTCTTTTATATGAATATTAGGATCTGAACTCACGTTCACATGCTTGTTTATTAACTGAACCATAAGTCCAGCCCTGAGAAATATGATTTTTTTTAATGATGGGCATTTTGTTAAAAAAAAAAAAGGCAAGGGAAAGAAGTGAAGAGTAATCATTTTCTCATCGGTCTGTAACCAGAAAAAAGGCACAAATAAAAATGATATTGAAGATGAGTATTTTTCTTGGTGAACACATCCCCACAGTTTTCTTTTAAATTTAGTTTTGTGTTTAGGCATGGACTAGCCAGGACTTGCATGTAGAGGTGAGAGGACAGCTCTGTTTCCACCATGTGAGTTCCAGAGAGCAAACTCAGGTGGCTTTACCTGCGGAGCCATTTTGCTAGGCGTCACTCTCCTTTCTATTGACCGGTTTCCTAACGTTAGTCAACCATATCCCGTGCTTCACGCTTAACAACATTGTTTGAGCATAATTCCAAAGACCAACCCAAAGTTTCACCCAGTGGTAGAACAAGTCAGAAAGGATGCTTTAAAAAGTCTAAGCACATATCAAATTCAAATATAAAGAAAATCACAGAAGTGCTTTGCAGTGTGGTCAAAGGAGCAGTGTGGTCATAGGAGCAGTGTGGTCACAGGAGCAGTGTTGCCTTCATGAGAGTTCAGGTATTCGTAAGAACTCTATCCATCTTTTCACAAAGATAAAAACAAAACCCAAAACCCCCAACAGCTCAAGATTTTAAAAGGTGGATGTATGTGATAGTGATGGATGTTGGTGGAAAATAGCTTTTCTCGGTTGTTCCAGACGTTGATTGGCAGTATTCAGAAGTACATAATAATTGAGCGAATGTAGCCAGCGGCAGTTTGATTTCATGCAGCAGAGATCGCCCGTTAGGCACAAATTCCTCCTTCCTCCCATCTGTGTTTCTGAATTTTACATCTGTGATAAGTATGGCTCAGTGACGAATGTTTGGGATGTTCTTTCGATGAAAGATAAGTGCCATACCACGTGGTGAACCTGAAGGTTTTACATCTGCATAGATCTTTTATAGACCTGCAGACTTTTTATCATATCTAGGCATTAGAATTTTCTGATTTTTTTTTTCCTTTTATGTTCAATGCTGGCATTATGAGAAGTAGTTTTCTACATTCTAGAGTATTACTTCAATAAGATATTTAAATGTTACAATTTTTATTTGATGCCAAGCACAATATTAGCCTAGAGGAGTTTGCCCTTGAGTTCAACTGCATCTGCCATCTTGGATGCTCCGGGGACCTCTCTTATTTTGTTTCTCTCAAGAACACCTTGTTAAATCTGGTGATCATGTCCAAAGTCAGCAATGCATGCTGAGTTTTGTGAGCTCTTTGGCTATATATTAGGTTGCCTATTTTAAAGCTGTCACTGTTTGCATCGAATCTTTTGGTGTTATATTGATTTATTGTGTTTCTCTGTTTATGTATGCATGTGAATGATAAATGGCTACCTTTGCTTTTTGCAGTTTTACAAACATAGTGAAAACTGTACCTTTAATGGTGTGCCTAGGTGAAAATCCAATAGACAACTTAAGGAAGACAGATTATCTCTAATTAATGTTCTGGCCCTTTAATTTATTTTTTTTAACTGCAATTTAAGCTATTTCATGTTGCTTTGAAAGCTTAAGGCTATTTTTGGCCTATTTTAGGATTGTAAGGGTTACTTTTACAAAATGTGTTTCTTTTCTCAAGATCAAAAGTTATTTATATATAATCCATTTTCTTAGAACTCAAGTTACATTGATAATAATTGGTGAACACATATGTTCTGGACACAGTACACACCATAGGTTTTGACTACAGAGAAGACAGTTACAACAATTGTGAGCAGACCAGTTTGTTCATTCCTAGTGGGTCACTGATGAATTGATTTGGCCGTAAACCTGCAGGAACACATTAACATTTTAGTTAAATTCAACAAACGCTGAGTATTTGCTGTGATCAAATCCTTGGGCACCTCTAGATGAGAAATAACTGTGGCACATTTTTCTCCTGGTGGAGCCAACAGATTACTAATGCATAAGGCAATAGCAAAAATAAACAATATTCAAGATATAACACAAGGACCATATAAAGTACAGGCTGTGTGAGGATTCAGAGATGTGCAGAACCTGAGGTCAAAAAGGGAAAATAAAATCTCAAAGGAATCAGAGTCTGAGATTATGAAGGAACCCAAGTTTGACATTATTGTAGAGAGGTAGGTAATCCGATGGTATGAAGGGGTGGACAAAGGACTGAGTTGGCCCGGATCCTCTTAAGGTGGACCAAGTATGGGAGATGGTAGAGATAAACTCTGGAATAGCAGGCTTTGTATTTACACATGAAGAAAATGCCATGTAACCAGCCTTAAACACCTGGCCTGGGGGCGCCTCTTCAGTCTGTCGGAAGATACTTGGTACTGAGTTTTGCAAGAGAGCACTTGGCACTAGGCTTCAGCCTACCTGGGATGAACACAGAGCATCTAGCACAGCTGTCTGGAAAGAGAGGAAGCAGTAGATGGACCATTGGTTGTGTAGAATCCATTACGTCCACCAGCTCATGGGGTATGGAGAATCAGGGAGGCTGGAGTTCAAAGATAATTCCAAGATTTGGAGGATGAATGTCTGGAATTTTAACAGAAATTTAAACAAACCAGGGAGGGTAGCTGTTTTGGAGAGGACCCGTAGCAATTCAGTGGGAAAAGGCATTGTAGGTGGTATCCTACCCACAGTTCTAGGAAGCATAATTCTCATTTGATGACTACACATGTGCTCAGTACTAGCATCTACAAGTCTTTATAGTGAATAGGGGGAAGTTCACAGAGTTCTTGGAGTTCTTGCAGCACCTATGAAGACAAACTCATGTAGCAAGTCCTGCAACTCCACGCTCCAGGTTACTGTGTGTGTGTGTGTGTGTGTGTGTGTGTGTGTGTCATATCATGAAGTAAATGTTTCCTCTTCCCCATCAGATCTCCTTCTCTTCTTGTGTTGCATGATGGGTAACCTGTAATGGTGACTTGTTATTTTCCACGATGCCTGACTAGGAGCCTAGGCCTACCCAGAAATCCTTGATTACTTTCTGTCTCCTCACTGGGAATTTGAGTCCTTCATGTTCTGTCTCCTTGCTATTTCTCAGGTGTGTGTGTGTGTTTACCATGTTCTCAGTTCCTGGCCAAGGGTGTGTACGAGTCCGTCGTCCTCATCCAGGATCCCCGGAATGTTTGCCTAGCAGTGGTTCTTTGTTGTCTCAGTTTATCACCACTGTTTCATAGTAAAAATGAGCATTCCACACCTTGTTCAGGAGTGGCTACTCAGAACAGAGCATCCTCTCTGAAGTCTGTGTGACCCTTAAACCTGTCACCCGACCAGGATCTGCTGTATGGTCTGTCCCACAGTCCAGCAGTCCACTGTTTAACCCAAGCAACGTCAGATGCTAGCTGAAGTTTCCATGGTAGCAGGAGCCACGCCTGCTAGTGTGGGTGAGCCAGCTCTCAGTTCCCCACCCTTCTGTGCACTGTTCTGGTGAACTCTAAGACACCCTACTTCAATAGTCTGTTTTCTTGTTCTTGTAATACATTTTATTTTTAATATTTAGGGACCGTGACTTTTTCATTATAATTACTTAATTATGAGTATTTAGCATGAAGCTACTTATTCTGTAGGAATGTTGAATGAATTAATGTGTAAACAAAGATCAATAAAGCCTAGATTTTATTCTCAGACAAACTCATTGCTTGATAAAAAGTTTTACAAGTAACCTTAAATTTAAAAAACCATCAATAAACAATTGTAACATAGTGTGGTATAAGCCATTAAAACTTATGTTCCAGCAGGAAGTAATTAAAGACTAGCTAATATCTCAAAGCCTGTCCTTTGATTCTTTAATACTGAAACTTAACCCATTATTATTATTACTATTATTATTATTATTATTATTATTATTTTGTTTCATAGGAACCTAAAAGAAAAGTCAGGTGGGATGCATTGTGTTTCTCAACATCCACTTATCAGGGTATGAAATTTGGGGACTGTTATTTTTTCTTTTCTGTTATGAAATTTTCAAAACAACGTCTCTAATAGTTCTAACTTTTACCTCTTGATTTTCTCTTTTATAACTAATTTGCAAAAAGCTTATCACAAAAATATATTTTCTTTACCTTTTCAGACAATTTAGGAGGAAAACATCATTTTAAGAACGTGAGCCTCTGACTTTATGGACTCTCAGCTATTAAACACGATTGTAGGATACTTTTCTTTATAATGTAGAATCAAAACAATGTTGAAAGTCATAGTGACTCCTGATTCTAAAGTTACAGATTACAGTGTACTATAGCAGAGTCCTTGCCCTGACTCAAGGACAGCCCCTATTTAACTGCTTCACATTTAAAAAAATAAATAAATATGATTGCAGCATTTCTCCTTTACTTTTCTTATTACAAACTTTCCCATATCTCTCTCGCTTCTCTTTTAAATTCCTGATCTATTTTTTATTAATGGTAATTGCACACACACACACACACACACACACACACACACACACACACACTCTACATATCCCTGCTCAGACTATATAATGTTACTTGTGTGTATGTTCTCAGGCCTGATGGTTTGTCCCTCAGGGCACTGGGGAACTTTGCTGGGAAGCTGAGGAGCGGGTAGGTAGGCTCTTGCTGAAGTAGTAGGCATATCTGTTGCTTGGTTCCAGCCTAGGGGAGATACTAAAAATCTTCCCCTTTTACTGGAATGAGTTTTGAAAACTATTGGTTTACTTGATGCATCCAAGCAAGTTACCTTATAGAGAATGAAGAAAACCTGTGGAAACAGAGAGTGTATATTTCTTTTTTCATACTACTCTTCTTGCTTCCACATCTCATTAACTATGGTGTCAGCCTCACAGACACATGTGAGCTGAGGCTCTGTGCTTTTGGCAGGCTACCTGTCCTATGCTCTATCCCATTTGTTTTCCATCAACCCCTGCCCCCCGTCCCCAGCTCCCACAGAATGGTGCCCATGTAGGAACAGAGTCATGAACCAGAACAGACAAGAGGAGTGTGGGGGAGTGACTTGGGGGCTGGTGAGAGCAGAGATTTCACACTTGTTAGTGTCAGGGGGAGGTTGAAGGTGTTGCCAGAGTCATGGGTAGTTCACCTCACAGTGCCAATGACTGGCATGGCATGCCAAGAAGTCTGAGTCAGGTCAGGGTTTTATAGATTTTGGCCAAAAGGCTGTTTCAATTGAAAAAATAAATGTTTAAAGGTGCTGACCATTGCCCTGACATTCTCTTGCATTCTTTAGGGCCTAACTTTCTCTCCCACTTTTAAGTAGGCCTAGCCCTGGGGCAAAATTCAGGTCACTACCATAGTAACCACAGAAATGGAGCACAAAGAAGAGCTGTTTGCCCTGATTTCCTCAAGATAGAAGGGAAATGGGAGAACAGGTAACAGAGAGGGCGGTGCAGAAGCCTGTCCCTGGGAGACAGGCAGCGTGGCCTTGGCTCAAGAAAGAGTTTGTCTCTTAAAGGCAGACATAACAAAGCCTCTTTAACGCATCTTTAAAACAGTTTGAAAAGTTGGTGGTGTTGATTTGAAATGCTATTTTAAAACCGACTTTCAAAATCACTTTTTTTTTTTTTTTTTTTTTTTTTTTTTTTTTTAGAGCAACCATAACTGTCAGTTTGAAGGATGGAATTCTGTTCAAAAGAGCTAGTAAAAATACCCTTAGCCATATGCGAAACAGGTTCAGGGCCATTTGTCATAAATAAATGAGTTTGTCAAACACACACACACACACACACACACACACACACACACACACACACACACACACCATTTATTTATTTTGCCTCAGAGGGCATAAAAATCCAGATTCTTAGATAATGAAATATTGGAATTTTAATAGCATATGCTGTATATGAGAAGATGATGCATTAATATTTGTGTTAATAAGAAACTATAGTTTTAATAGAAAGATTAATTGTACCTGAAGGGAGGGATGTTTGTTTTCCTGTACGTTATCGAGACTTGCTGGACTTGGGCAAGGTTAGGCATCTTACAGGGCAGTTGGTGTGAGCAGTGTTCTGTGTTCTGTCACTGAGAACATAAGAAACCCTGTCTTCCATGATGGAGGTCTCATTTCATCTGTCCCTGTGCAGATGCTGGGTTTATAATGAAGGTAGCTACTGCTTTAGTTGTGTTTAGTTCTATGTGTGATAATGTTTGCAGCCACTTGGGATAGTTTCTGTCTTTTTTCTGTTCACATAAGTTTTCTCTATAATAGATATGTTAAAACTGGAATGTGCATAGTTTGTAAACTGTACTTTCATTTTTTTCCCACTTAGCTGTTTTTTTTTTTTTTTTATGTATCTGGCATAATCTAGGGATTTGTAAATGTCTCTTTTAAGTATTTTTCAAAAACAGAATTATGGACTAGAATATTAAATAATTAAATGATATGCTTTTGAGAAATGCTTGCAAGTTCATCTACTTGGAATTTGATGTTCCTTTTTTTTTTTTTTTTTTTTTTTTTTTTTAAGACAAAGTTTCTCTGTGTATGTAGCACTGACTGGCTGCCCTGAAACTCTATAGACCAGGCTGGTCTCAAACTCAGCCATCTGCCTGCCTCTGCCTCCAGAGTGCTGGGCTAAAGGTGTGCGACTCTATGGCCTGACTCTGTTTCTCTTCTTCGATGGCATTCCTGCCACTTTCCTTGTTTCCCTGGCAAGGACTTAATTTATTATTTTTTCTTCATAATTCTGTTTATAAGAACTTACTTCTTCCTGTGATATTGTCCCTTAGGTACTTCCCTGATTTCCCATAATTTCTGTAATACAGCTCCACTTTCTCAATAAATGCCTTAATGTATTTGCTTCATTGCTCTCCTGCAGTGATTTCCAAACCCTTCATGGACAGGCACTGCCTTCTCTCTCTATCCCTATCTCTCAGCAGAGTAACTCATGGAGAGTGAATCATGATCGAATGAATGAAATGTCTTCTCTGTAAGTTTAGCCTTGTGCCATTTATATAATGAAGAACAATTAGAAAAAGTATGAGTTTTTATTTTTGTGGCACTTGTAGTGTTAAATGTCTTTGAAATTCTACTCTTTTATTTTTGTGTCTCTGAAGACTTTAATGAAAATACCTCAATAAATTATGCTTTAATAATCTTCAAGATAATGGACCTAAATTTAAGGACTATTAGATAAATGCAAGCTTATAAGTCCCCCCAAAAGAGAAAGCTTGAGCTGTAATTTTTGCAACTGCCTTTTAGCATCCTTGCAGGTTAGGTGTGCAGTCTTGCATGTTGGGTGAAATTCATGTGGGATCACTTTATTGTACATCCTTACACTGTGTGACCACTGTAGTATGTAACAGATATTTGTGGAGAGAAATGATGTCATTGTAAACCAAGTTACTGTTTATTCTATTATTTCTTTCTCATTGCTGCTTCTAGAGTCCTCTGAGAACCTTTGAACCCTCTGTTTTCCTATGTGTAAGCTGGCTTTGAACACCCGATCCTTTGTGTACCTCTGGGTCAGGGATACATAGAAAACATATCACTGTGCCATAACTTTACTCAGTGAAAGAGAAGGAAAGCATTTAAGAGTAATTAAAATGCCTACTGATGCAAAGGTATTGTGTGGTATGATAGCAAACATTGCTTTTATTGACTTTTGAACTATGTATGGTATGTGGTTTTTTTTTTTTTAGGTACACCCTATAGTTGCTAGCAGTGGGTAAGAGGTACGTGATAACTGAGTTCCCTTCCTCTCTGATTTTTTTTTTTTTTGGGTGGGTGGGTGTGATTGAGTGGATATGGGCATGTAGGTGTATATGTGTATAGGTATTTTGTAAACATATGATTTGGTTCATTTTAGTCATCTGTAACATTCACGAATATTTCAGTCAAGTGTGTAATCTTCCCAGGTAATGCTTCAGAGTTTGTTATATGAAATCATTCATTCTCCTTAGTGCTAATTCACAGCAAATTATATCATCCTTTTCAGGTTGATTTCATAGAGTGTTAAGTGCTGTTTAAATCTTTGGTAGATATGAAGATATGATTTATTTTGCCCTAATGACTTAAAATAGCATGAGTTTATCAAGAGGAGTTTTTCCCTACTTTATGTACAGCCCAGTCTGTCCTTGACTCACAAGCGTGCCTCTGCCTTTAGGTCAGTGGGCTCTTGGCCCAGCCATGGTTTCTTTTTCCCTTCATTACTAATTTCTCTCAGGAACAAATGGCAGCACAGTTCGGCATGAGAAACTTGTTGCTGAAGGTGCTAACCTAAACATCAGTGCCAGGATATGAGCGAGACTTAATAGACTAATTAATTCGTCTACTGCACCCTGACCTGGGAATTACACACAACAGGCTACACTTATGGAACGCAGGACCTGGGATCCAGAGTAGGGAAAAGGCAACGTCTGTGTGTTTTCTCCACCAGCACACAATGAATACTGAGTTCCTTTTAGAAAACAGGTATTAGAAATGGAATCATTGCATGCCTTTGAAAGCACGGTGCTATATAGTGCTTGCCGTTGCTGGTTCAGCTCCCTTGTTTACTGGTTATGGGTTTAATAAAACCTTCATGTTTCTCATCCTAACATGGATATGGTGCTGACCTTTAGGGGGCCACAATTATTACCATAATACCATAGCTTCTGTATCATCTATCCTGATACGGGATGTTCTCCAAAATCACTGTAACTCGGAAAACAAAAAGGAACCGTGAAGCTTGACTGACACTTCAGAACGTGTTTATGTTATGCTTTTCTCACCATGAGATCTCGGAATTCACACTTCTCTCAGCAAGAGGATTGCTTTTGCTTCCTCTTATGTTCTTTACCTCATTTGTCCATCATAGAAATACTTCTAAAAATATAGTTCAAGTGCCGTAGAATTCATGCCCCCGGATGGCAGCTGAATTGAACAAGTCTATTCGTATCAGCCTGCCATCTTATGGAATCTGTATCTCCTTGTACTGACTAAATCCATTCCTGTTTGAATTTTATGCAGAACAGCGCCTTAACATTTCAGTAGCTTTGGGCATTGGAGATGCTCACTAATCCACAGACTTTTCTTGAATAGGCAGGCTTCCAGGTATGGTCGAGATGCTGGCGAAGTCTGGCATTTCCTGATCCTGCTGTGGCTTGCATAGTGGAAGCCACACACAAAGGAGACCCGTAATTATGATGCATAAGACAAGGCTGTGAAGGAAGTAGAGCCGTGGATGAAAGCTCTAAAGTAACTGGTGTGGGGGGTACTAGAGGAGGCAAGCTAGGTCAAATAGACCTGAGGCCTCAGGCATGAGATGATAGCTTCTGGGTACATGCTGACCTCATGCAGTTGCTGGCAGTACCTTTACTTGAAGAAATACAGAGGAATTCATATCCTTCTCACTATAGGATGGGCATAGTATTATATGGTTGAATTTCTAAATCATTGATGTGAGAAGGTACCTCAGAGATGTTGAATCATTGACATTAATAGAAAGCCATAAATCTACTTTGCATGTAAAGTCAGCTGTGGCAATTTGCTCATAAAAATTAGGTATGGTGTTAGGACAGCAGTGAATGGACTCTGGGGTCAAGGAATTCCAAGAAAAGGTAAGGAGTTTAAATGCCACAGAAAGATGGAGTTAGAGGTTTTTTTTTTTTTTTTTTTCTGCTTTCAGATGAAACTTTTTGTTCCTGTTTTTCAAAGAAAGTGTGATGAACAGATGTGTTTGTACTCTTCTGCTTGGACGGGATTTGGTGGGGGGGGGCAGAGAAGAGAAGAATCAGATGATGGAATTTGCATGTGTCAGAATATGTTCGAAAGACATTCCAAGATCCCTAAGTAGGTAAATGGTTTCTGGGTTAGGCCTTAAAATATTAACCTTGTCTTGTTTCTTCTTGTTAAGAATGGGTTTGACTTCCCATGGAGATTCCTGCTAGAGGCTGCTCATGGGTCTCATTCCTTGCTTCTCGGACCCTTTATGGACAGACACCACCTTCTCTTTTTCTCTTCACTTCTACCTCTTGGCACACTGGTGGTGTGGGGTATTAATTCCCGTGCATTGAATAAATAAACTCTGTGCTTTGTAGGTTTAACACTTCCTAACTCATAGGGTGAAAGACAATTATAAGAATATGAATTAGTTCCTATTCTTAGGTTGGCGCATGAAATAATCCTAGGGCCCCAATATTTGTACAGTATATAAAAGTAAGTCATTTGAGGCTGAACAGCTACGTGGACATCTATACAGAAAAATGCACACCTTACGTGGTTGGGAAATGGCAAATAGACCTTGTGGAGTGTGTAAGGTTTCTGTGCGAGTTGGGAGGACTGAGGTCACTAGTGGTGCTATAGTTTGAGGTGTGAGCAGAGTTAGTGCTATGTGTTAGAGATGAACTCACTGTGATGAATGGCTCAGCACTGAAGAAAAAGTCTAAACAGGAAAGGGAATAGGTGACCATTATAAGAACTTTATATGACATCCAGACTTCTTTTTGACTGCTTTCCAAACAATAGCTGTGAGCAATATTGATTGAGGTCAGAAATGCCATAGCTAGCAGGTCATTTACTTCCTGGAGAGAGTGGAGAGACAAGCAGATGTAAGGTTAGCCCACAGCAGCATGGTGGGTGGGGTGTCTGAGGTGCTGTAGGAACAGCCTTCGTGGAGTTCAGCATTGTTAGATGATAGAGGCAGAGCCATCTCTTTGGAGAATCCTCTTTCCTTTATACAGTTTCAATGTTTTATTTTTAAATATCCTTGGACATTCAAAATTAGAAAAAATATTTTTGAAAGAATTATAGGTTGTATGGGCAACACAACAAATGAAAAGATAAGTACCTTTTTTTTTTTGGTTTTTCAAGACAGGGTTTCTCTGTGTAGCCCTGGTTGTCCTGGAACTCACTGTATAGACCAGGCTGGCCTCGAACTCAGAAATCCACCTGCCTCTGCCTCCCAAGTGCTGGGTGGGATCAAAGGCATGTGCCACCATTGCCCAGCTCAAAAAGTCCCCTTTTGATGGCATCTTTTACAACTTTAAATATTTTTTTAATTACAATCATTCCCTATTCTCTTTCCTCCCTCTTGCCTCTCCCAGGTCACTTCTGTCCCCTGCTATCTATCAAAGTTATGGCCTCCCCTTCTTGACTGTTGTTCCATATATGTGAGTGTATTACACATATATAAATCTGTATCTGTGTTCTTAATAACACAGACCTATAATACATCAATCTGTATAATGTTACTTGTGTGTAAATGGTGACCATTGATTGGATAACCAATTAGTGTACTCCTCCCCAGGGGAGACCATTTCTCCTCCTCGCATTCATTAGTTCCTTGTAGTTCTTTGACTAGAGACAAGGCTTAGCAAGTTTCTATGGTAGCCTGCCTATTGGTGTCTTATGGGACTTCTCTTACTCTTTCTTTCTTTCTTTCTTTCTTTCTTTCTTTCTTTCTTTCTTTCTTTCTTTCTTTCTTTCTTTCTTTCTTTCTTTCTTAACATGAATGAGATTATTGCGCAATGATATGTTTCTAAGATCTTTTTTTTTTTTTTAAGCTTTATATACTTTATGTCCAAGTGCTTTTTCTGCATGTATACCTGCACACCAGAGGAGGACATCGGATGCTGTTATAGAAGCTTGTAAATTGCCATGCAGTTGCTGGGAATTGATCTCAGGCCTTCTAAAAGAGCAGAGAACCAATGCCCTTGACTGCTGAGCCATCTCTCCAATCCCTCGGGTCTTAACTTTTAATGGATTGTTTTGTGCTTTAGAGAAGAAAAACAGAATACATTTCTAATTCTAATTTATTTCAATTAGCTATCCAAATAGATATTTTACCACTGGGAAACACACTGAAAGTTGTGTTGACATTTGCTTCTAGAATTTTTGCCATAATCATCACACTTGTGTATATTAGGTGTTATGTCAACCTGTCCAAATGATTTCAATGGTTTGGAGCCTTTTTCCCATGGTTGTGGTGTCTTTGCTGTGGTTGTTTATGGCAGGAGTTCTCTGATCACATCATTCTTAAGCACAAGGCAGAACTCAATGGCAGATGACTGAGCAAACTGGAGCTTTCTCCTGAGCATTCTCAGTGCTTCTGTGAAGGTGTAGAGATGGCGTTGTATGCAGTACTGCTTGTGACAAATGGCTTTAAAAAGAACTGTATATTCTGGCAGGCGTGTTTATTCTGTGTCAAGGGATAATTTAAACGGAGTCAGAATAATTTTCTTTTCACAGCAACATGAAGATACAATGAAAGACAGCTTGAACTGTCAGAAATGTTAGAGGTATACGGTCTATTAAAATGGAATAAAGATTTCTTCTGCTTTCAATCTTTGATGAAATAAACACGCAATGCATTTTCTGTCTGCAAAGTTATATGGCTTATACTCATAAATGATTGGGAGGAAGTAGGAAATTTTACTAATGTATCATTCTTTTGTCGCAGTTTTGAAGCAGACGTCAGAGCTTCTGGATATTTATGTTTCATGCTGCTGAGATAAAACTTGGTTGTTTACTTGTCGCTAATCAACAGAGGAATTCTCTATAGGAACCAAATGAAAGTTTCTCATGCTGGTAAAAAGGGTTTCCTTTCAGCTGTAAATAAGTATACTTGAACATTTCATTTTTATGCTGTAGTTATATAGCTGAACATGGTGAGAGTTGCCATGTTTAAATAGCATCTTACTGCGGGTTGGCTAACAATACTACAGTGCCATACTTGAATTAAGCAGAATGCTGACCTGATAATTCTAAGTGATATCACATGTTAAACAGTATTGTGTTAAGAGTTACATGTATAAGCTGCAGTTTAGTCAGTCAGATAACTGGGGTCAGATTTGAGAGTTGCAGAGATATTTGCATATTTGGAAAAATACAACAGGTTAGGATGTAGAGAACTGTCTCAAATCTTCTCTTCGCGCGCGCGCGCGCGCGCGCGCGTGTGTGTGTGTGTGTGTGTGTGTGTGTGTGTGTGTGTGGTGTATATTTATTTTTGTAAAATTGCTAGTGGTCCTGAGCTTTCACTATTATATTTAGTCCGTTTCTTTAAAGTAGAAAGTTCAGGCAAGCATTTTTCTCCATTCCACTAATGGTTTCAGTATATTAATTTCTAATATGAAAATATAAATCCTGAAACTTTTTTTTGTAGCTCTAGAGCTAAACCCAGGGCTTTGAACATCAGCACATTGTAGATCCATGATCTGCTGGAGAGACACACTCCTAGTTTCTAAATCTGATAGCTTTTGAAATCAATTGGTAAATTCCAGACTCTTGAAGCCTCCAAGAATAAAATCCATTCTGATCCCAAGCCTTTGGGGATGCATGTGACCGTCATGTGCACCATCTCGTATAGTATCAGGTTACTAGGTCCTGGAACCAGCTGGCCATTTGGGTATCTTATTCTGCTTTCTACCTGTGTGCACTGGGAGAACTCTGGCTATGAGGCTACTATCTGTAGCCAGCAAATTTGTTTGCTTGAAGGTGAAATGGATTAGCATGTTTTTCCTTCTTAAAGCATTGTTTCATTCTGGCAAAATGAAGCTTAGGTATGAGCATCTTTCCTATAGTCCCAATACTTCCAATATTTCCAATATTCTCATACTGTAACCACCAGGTATCAATTGCAGTCACCATGATAGGACAGCAGGCATTTATAACTTCTAAAAAAGCTCTTCATTTGAAGATAAGTGGAAATGGGATTCTATAATTAATCAACTCTTCATTTTCAATATAACCAAGTAATTTGTATTAAATTTGACTTCGAAATTTAGCTCCTTTTAATTCTATATTAGATTTTTATTGCAATAATACCCTAATAATTCTGACAATTATAATTAACATATCTGGCTGTTAAATTTTCTTTCTGATTCATATGCCTAAATCTCTTCAAATTTGTATATAATAAAATAATTAGGATCTAGTGATAGCTCATTTGTTAAGAGTATATACTACAGAGACCCCGAGTGTGGTTCCCAGCACCCATATCAGGCTTACAACTGTCTGCAGTTCCAGAACCAAGGGATTCTTTCCATTCTGTCTTCTGGTCCCCATGAGCACAAGCAGTCATGTGCACATATCTACTTTCACATATACAAATACACATAAGTAAAATTAATTAAATCTTCAAGAAAAGAATAGTTGTATTTGATAAAGCCATTTAGGAACTCAAACAATAGGTTTTTTGTTTTTTGTTTTTTTTTTAAATGGGAGAATCTAGAATTAGGGAACTAGATTTCTCTTCTGCATCAGTATCTGTTCCAGGATAGGCCTTTTTCAAAACTAGCAGGTTTTTAATGTGTAGATATAAGCTCGTGAAATTAATAGTCATGATTACCTTGCTTTTTCTTTGGAGATCATGGCTTACTTCATTATTTTTCTGTAGATTTTTATAATGAAATAAAAACTTCTGTTCATCCAGATGTTTGTAATCACTCATCTTTCAATAGCTTAAGGATTTATATAGCAGTTTGGTTTATCTCTGGTCATAGTAGATTAACAGACAACGGGAAGGGATGTTTTGCCTTTGAGACATTAGCTGTGTTCAGGGAACCTCCTAAAGGCAGAGCTATTGAGTGAAACAATTACTTGCCCACAGTGATTTTTGAAATGAATTTATTAACTTATTGTATTGCAGTCATAATGTTTATGGTGCAACTTATAGACTTCCACTGACTGGAGGATTGAATGGCCTGACTGTCGGGACATGCAGTAGACTGGAGCCTGTTTCCATGACATCATTATTATAACAGGCAGCTGGCACTTATGTGCACTTTACAATGTGAACCATAGCGACTTCTCCATTAATGTAAGTGGTAGGATAGCTTGACGCTTAACAAATGAAGCCAGATTCTGAACTGTGCAAACGTTGACATATCTAGTCATGATACGGCCCTGTGAATGGAACATATCACAGCGCACCAATGGAAGTGGCTTGTACTCAAGTAGCACATTGGCTCACAGGTTTTTCTTTCTTTCTTGTTCAGTGTGCCTTCCTGAAAGAATAATAGGTTACAATGTGTGCCCATGGCTTAATACACATGTCTGGATGAGATATAGCTTCTGCTGAATTTTATTTGAAAAGTTTGACCATGTACTTTACCTATTAATGCTCATTTTCTTTCCCTTAAGCAGAATAACAAGAATTGTGCCTCACCCCATGTAAGTGGAGGCATATCTATTCTTATTGTAAAGGTTGTAATATATTCTGCTGATAGGGAAATCATCTTTTGGCTCAACACCTATGGATTATTTAGATGTGGAAGAAGAGACCTTCCTGCTTCTGTTTTGCATTATATTAAAGCAAATATAAATATTTTAATCAAGAAATCTGTTTAGCTGTTATAGACCTGCCTAGGAAGTTCTTTGCATACTAGGTCTGTCTCATCAAGCTATTCTTTTAGAATAATACCATGATTTGTGGTTTGAACTATTATATATCATCCGAGTGGAAAACATCTAGTGGCAATTTTGTATTAATCCTTTTTTCCTGGGGCATTTAAAATTATGCTGAATATTTTAAACAGATCAAAATTCCTAAGATAGAAAACTTTTTAGAGGAATACTTTTTTTTGTAGTTCCCAATTGAAATATAAATCTAGACTCTTGGAAGAAAAGTGATCTGGGAAATCTTTATGTGAGTCCTTGATGAAGGAGTGCGTGCTGCTATGGAATGTTAGCTGAGTTCATCTGTTGTCTCCAGTAAGTCTATCGCAGCAAACTCTGATTGACTCTTGTCGCTGCTTTTGTTGGGTGGGGATTACGTCTTATTTGACAACACTCAAGAATATAAAATGCTTAGTTTTCTTTTACTGATTTCCATGGAAAATAAAAGGAAAATTGTAACTTTTAAGAGCATTAAATTTTAGGCAAAGCCACATGGTGCCTTTGGGAGGCAGAGGCAGGGGGATCGTAAGGTTGAGGCCAGGAGATCTCCAGCACGTAAGGAGAGAGCAGGTCTAAACTTCCGTCGGTTGTTCATTGTTTTTGTATGTCACTTGATTTTAAGTAAGGATATTATTTATAGACAAGACATCTAAAACAGAGGGAAAATTATTCTGGAAAAAATGTACTATAAAAATAATGTCTTACAGAAGGCATTAGGGCATATTTTAAATAAGCCATGCAGAATTGAGTTTTAAGAATTTAGCTTAAGCCGGGCGCGGTGGCTCACGCCTTTAATCCTAGCACTCGGGAGGCAGAGGCAGGCGGATTTCTGAGTTCGAGGCAAGCCTGGTCTACAAAGTGAGTTCCAGGACAGCCAGGGCTACACAGAGAAACCCTGTCTCACTGCTTGTGGACGTTGTACATCGTGGTGCGCACTAGGCTCCGCACCACGATGTACAACGTCCACAAGCAGACAAAGTGAGTTCCAGGACAGCCAGGGCTACACAGAGAAACCCTGTCTCGAAAAACCAAAAAAAAAAAAAAAAAAGAATTTAGCTTAAATTTATCAATTCAGTTTTATAATTTTCATCTTCAGTTACCAGTGGTTTATTCAATCAAGTAAAAGCCAACATTGGAAAACTAATGCTCATCTTCAAGTAATTTATTTCGAAATTAGGAATTACAGTTTTGCCATTCTAGTTAAGAGGGAAATTCAGAGAAAAGTTGACTAAGGTCAACAAGATACAAAGTCATAATTTAAGTGTCTGTGAGATTAAAATTTGGATTATCATCAATAAAAATTAGAGACTTCGTGATACATATACTGACTAAATCTGGAGGGAAATCCCAAATACAATAGTTAGGTGACTTCTTTAAATATTTGATTTTCTTGATGTTCTTTTCATGCTTCTCCTGACATTGCTAACTAGGAAGCTTGTTAAGGGGACAGATAAGGATGTATTGGTCTTCACAGGATTGTGTGGAACAAATATTCTCAAAAATCAGTCAGTGCCCACGTCTCAGGTACCAGCCAGCTCCTTTGAGCTTTTCAGTGGTTATCATTTGTGTGTCCCAATCTTCTCTACTGAAGGGTTCTGAGGGCTTGCTTACCTCTTGGATTTATTACCTTCTCAGATTAGGTCTTGCTGTTAGCTGAATAATGTGTTTGATGAACAGCCAGGGGTTTGGACTAGTCGTTTACCTTTGGGTGACAGGACCCACTGGAGTATCCAGGGATGGCACAGTAAGGTTCAGTCATGGCAGCTGTCTGTGGGCTCTGGTCCTTCTTCAGGTTTCATTCATTCTTTCAGTCCATTCAGTGATGCCGATCCTGTACCTATCAGGTGCTAGACACAAGCATATTACTTCTCAAATAAAATGACTCAACCTCTTTGAGCAGCTGTTTGAGATGGAATAATCGAAACCATTTTGAATCAGGCACAGGAAGATAGGAGCTGTTTTGGGGTCTCCCCTCCTTTCTTATCTCCTGATCTCCCAGGATGTCTCTAAACTTGTCCAGTGTGGTGTTCTCTGCAGGGACTGGCTACTTTCAGTGATTTGAGATCTGTGAGATGAGAGTATATAGAGTCACAGTTTTTGCTTCTAAAAATTTCACAACTTGCTTGCTTGTTTCAGATTAACATACAAAACAGGTACCACCCAGAAGAGCCATCCCAGAATGTGTGGGCAGACTTTCAGGAGGCAAGAGCTGAGTCAGTCTCACTGTGTCTAAGAGCTAAGGTGATGACCTTCAGTGGCCTTAAGTGCACATTGACATTTTGTATGAGCAGACGGAGGTGAATTGTCTTCAGACAGGCTGGTAATGTCAGTACATATGTTAATTTAAATAGATGACGTGCTAGCAGAAAGGATGTGGGGCTGGATAACGATCTTGGCCTTTTCCATTGCATTAACACACTTGATTCTCACAATGTAAGTCTTAGATAGTAATTACTATTCTCTCCCTACCAATTGAAATATGTCTAACCTGTCTGATAGATCTGAGTTATACTTATGACTACACATCTTAAGTTCACAACTATATGAAAACCTTTTAATTACACGAGATCAATTAAATTGTGTCCTAATATATTTTAACCAATGATACCTTAGCATTTTCATTTTAGTTTTTAGACAGTCTTAAAGATTCCTTTTAAAATAAATTTTAATGCTAAACTTCTCCCCATAAATGTATATAATGTGATTATCTAACATTAAAACATAAAAGGCTCTCATGGTTTGTAATGTGGGATTTGTTTTCTCTTTTGTATAACCCGGGTCAGTGTGTTAGATTTTAATGGTTTCTTGTTTGTATGATTAAAAACAACTAATAACTCATCTCCAGATTAATTAGGATAAAATACTGATTTGCAAATGTTTATATAATAGAATTATAGAATTCATTTGTATCCTTTTGGGTGCCAGAAACAGATCTGAATTTACTTTGTAATGATAAAAATTGAAGATAATCAATTGTGTATTGTATACTTGCGTGAGCTATGATAAAGAAACCCATTTTCTCCCATTATACTTGCTACTAAAAGGAAAAATGCAAAAAGATTATAAAAAGTTTAATGTGTAAGTTTTAAACTCTTAAAAGGGGCTATGTCAATTTCAATTGGATTTGTATAAAGGGGAATTTTTAAAATTCTTTCGGGTGTATTGGTGGTTTTGCCTACATGTATGTCTCCGTGAGGGTTTTAGATCTCTGGAACTGGAATTACACAGTTGTGAGCTGCCATATGGGTGCTGAGAATTGAACCTGGGTCCTTTGGAAGAGCAGCCAATGCTCTTCACTGCTGAGCCATCACTCTAGTCCCCTGGGAAATCTTTTTCTTATGAAATGTAGGCTGTACTTTTTGTGTAATCAAAGAAAATCACTGTTTCTGATAGAAATAAAAACTACTTGGTAATTATTAAATAACTAAAGATAAATGTTGACTTTCATGATTGACGTTGATAGGCTTTTAAGTAATGGGTTTCTGTGTTTCTACATAAAACCGTCTCTGATTTTTACTGTAGTATTCATTTCACAGCGCGCCAGATAACCATCAGGGCAAGTGTGAGTTCTTTAACTGGGGCCTTACTGCATCTGGGTATTTGCTATCATTTTCCTTGCTCATTCACAGATCTTTCTGTGGATTAGTGTTAACAATCTTGTATTTGAGTGTGCCTGTGAAACGTGATGCCTCGCCTAGGAGGCCCGCCCTCCATGGCAGTTGGTATATGAGGTGTGACTGTGAAGTGTGAGACTGAGACCGATTCCACTTTATGGACACACGGTGTGAAGTCTGTCTCCGGAGCTGTGCGATCTCATTTCTCCATTCATGGGCGAGAGTGTTTAGAAAATTCCTCGTGTTTCTCTCTCCTTGCCTTTACTCTTAGAGGTCTTTAGGATCTAGCTCCTCACTGAGACTGCATTTTCCCTTGGGCCCCTCCATTTGGTTTGGCTCTTTAGTTTTTCTGTGTCTTGCCTGCCTAAGCCACATTCTTTCATTCATCACGTGGATGAACTTGCGATTGTTTGCGTGTACTTAAATCTACGAGGCAGCACAGAACTTTAGTTAGTGAATTCAATTTTTATTAACTCTACTGAATATATCTTACAATTTTCTTAAGACCATAGCTGGTGTTACTAATTCTAAGATACCTTTTTTCAAAACATTTTAAAATGTACAACAGTGAAGATTTTTGCATTAGTAACTATGGTAACTTAAATTTAACTAGTTTCTGAGCACTGTGTAATCATATTGATACTTAAAATGAAGTACAAAGTATACTTAATATATGTATGGGGCCAAGATCAGCATATGTATGTCAACACCCAGCAGTTTTTTATTATATAAGTACTATGTCCTTTAAAAATATTTCTTTTATTTTTGAGATTATAATATAATTAGATCATTTTCCCACTTCCATTTTCTCCCTCCTCTTTCTGACATAGACTCCTCTTTGCTCTTTCTCAAATTCATGGCCACTTTTCACAGTAATTGTTATAATGTAATGTATGTACACACACGTACACACACACATCCCTAGGTACACAAGTAGAGTCTGCATTTGTTGTAACATAATGTATGTACACACATGTACACACACACATCCCTAGGTACACAAGTACAGTCTGCATTTGTTGTAATGTATGTACATACACGTACACACACATACCTAGGTACACAAGTAAAGTCTGCATTTGTTGTAATGTATGTACACACACATACACACACATACCTAGGTACACAAGTAAAGTCTGCATTTGTTGTAATGTAATGTATGTACACATGCGTACACACACATCCCTAGGTACACAGGTACAGTCTGCATTTGTTGTCAGGCATAGCGGACCATTTCCATTCCCCTTGCACTCCCTGGGGAAAACGATTTCCCCACTTGTAGCATCTTTAGTTGCCTGGAAGGAAAGTAGGGTGGAGGCCTCCCGGGCTTTACCAAGTTGACATTAGCATGCCTGTCCTTGTTCTCAACTCAGCTCCTGTTTAGATAGTCATATTGGTGAGACTGTGAGAGTAGCTCCTGAAGTCCTCAGAGACACTCTCACAGCAAACTTTCGTTCCTCTGGCTCTTCCTCAATATCATAGATGTATCCCTTGGAACAAGACTCAACAACTCTGCATTTTGTTTGGTTGTGTTTTTTTTTTTTTTTTCTTTTTTCTCATGGTCTTTATCTTTTGCAAAGAGAACTGGCCTGTATATGGCTACCTATGTTCTTAAAAACAGTTAGGGGAAAAAGATAGAAAATGTTTGAAATTTCAGTCAATTATTGCTCAGCAGTTTTCTGAGAAAGCAGTATTGATAAAAGTATTAAGATTATTCTATTTGGGTCAATTGCATGTATTAAGTTAATATAACCTAGGTTTGATATTTACTTATGAGATCTTGAAAAAATAGATGAATTATTTCACTTTTCTCATAACAACCATATCATTCACAGAATAATGTTAGAGATTAAACTATTTTAATATAAGAAGGCTTGGTTTCTAACTGTGGCAGAGTGACTTGTTTATCATGCATGTGATCTTGTATCTGATCCACAGTATCACACACACACCCCTCTTTGTAGTCACATGCACACGTATACATACATATAAATTCTACACATGTCTAGACATACATATGCCGTATATCTATTTCTTCTTTCCTTCTTTTCCTCCTTTCCTTTCCTTTCCTTTCCTTTCCTTTTCTTTCTTTCTTTCTTTCTTTCTTTCTTTCTTTCTTTCTTTCTTTCTTTTCTTTTCTTTTCTTTTCTTTTCTTTTCTTTTCTTTTCTTTCTTTTCTTTCTTTTCTTTCTTTTCTTTCTTTTCTTTCTTTTCTTTCTTTTCTTTCTTTCTATCTCTATCTATCTCTTTGTATATGAGTATATTGTGGTGTGTGTGTGTGTGTGTGTGTGTGTGAGAGAGAGAGAGAGAGAGAGAGAGAGAGAGAGAGAGAGAGAGAGAGAGAATATGATGGTGTATATATATTCATTGGGTCTGCTATACTGCTATAAGAAAATGCTACTGATGTCAGTTGAAGAGAGCTTCTTGGTTAGGAATGGGAGGGAGCCCATGTCCACTTCCCCTCTCAGACTGAGACACTGTCTGTGCAGACCCTGTGCATGCTACCATAGTCTCTATGTGTTCGTCCTGTTGTGTGTGTAAGACACTGTTTCCTTAGAGTCATCTATCTCCTCTGGCACTTAAAATCTCTTTCTGCTTCCTCTTCTTCATAGCTCCCTGAGATGAAAACATTTAGAGCTGAGTGTTCCCAAATCTTTTACACTCTGCACATTGTTCAGTTGTGGGTGGTTGGATGGGGAGGTATGGAGGGTCTAGGGCAGGTGACTGGTGGGGGGATGGGAAGCCATGGTCAGAATATGCGGTATGAAAAAATACGAAAATAATATCTGTGATTTAAAAAAAGAAATAAAATGTACAGAACATGTACTTTAAAAATGATTTCTTTTCACATTTGTGGAGGCTGGGAAACAATGCATTATTATGATGTCAGTAGGGACATATTCTTATTGCTGCCTCTTCAGATGTGGTCCTCTCTGAGCTTTGCATGTGTGTCTCCCTAGCATCCCTGCTGAGGTCCTTTCTTTTTAAAGACACCAGTAATGTTAATGCAGACCCTTGATCTGCATCTTAAGGAATTATCTTTCAAATAGTCTTCCTCCAAACCCAATTGCATTCTGAGGCAGTTTTTCCAGATAAGAATTTCTGTGCTGTAAGATCAAGAATCAACAAATGGGACCTCATAAAATTGCAAAGCTTCTGTAAGGCAAAAGATACTGTCAATAAGACAAAGAGGTCACCAACAGATTGGGAAAGAATTTTTGCCAATCCTAAATCTGATAGGGAACTGATATCCCATATATACAAAGAGCTCAAGAAGCTGAACTCCAAAAATTCAAATAACCC
>NC_034593.1:129296573-129303088 GCF_900095145.1 Mus pahari | reverse complement strand
GCAGACACTATTGCATATGCCAGCAAGATCTTGCTGAAAGGACACTGATATAGCTATCTCTGTGAGGCTATGCCAATGCCTGGCAAATATAGAAGTGGATGCCCACAGTCATCTATAGGATAGAAGACAGAGACCCCAATGGAGGAGCTAGAGAAATTACCCAAGGAACTGAAGGGGGTCTGCAACCCTATAGGTGAAACAGCAATATGAACTAATCAGTACCCCCAGAGCTCGTGTCTCTAGCTGCATATATATAGCAGAAGATGGCCTAGTCATCCATCATTGGGAAGAGAGGTCCCTTGGTCTTGCAAACTTTATATGCCCCATACAGGGGAATGCCAGGGCCAAGAAGTGGGAGTGGGTGGGCAGGGAAGCAGGGTGAGGTGAGGGTATAGGGGACATTCGGGATAGCATTTGAAATGTAAATGAAGAAAATAACTAATAAAATATGTTAAAAAGAAAGAATTTTAGGGACATTCAGCTCATGACACCAGGTTCACAGTGTTAGTACTCTTTAAAAAGCACTTAGTGCTTAACAAGAAGATGCTATGGTGCTTTGGGTATCTAAATCAGTCATGTATGTAACAAACACTTCCATTTCTGAAAAAGGGGTGGGGCCTTGGCTACTAGCTCACATGGCAACATTAGAGGAAGTCATTTATGATGGTGGTCACATCAATTAAGCAATGGAAGATGGGTTAGGAATATAAAATCTTTCAAATAATGTGGAGCTGAGACTGGGCTGGGTGAAAAAAAAAACGTGAGAGCTAATTTGGCTGGAAAACAACTTTTCACATCTTGAGAAGCTAAGTACCTATGAGATGTATTCTAGAATGTTTCATAATCTGAGCTGGGATTTTTCTGACCCCGGAAAGGACCTGCTGGAGATTATTAAATTATTCAAAAAATTTGAGGATGCCACAGTTCTTCATCCACAGGCTTCTTCGTGGTTGACAAACCCGGCTCTACATTCATGCATTATTCCCATGATTAAAGCCAGCGTCTGACACCACACTTGAAATGATCTTGTGGGTTGTCCATGCTAACGGGTATGTAGGGGATTAAGGGTCTCATGAGTCCTGGGCAGTAGCGCATGGTGACTGTGCAGCCCAGCTCACTACATATGGTTCGAGGATGCTTTCAGACCTTGTCATCTGCACCTCAGGGCCCCAGAGAGAGTCTGCAAACAGTTTATGGAACCTCCCGAGATTGTGATTTGGTGTATTAAGGTATTTCTTACTTCTCACATTTCTCTTAAATACTGCTGCCATTATTGTCTGAGCCACGTTGGCTATCTTTATAAGGACAGCATTCTTCCTTGAACTGGAATATAAAATTTCTCTAGAAAATATGCAGTCGGGTTCCATTTTATAAAGTTAATTTACTTCACAGAGTTCTGGAAATGTTTTGGCCAGTGAAGTTTTTGATCTTTGATTAAAATGTCAGGTAATAAAAATATTATGTGAGTTGGGCCTATCTGAAATAAAATCTAGACTACAGAGTGTGGCTTTAGTTGCAGCTTGGAAAAGTTTGGCGAACTTATTATTTTTGAAGTCCTTCTAGAACGGAAAAAAGAAAAAAGAAAAAAAGGTCACAATGAGAGATAATTTGAAAATTAATTTTCAAAGATTTAAATGTTAATTGAATTGTCTGTATGCTTTCTCTGTCAAAAGCTTAATAGTCTTTGAAGTAGTCTTAGCTGCAGGGTTAATGTCTACACGTTGAATTATTACATGGTTATAAAACCCAGTAACCTCTTTTACCTCGTTAAAACGGTCTGGAATGCTAAATTTGTATTTTCTTTTGGAAATACGAAGGGGTAGAAACAAGGCAAATCATTAAGATGTCAGCTTTAGACTGGGCGGTGTGGTGCATGCCTTTGTGGGGCTTCGAGGAGGGGTCATGAAGGCAAGAGCTGTGTTACATAGAGAGACCCTAATTCAAACACAGTACAATCTCATAGAACCCAACACAGCAGCAAAAGCCAACACAGACGGCACTTTCAGTCAGTATTAAGTGCTTATTATTATTATTATTAGTAGTAGTAGTAGTAGTAGTAGTACCATTGTGTGTCTCCATGTCTCCATGTGAGAGTATATGTGTATGTGTCGCAGTGTGTGCATCTGTCTGTGTGTGCATACAGAGGGCAGAAGAGGGCTTCAGGTGCTGTCCTTTGTTAGCCTCTGCCTATTCATTTGGAGGCAAGGTTTCTTCCTGAACCTGGTCCTTGTGCGATTTCTCTTTCCCTGATTACACTGAAGCTAGCAGTCACCAGTAGTCTACAGGAGTTGCAGAGATATACTGGGCTTGTTGTGTAGGTGCTGGGGTGTGAAGTCTCCTGTTCCTGATGGCATGTCATATTTTTTCTCTCTCTCTCCAGTCTTCTATGTCATTTTTGTTTTTGAAAGTCAAGTTATCGCTCAATAGAAGTTAACATTAATAAAGATATATATATATATATATATATATATATATATATATATATATATATGCGAGAGAANGAGAGAACAGGAATCATACACTGCATGTTCTTAGACTGCAGAGGGAGGAAACCAGAAGCCAGAAAAATAATAATGAAAACTCAAAATGTTTGGAGATTAATCAGTGTACTTCTATAAACATACAATGATAAGCAGAGTATATATATATATATATATATATATATATATATATATATATATATATATATATGAATGACCTGGACTGTAGTTTTAAAAGTCTTTATCAATGGGCACAGTATTGTGTCTCATTTCTTAAGTCAAAGGACTGTTTCTTGGATAGCTTGGGGATGGTGCAGCTTCACATTTTTGTAATATGAGCTAGTCATGTTAAAGTATAATACAAGAAAAAATATCTGACATTTTGAGACAAATTAGGCTTTAGGGTCTGCTCTAATTTTAACAAAAACAAAAGCTATACTGTTTGTAGCCAGAAAGCCACATATCTTGGAGTTAAACATGGAAAATGTTTATAGTGTTGTATAGTTTTATTACTACAGACAGAAGGAAATAGTTTATGAAGTACCTTCCAGCCAGTGAGAAACTTTATACAAGCCAACAATAAAGAGGCGCATGAAAATATTTCTTTCTTTAGTGAGAATGGGCCATAAAACCTTGAGATACCGAGACATTCACTTTTTAACAAATGGGGTCTTTTTCTGGGTTTTATGTAGAAGTCGACAACTGGGCAATTGGGACGGCTTTGTGAATTAGAGTTGTCCTTGATGAGAAGGTTTGCTGTATTCCTTAACAACCTCCCTTGCTTGGTGCAAGGCTAAGATATCTGGAACTCAGGCCGACACCCTGCTGCAGTGGCCAGAAGTCACACAAATCAATAGTCTTTTGGGGGACAAGGAAATGCTATAGCAAACCTGTGTGTTCCCTGGGATTTTGGTTAGTAGGAGAGAGAACTACACCTCTCCCCACCACCACTACAGATGTATGCACAGTTTTTCCTTATTCCCGGGGTGGTCAACTGAGAGAGCTCATTTATTTTCCTTGAAAACACCTCTGAAAAGTGTCTCTTCTTTATTTGTGCTGTTTCCTTAGCAGACTATTTTTTTTTTCTCATGTCATACTTAAAACTACTTCCACTGCCTTATTAAAAACATTTGGATATCATTCATGATGTTATCGCTATTGATCTGAAAAAACTATAGCATATTAAACTTGCTCATGCAGGGCTCACAGGATGTCACTATTCAAGTAAAACCAAAGTGACTTACTTCTGTTTCTTGTACCATTTTGCTTGCTTCTATGAGTCTTAGTAATTTGAATATTTTTTTAAAATTAACACTATTGTGTAATCAGTGTGTGTTTTTTGGTGTGTGTATGTGTGTGTGTGTGTGTCTTCATGTGCATGCCTATTATACCTATGGACAACTTTGTGGGGTCGGGTCTTTTCCATCTTCCCTTGGCTTCCAGGCACTGAACTCAAGTCACCAGGCTTTTGTGGCAAATGCCTTTATTGTTGAGCTGGCTGTTTCGCAAATGCTTATAAGTTCTTCTGTCTTACACTAGCATGCCAGTGTGATTTCCTCTTAGTCTTATAAGCTTATTTTAATGCTTTTTAAATCCCAGTGGGTGTTAGAGAATATTAACTTTTGTCTGCAAACTAGGAGCTTTAGACTGGTCATTGTGTGACCCATCTTCCCATCACTGATCTCTCAAGGGTCCGTCATGCCTGAAGGTCCTGATGAAGCCTTCAGTGACTCCAGTCCTTAGCCCTATACGTCATGTGGATTAATACCAGCTCATTGGCACACCAAACAAGCTGTTGTGCGATGTGGCAAACCTCTGTGACACGATTTCTTTTGTGAGCCAGTGACGTTTTATTCTGTCCTTGAATAGACATTTCCTAGCTGATAGAGCCTTCTCCTCAACCTCACTTTTAACACCAAACCTCTTCTGCCATTGTAAAGTGTCTTAAGGCCTTTCTGGAAAATACAATCACCACAATCACTGTGAGACAACCCTGCCTCCTCTCACATAGTTAGTTCTTCAAGGGCTCTGCCGTGTGGCCTCTGTGGTGGTGGTGAGCATTTATATTTATCACTATTTTTGAGTTTTGCTTTAAGTAGTCAACTGTGTCTCTACTAGACCCAACTCTTCACACAATATACTTTTGTAACTATTTCTTATGATACTCAGCGTGTGTATATGGTGTGTGTGTGTGTGTGTGTGTGTGTGGTGTATGCATGTGTGGTGTATGTAGTATGTACATGTGCATTGTATGTGTTGTGTGTATGTGTGGTGCTGTGTGCTGTGTGTGTGTGGTATGTTATATGTGTGTCGTGTGAGGTGTGGTGCGGAATGTGTGTTGTGTGGTATGGTGTGTGTGATGTTTCTATGGTTTCTATGGTATGTAGTTTGCCTCCATCTAACCCTAGAACAGACTTGCATATTTTACTCACCCAATATATATCTGGATTTTTAGCGCATATTATTTATACTGAACATCTGTTACTTGATAGTTGAGTTAATTAATTCATTTGTTGAGGGCTTTCATCTTTTTTGTTATGTCAGTAATTTTGATTATAATTAATGTAACCAGGAAGAATGTTTATTTTTAATGCGGAAATAATCTTTTCTTTAAATAGTGTCATCAGATGTTGATGCATAGTGACCATGCAGAAATGTCATATCTGATATCTATGTCCTGGCCTCCCATGATGCTCTAAAGATGACTACTTGTTTGCAGAACCCCGAACACTGCTGTCTAAGAGTCTCCTGTGAGGCTGTGCCAGTGCCTGCCAAATACAGAAGTGGATGCTCATAGTCAGCTATTGGATGGAGCACAGGGTCCCCAATGAAGGAGCTAGAGAAAGTACCCAAGGAGCTGAAGGGGTCTGCAGCCCTATAGGAGGAGCAACAACATGAACTAACTAGTACCCCTAGAGCTCCCTGGGACTAAACCACCAATCAAAGAAAGCACATGGTGGGACTCTAGCTATATGTGTAACAGAGGATGGCCTAGTTGGCCATCCATGGGAGGAGAGGTCCTTGGTCTTGTGAAGATTCTTTTTAGAAAGATAGATTCATTCCATTCACTTTTTCCTCATTATATAAATATATATAATATTTCAAATTTATCTGGGCCTTGTAATTGAAGCTAGGCTACACAATTTTATCAGCATGATTTTGCCTCTGCTTCTTCTAATACTAAAATATTCCCTAAGACCAATCTAATTTCTACCTCACAAGAAGACTTTGGGCCTCTGTTTATCCTTTTTTTTTTTTTTCCTTCTTAGCATGCATGTTCATTATCCTCAGCAAATAAATTATACCCTACTGCATAGAGTTTCATCACACCCTTCAACAGTACACACTTTACTAAGTAACAGGGCATACCTCATTGCCTACATTTGAATACTGTAAGCTCCCAATGTCATTTCAAAATATTAAGGTATGCTCTCATGTGTGTACTTACCTTCTGGCAATTATTTGTGTTTTATTGTACTACCATGTTATAGTCGTTTATTGATGGTTTTGATTAGTTTTATCTGCTTAAATGTAGCGACCTCATCCTATATTCATTCCTAAGTACATCCTACCCTTTACTGTTTACTCATTGGCTGATTAGCCGAAAGCTAAACACCATTTTAGTTGCTCAAGTTACATAAAGGAGAGGTAAAGCTTTCAACTTTTGCTATAAGATTGCAGTTTAAACCAAGTTATACAAGGCAAGCAATCTGTTAGACTTTTCTTTGTCTACACTTTGTTAGAGCAGAAGAGAGAAGAGGAAGATGTTTGGACTGAGATATTCAAATGTAAAACTGTCACTAAGAAGGAAGTCTGCATGCTTTTAGCCAGATTTCTCCCCAAACCCCACCCTCTCCACCCCAAGCCATTCTTCCTAACAGGGTTTGCTATGTAACGCAGGTTCATATTTGGGCCTGGGATTACAGGTGAATCAATTTAGACTCCTATTTTCTTTTCTTTTCTTTTCTTTTCTTTTCTTTTCTTTTCTTTTCTTTTCTTTTCTTTTCTTTTCTTTTCTTTTCTTTTCTTTTCTTT
>NC_034593.1:129288473-129296443 GCF_900095145.1 Mus pahari | reverse complement strand
CTCTCTCTCTCTCTCTCTCTCTCTCTCTCTCCTTCCCTCCCTCCCTCCCTCCCTCCCTCTCTCCTCTCTCTTTCTTCCTTTCTTTCTCAGATAATTATTGCTTGTAGTTTTGTCTAGCTCTTAGCTTGTGATTCCCCTCCTTCAGTCTCCTAAGGAAATCTTTGTTCTAAAATGAAGGTAGGGACCCCTTTCTCAGAATTACTGTGAAGATTACTTAAGCTAACATATATTAGGTGCCAGGCTTATTCAAACAACTTCATCAAAGTTAATTGTTTTAATGTTATTTCTTAAAACACAAGAAATCTGGAGTGCATTTCTTAAGCTTGAGTATTGAGTACTGGGACTATAGATGTTCAGAGTCTATCGTTTATTTTCTGACCCGAAAATAAGATATTTTTAATTGAATTTACAAAGGATATAAGAGATTTTTGTCCAATCCTACAAATTTTCTCCTAACTCCAAATACCAAAAGACATTGAAAAAAGGAAAAAAGAAAGAAAGAAACAAAGATACAGTAACTGTTGTTAAAGCTGTTCCAGTCCTGAGCGGCTGATTTCTCAGACTTTATCTGGTGGCACACTGGAGAGGTGTTCTCGTTGAATGTGTTTTAAAGAAAACATATTCTGATTTAGTCTTTAGACTGAGAGAACTAATTGTCCGTGTCTGTTTTCATGTTTATACATAAGCACTGGAAGTCTTGATACAGTAAACACCTGTTTTGGCACTCATCAACTCTGCTGAGTCCATAAGGAACAGCCCTGTGGTCCAACAATGGAATGTCTGTAGGGCTGGGGAACACAGGAACACTGGGAAGCAAGTTCCTTGGCACAGAGGGAGAGTCAGGGGAACACTCAGAGACCAGACCTGCAACCACACAGCTGCAGGGAAAACAGAAAACAAACAAACAACAAACCAAACAAACCTTAGTCTCTCAACACAAAATCTTGGCTTTGAGGGTTTTTTGTTGTTGTTTATTTTGTTTTAGTTTAAATATTGACGTGGAAACAGGATGAAATTTGATTTGTGCAAGGCTGCAATACTTTTCTCACTACATGCGATAGCACAACACAACCTTTTGGGATCACTAGCAGCAATAAATACTGGGTTTATTGGTAACTTTTCTTGTTTGGGGCATATATTACATATGATGCTTGTTGGAGCTAAAAATCAACTTCCATCTTACCTAATACATCTAGTATTTCTGACTTACAAATGTTTGGATTTTAAAATTGCATTTAAATGTATAGATTTGTGTGTTTTTTTTCTTTGCAGAAAATTGCATTCATAGAAAAAACAGACTAGGAGTAATTACAACACATGTCAGTTAAGTTTATAAGAAAATGCAGTACTCAAAACATATATACACATGCACACACATGCATACACACACTCTGGCAGCCACATACTCAGCATGAAAACCTATGTCATCATATTTAAATTGCAGAGAGAAATTCAGTTTTAAATTAGTCATAATAATGTTTTCAATGGAAAAATCATTCTTTATGCAGTGGGTATTCTTTGAGTAATGAACTACACAGAATGATATGGAAAATCTCCCAGGACCTAGGTAATTTCAGAACCTTTACTTGCTATGTATATAAGGCATAGGTGTCTTCAGTAGGATTTATGACTTGACTTTCATGCATGAAAAAAGCACTACATTTTATTAGTTAAATTTAAAGTGGACATAAAAGTTGAAACCTAAAAGTTTGACGACTAACTTCGTTATTTTTAGTTGCTGCAAATATTCGAAATGGGAGATTTATACTGGAAAATGTTTGTGAGCTGAGTCAGCTGTTCCCAAAGAGATAATAGAGGGGAGTTAAAGAGCTGATTGTTGAAGTCCCAGCAAGGGAGAGAGAGACTTTGGAGACCCGTTAGTCAGCTTGTAATGGAAAGATTATTTTATCTGGGAAGGAGACAAGATGGGGCAGGAAGACTCGAGATTCTGTGCTGTAGCTTTCTATCTACATTGTGGGGACCTAGGGACCCGTGATTAAGTATCTCAGGGTTGTCTTATATGCAAAGCTTTGGGGGAAACCACATTGACTATTAAAGGACAGACCCTGATTATATTTTTCACCAAGGCTAATTAAGCCTTTTAAGATAAATCACATTTTCTTCAACTCTGTTAAATGAGAGAATCACTGTTAACATCATCTTGTCTTGGAGTAATGAGGACAAACACTTAAATAGAGAAGGTTGCCAAGAACAGGATGGGAAGCAGAGACTGCTGCAAACCAAGCTCTCTTGCTACACTTGACAGACATCACTCCTAGTTGCATAAAGGTGGAAATTACCTTCCATTTTTGTTAGCATAGCAAGGGGATTTTTCTGTTAAATAGTTGTTAAATCAGGATACATATGCTGGTGTGCACACAGCTTAGAGAACATGAGGGCACATGTGTTCTCAGACAATCATTGTTTCCTATGGGCCACTGGAAGGGAGCAACAGAAGGTTGTGGCAATAGCATGCTGGCGTTTTCCACATGTTGTCATTAGTAGCTACACATGTACAATCTACTCCTGTGGTCTTTCATTCCAGAATCTTTCTTTTTGGAATACTGTGATTCACTTAATCATATTTCCAAAGTTTATCTTATTTTATTTGTTCGGGAAGCACAAAAGCTGACATTAGAATCGATTAGCAGTTACTGGCAATGATGCCCATACACGGTCCCAGGTTCCTCTTCTCCTTGATGAGTGAGACAGACTCTCCACCTGGAGGAGGATGGGATGACTCTGCCTCATGGTCTAGAGAGGATTGGTTTGAGAAAACAATAAAATTCCAAGTCAACTGAAGACAGCAACAGTTTTGCTCACACATATATACAATAAATAAATCGCTTTTTAAAAAAGAACAGTAATAAATTGAGTTCTGGACGATTTTTTGTTGTTTAAAATCAGGCACTTCATCAGGCATATGAATTCCAGTAAGAAAATATGACAAAAACTTTTTACACTAAACTATTAGCACGGGGCAATGACGTACCTGTCTTCGCCTCCCTTCACTGGTAGCTGGTGCCAAAGCTAGGCAGCAGTTCATGGAGTCGGTGGTTGATTGACACAACCAGTGGACTGCTTGTGCTGGAGATTCCGGTCCATCCTTGGCTAAGTCAATGAAAGTGCACTAGGTGGACCTAGTATTGGTTGTGTGCGGTGGCATCATCCTACCTGCTTTTCTCCTGGTCTTGTTGAGCATAGTGACACACGAATTAGATCCACGGCCATTCCCGGCCTATTACAGCACATTTATTACTTTCAACCTTTAATGCTTTTAGAATACTACTAATTGTCCAGTAACACAATTCAAGATCTTAAAGCCTCTGATCTCTTCATGTAGTTTAATGTACTTGAATGTTCGGTTTTGAAATAGGGTCTCATTCTGTATCGAATGCTATTCAAGAATGCTTACAGAAACATACAATTAATAATGAGAATAGAAACATTGGACTAGGCAGACATATTGAAGTCAGAGCTCTGCAGGGTCCTATCCTAGGTATATTCGTGAAGGGATTTACTAGTTTATAATACTCTATTTTAAAAGATAGAGAAGATGCTGTCTTTGAAGTATTTACAAGGTAGAAGAGTAACAACATTTTTGATGAACTAAGTAAATTCTAAATAAATGTTAGTGTCATGATAGTAATTGGTTATATCACTCTTTGCTTATGGATAACTTTTGAATTATCTTGTTAAAGTTCCACCAATAGAATAACCGAGAAAAGCTTTTTAAGGTACTGACATCCTACATACTCCCATCATACACCCAAGTCATTTGCCAGAATTTTCGTGTCAGTTCCCACTTCTAGCAGATGTGGAAAATGAGCATTTCTTTCCCAATCCTTGAGAATTGAACACCAGTAAAACTTGTATTTATTCTCTCAGTTCAACTCACATGACCTTCCCTTTGTCTTTTTCTCCCCTTTTAATGAAATTAAGGTTTGTGTCATAGTTGCTGCCCTGTGTTGTATACTTCATCCTTTTTTGCTTACTATGTATTTATTTCTCACCAATTTGTATGTTTTATTAATATTCTAAGCCAGTTAACACTTTTATGTTTCTACAAATATATTCATAGTTTTGAATTAATTTTATTATTAAAGGGTTTAAAGAATTCCTTTAAATATTTCCCCCCCTGTAGAATCTCATTTTATTACTTCATTGACTGCCAGTATTTTTAGACTAACACTCCAGAGTACTCCATTCCTGGTTTCATACATCTTTTCTATGGATGGTTTGGAACAAATATTCTGGCTTTTATTACGTTCTGACCATTTGTCTGTCTAGTTTTTGGAGTGTCTCAGTAAGTATGCCAGCATGGCTTAGTACTGATTATTCTCTACTCTGACCCTGTATGCCAGGATTACAGTCTGCACAGCTATTCCTGTTTCTTCATTTTGTTTTATTAGTTGTATCATAAATTTTAAAAAAATACCCATAAACACCAAAAAAAAAAAAAAACCGATTCGTTTAGAGTTCTCTAGTTAACCTTTCAAGTAGGAATCTTATTGACAGTAACAGTGTATAAAAGGTATTAAGGTTTTCAGCTTAATTTCTCCATTACCAAATAAGTTCAATACTACACCTCATTTTTGTTTTACCGAAAGACTGATAGACACATGTATTAGTTAATCATCTTGTTATTTCCACAAATGTGACTTAAAGAAGGAAGGGTTCATTTTGACTTACAGCTAAAAGGATACCATTCCTGCTGGTCTGTATGATGGTGGTGGGAGGGTGTGGTAGCAGGTGACATTGGGTGTGCATCCAGGAAACAGTTAGAGATCTCTCTCTCTCTTCCTTTAGTTTGTGCTGCTGTTGGGATGGGCATTCTCACCTCTACTGACCTCTACTAACTAGATAATCCCTTATAAGCATTGTCCTATGCTAACTTGATACTCTAACTGCCACAAAAATGTCAGTATAATGTTTTATCTCCTAGAACTTTCTTTCAGAATATTTATGTGACATTTCTCATATGCACCCAAAGCTGTACTCACTTTGTTTTTCTATTATTCTGTTATGTAACAGATCATGACAATCCCTAGTAGCATAGAACTATATAGCTGTTTGGTGGTCTCATTGTTTCTGTGGGTTAGCAATTGATAGAGTGCATCCAACACTGAAGTGGAGCAGATGGGGCAGGGCAAGTTTGGCATCTGTCTCTTCGGAAGCTTGGCCTTGTCCAATGTGCCAACTGAATTTGCTAATTTGGGTTTCTTCATAGTAGAGGAGTCAGCAGATAGTGCAGTAGCTGAGTGTTTCAGTGTTTCAGCACTGCAGTGCTGCAGTGAATGAGGAGAGAACTCTCTGCATTTTATGTTGTGTTTATGAAATAAGAGGACTTGGTCTAGCCTACACTATGGTCAAGAACTCCAGGCTGGGCAGTGTATATTTCAGGAGTGCAATACATTATAAAACAGGAATATTACTGTGGTCATCTTTGGAAATCATCATCTTCCCTCCTTTGATCATGAGCCAATTACAGTACTGTAGACAAAGCACTATTGTTGTTACTCTCATTCCATCATTTGCCATCCAATGTCTTGTGTTTAAGACAAACACAGGGGCAGGCAAGAGGTAAACACCCTTGACTACTGAAAATCTGAGCCGAAGGGTCTTGTGTGCACCTTTGAACCAACAAAACAAGCTTCCTGCTTTCCACGCACTCACATTCAGTGTTGGACCACTGTGGGCAATCCCTATTGTTCCTCCTGATCACAGAAGAAAGGGAGCCATAGCAGTAATCTAATGGCTGTAGTATAGTCATTTGCTTAATGGGGCTCTGTCCTTCCAGACAGTTGTTCATGGTGACTCTTGGCTCTTGCCTTTGTGCTATGGGTTCACCCTTTTGGTTATGGATCTTTTTCTAGGTGTGGGCTATGTTTGCTGATGACTCCATTTCTTTCTATGCTTGAGCATCTGGGGACCCAAAGGGAACACTTATTTTAACCTTTTTAGTTTCAGTTCTAAATAATACACTTCGCTAGCAGTCTCTAGGGTTTCTCGAGTATCAATTCATAAGTTGCTGTATTAGCTAGCAACTCACTCTATTAGCAAAAAGTGATACACCCCCAATTTAGAGATAATTACTTCTTTATCAGAAATCATTCACCGCGAGGGTACTGAAGTAATGGCACTGTAGGATTCTGAGTAGCCCCTTTTAGTACAGAAGAAAGTCAGCTCTTGTGTCTTTAAGAGTCTTGGGAGACCTTGTAACTGCATTACAGCACCTGAGTCCCGACTCACACATTCCTAAGTGTAATAAACACTGTTGTAGTTACTATCTCCCTTTTATTTGTCTTCTGTCTAGGCATAACTCCATCTAGTCTGACACTCGCTGTCATTCTCAGACAGTTTTGTTTCTGATGTATTAGAGGAGGCAGGCAAGTTTTGTTTTTAACCCAGCAGACCTGGTCTTTATTTTAATTAGCCCTTTTAAGTTTTGCTGAAAACTATACAGCTTATTTTTTTTAAAGACTTACCCAGCTCTATCCATGACTTAATGAACTAAAAGAAAAGTCAGATGTTCTTCCTAAATTCTGCTTCAACATCTTTTTAGCTGGATACCTAGAGATCATTAGTACATATTCTGTCTCAAATATCATCAGGATGAATTTATTACTAAATTTTGTGCTACTCTAAAAGATGCCCCACCTTTTAGTGTCATCTGGAGGTAGAACCAGGAGGGGTTAAAGCAGAAAGGAGCTGTCCAGGCATTCTGTGACTCACAGATGCTGGTTTCTGTACCTTGGTAGGTTGGTCTTTGTAATATCAGAGTATCCTCTGGAGAGGAAGGCTGTTCACATGGTAGCTAAAACTTTCCAGAGCTGGGCTCTGTTGAGTAAGGTGTGACATGAATCAAATTTTATGATCTAGTCTTGGAACTCATAGAATGTCACATTTGCCATGGTCATAAATTCCAAGATGGAATGAGAAGGAACTGACAACCCCCCTCTGTGGGAGGAGTCTTCAGGGCACACTGTGGCTGTAAGAATATTCTGGGTGGGAGAGATTGGTTTTTCATACCTTTAAAAATTCTGCCATTGTGCGATGGGCTTAAAAAAGTGAGGATTCAAATTTGGGTGAGTATGGAAGTAGTCTGCTGGCTGGGAGTTAGGGGAGGGGAGTAGATATATCAAATACATTAAATGAAATTCATAAATAATAAGAATATTTTTAAAAAATATGCCCTTTCTTTATATCCACCTTTACAAATTAACTAAAGTTGGTGTAATGTTGATGCACTTGATTTTGTGTTAAAAGGAAAACCTCTTACATCTTTACTTTTCACAATCAAATCTTGTTGTTTAAACATTCAGTCAGCTTCTATTAATAGCATCTAGTGGTATCTTTCCTTTTATATTTTTCTCTTGCAAAAGCCCAAATAACAATTGTGGGTAGCACATCTTTTAAGTTATATTAAGGTCTTAGCCACACAGAATTTATGAATGGTGATGTTTTGTTTAGCTAGCTACTAGAAAAATTTAATAAAAGGGAGAAATCGTCACTTTAAAAATTACATCTCTTCCTAAAATTTACCCACACATGGCTATTTTGTGAAGATCCTAGTGATTCTTAAAATTAGTCCGATAAAGAATCAATAGCCTTTCCCCGATGACTAAGGATGTTGAAATTTTTTTCAGGTGTTTCTTAGCCATTCAGTATTCCTTAGTTGAGAATTCTTTGTTTAGCTCTGTACCTCATTTTTTAAAGGGGTTATTTGAATTTCTCGGGTCCAGCTTCCTGAGCTCTTTGTATATATTGGGTATTAGTCCTGTATCAGATTTAGGATTGGTAAAAATCCTTTCCCAATCTGTTGGTGGCCCTTTTGTCTTGTTGACAGTATCTTTTACCTTACAGAAGCTTTCAATTTTATGAGGTCCCATTTGTCAATTCTTGATTTTATAGTACAAACCATTGCTGTTCTGTTTAGAATATTTTTCCCTGTGCCCATATCTTCGAGG
>NC_034593.1:129279839-129287258 GCF_900095145.1 Mus pahari | reverse complement strand
GGCCTAGTTGGCCATCATTGGGAAGAGAGGCCCCTTGGTCTTGCAAACTTTATATGACCCAGCACAGGGGAATGCCAGGGCCAAGAAGTGGGAGTGGGTAGGTAGGGGAGCAGGGGCGGGGGGGGGAGGGTATAGGAAACTTTCGGGATAGCATTTGAAATGTAAATAAAGAAAATATCTAATAAAAAAAAAGAATCAATAGCCATATGAATGACTCTCATGAATATGAGGCATGGCAACCCCATTTACCCCATGAGGCTGTGACTGTGTGCTTTTCTTTATTTCTTTTTTTATTAGATATTTTCATTACAAATGTTATCCCCTTTCCTCATTTTCCCTCCTAAAATCCCCCTATCCCATCGCCCCTACCCCTGCTCACCCACTGACTCCTGCTTCCCTGTCCTGGCATTCCCCTACCCTGGGGCATCGAGCCTTCACAAGGCCAAGGGCCTCTCCTCTCATTGATGTCCCTCAAGGCCATCTTTTGCTGCATATGTGGCTGGAGCCATGGGTCCCTCCTTGTGTACTCTTTGGTTGGTGGTTTAGTCCCTAGGAGCTCTGGGGGTACTGGTTGGTTCATGCTGTTGTTCCTCCTATGGAGCTGCAAAGCTCTTCAGCCCCTTGGGTTTACTCTCAGCCACACCAGCCTAGCTGATCTTCTATCCCTAGCATTATGTGGACCACGTGCACTTTGGCAAATTTGGGGCTATTTTGGATGTTTAGTCTGCACAGACTGGAAGACTGGACCCTTTCATTGCATCTTATTGCCTTGGATTCTTCTTCACTTTTAGCAATAACCTCACCCAGCTTGCTTTTGAGAGACTGCCAGAATGTAGCAGCATTTATGATCTAAGATCCAGAAAATGGCTACGCGTGTGAAAGATGTACATGACTTCCCTGAGCTGTCAAGGGACTATGTTCTGTGCAGCTCTCTGAAATGAATCACAGGCGACAGAAATGAATAAAGAAGCAGGGTAAATCATCTTAGCTCACAATAATTCTTGTACCTAAGAAGTCACATATCTTGACTATTGGTGTGGCTCCTGACAATGAAAAACCCAGCCATCCCAGAAAAGAATCAGTGTTGCCAGAGGAACTAAGGTTGTCAGCTATAGTTTTAACGCATTCTAAAGCCAGTTGTATAATCTAGTGCAGAAAGTTAGGATGTAACTTAATTGTTTAGTCCAGGTCATGTTCCGTGACATAATGAGAATTCTAGGAATTAATGAATGCAATACGAATGCTAGGGAAGTTGTTGGTGTGGTTTTGTTTATTAATTGCTAACTGATTTTTAAGACTTTTGAATTATCTTCAAGCTTATAGGCAATTTGAATAAAATGTGTTTTGGGTTGATGTCTAAAAGATAACCATTGGTTTATCTTGTATTACATTGACTGGATGAAATTTTTATTAAGTTTCCTCAAGTAGGCTATGATAATAGGAGATCTAAGAGCCGCTGCACTAGGAACCTGCAACAGTGAAAGCAAATTTTAGTTCATAGGTCTGTTCCTCGGGATGTGACTTGTACTTGATATATTTCATCTACAGTGACAGATTTACTCTAATCAGTTATGAACACTCAGAAGGAGCAATTCTGTATAATGTCATGTGCAACCATGGTTCTGGATGTTTGAGAAGTTGAGACTGTAGGATTGTATGAGCCTAGGAGATCAGGGCTAGCCTGGGCAACATAGTAAGATTCCATCTCTGAAAAAGAAAGTCATAGTAAGGAAAATGTATTTTTTGTTTTTGTGTGTTTTTAACAGAAAGTTATTTACCAGTTCTAAGCCAGTATTCTAGAACTCTACAGGAAGATTGCATAAAAGCCATGAGTTCATACATTCCAAAGGAATCAGTTTGCATCTAAATTATTTCATTATTTTAGAAAAATAGTCAATGATTTATATAATTTTTACTCTGGATGATAAATTGCTTTAGAAAGAAATATATTCCCAAGGTATAATGTTATTTTCAAGCAAATGTCTAGGTAGAGTTTAGATAATTTTGGGGCATAATAAATTGTATGTGAAACTTTTATCTTTCAATAGGCAGTTATGTCATTGAGCTAAAATTTGAATTTCTTCTACTGGCGTAAACTAGCATGTCTCAGCTGGACCATCTCTCTGGACCCCTGGAGAGCATGCTTACATCTGGGATCACTGCGTTTACTCTGGGCCTGCTCATTTATGGATATGACTCAGATATCTGTGTTTGTGAAAACCTTCCAGGTGGTTTTAATGTACTGCACATGTAGGAGCCACTAACTGCAAAGAGCCTCATCTTTCGGCCTCTTGCATTGGACTCCTTCCACTCAGCACCTCAATGTGGAAGATCGTGAATAAACTGTCCATGGGCAGTGACTTCTGTTTGGAATGTTCTTTCTTGATATCTTCACATAGCTGACACCTTCTTGTGCCTCCATGCGTTCAACTTGAGGTGAACCTTTCTTTAAAACACAGTATTGTGTTTTGCTTTTATTGTTTTATGTTTTGCTCTGAGATAATATCATATTATTTGAATTTTTTCTCCCTCCTGTAGTATAAACTCAACGAGACACGCAGCTCAACATCACTTTCTGAAATCTTAAATCCACTTGGATTGCAGTTGTCACTAAAGACTTCTGGATAACTGAATATAATTTTGGATACAGAGCTGGGTGGTGGTGGCACACACCTTTAATCTCAGCATTTGGAAGGCAGAGGCAGGTAGATCTCTTGAGTTTGTAGCCAGCCTGGTTTACAAAGAGATTTATTCGGCACAGAGAAATCCTGTCTTGAAAACCAAACCAAGGGATGGGGAGATGGCTCAGTGATTAAGAGCACTGACTGCTCTTCCAGAGGTCCTGAGATCAATTCCCAGCAACCACATGGTGGCTCACAACCATCTGTAATGGGGTCTGGTGCTCCTTCTGGTGTGTCTGAAGATAGCTATAGTGTACTCACATACATTCAATAATTAAGCAACTAAATAAATATTTTTTCAAAAAAGAAAACCAAACCAAAACAAAATGCTGTTAGCTAAATGATAGTGCTAACATGTGTAATTATATTTTTCATTCCCCCAAAACATGACACTTGATCATACTCTAAATGTTACAGATCAAGAATGAAATGAGCAGATATGTGGATGGTCAGAGAACATTAAAACCTAGAAAATATGGATAATCATCTATCTTTGGACACCTAAGGGCAGTGGTCATGACCCTGGCTTAGTTATGGCCTCTGGAGTTTCTCTCTTCATTGACCATATTTTGAATCTTCCTATCACCTGCAACATGCTTAACGTTTGAATGTTTCCCTGGCTTTCCCATTAACTAATGATGTGCTTAGAGCCTAGAGAGTCACATTCTCTTTCAAACAGTCACTTTAAGCTTTATCTCTAGCAATTCGATCCTTTTGTGTGTGTGTGTGTGTGTGCGCGCGCGCGCGCGCGCCACACCTTTACGTGTATTGCTTAGGACATGCTGACTGTCAGGAATAACTCCCTATCCTTACTGAACTCACTGAAATCAGATTGTATCTGTGTGGCCAGCCCCATCACAGACACTCAGGACTGTTAACTGAATGAAAGCATGAAATAAATACAAACTTTTTCATAAGAACTATATTTGACTATACTCCACTTATTTCTAAGAATTTATGCTTAGCATATCTTATCCTTGATGGCTATAAAGAAATAATAGGAGAGGACACGTAGTTGGGGGTTGGTGGGTCTTAGGAGTTGGGGAAGGGTGCTATGATTAAAATACAGTGCAAGAAATTGTCAGAGAACTAATAAAAAATTTAAAAATGAAGCATTAGAAGTGGTAATTAAGGTTGAAGAAATGTGCTTGTTGGGAGTGTAAGTCAGTCAGAGTAGTTTTTAATAGGACAGTGCAATAAACAGGGTTTCCCAAGCCAAGGAGTGAAGTGCAATGTGTGCACTCTTAGGAAATGAAGGCAACAGTACTGGAGTCAATGAGTCTGCATCCTGACAGCGGACCGACGGGCAGCTTGTCATCCGAATAAGGATTTCACCGCTCACTTGGGACTTTTTATATATTATTTACTAATTTTGATAAAGTTTTCCATAACTGCTATTTGGACAGATGTATTTTCCAGTAACACCTGACAGAGGTTTTCAAATGTAGTTTTCCATTGGTATTGATTGCTCAAAACCCCCACGAGGATTCTCAGCACTGTAGTTGAACTTTGATGCTCCACCCCGCCACTCAAATACAGCAATAGCTACATACATAAATACTTGAACTTCTCTATAAAGATGCTCTGATAGTTTTATGGGTATAGTTTTCATGTCTGGAACATTTAAGTATATCTTATCACCTCACAGTTGGTTTTGTGCTTCAAAATCGCAGAAGCACTGTATGTGTAATTCAAAGATTGACATCTGGTTGAAATGGCCACATTTTTATGGCCTTACTTTTTATACTACTAAGTCCCAGAAAGTGATACCAACAGGTATAGCACTGTGAGGACTTTACAACTGCCAGCTTGTGAGATATATGAACTTCTATTTTTTTCTTTTTCTTTTTCTTTTTCTTTTTTTCCAGGAGGAAATATACCAGGTCAAGTTAAGCAATTTGCCACATTTCTCAGAGGAAAGCAAGAAACCTTGGTAAGCCATCAGAGCATCCAGGAAATATTTTTTTCCTAATTTGCATCCGCACTAACACATATTTGGATCTAGTCTTGCTCTAGTTTAAAACACAGCCTCTAGGAGTGGTTTCTCCACTCCTAGAGTGGATCCTAAGTAGGGGATGTTCTAGGAAGAGTTCCAGAAGTGTGGAAGTGCTATACATAGCATTTTAAGTGAATGTATGGTGTGGAGTGTTGCGGTGGAGCATGGGATTTTTGTCATGGGCACCAGGAAGTGAAGCTGAAAGTGTCAGGATCATTTGTGAACAGGTAGAGGCCCATTTGTGAACACTGACATGCTTGAACCTCTTGCCATCAAGATGGTGCTTGGTGACAGAATAAGAAGTTGATGAAGAAAAAAGGAAGCATTGTTGGAGGGACCACCCTGGGGTCATTTCAGTTGTTAAGATTATGTGAAAGTGAAGCCTGAATGTCAGAAATGAAAGAAAGGGGGAAAACTCCAGGTAGCTTTTAATGCTTCAATTTTGATTGGCCAGTTTCCAGTTCAGTATGCTCCAAATTGGAAGTGTTTGTTTTATCCCCCAATAATCAATATTATGCCATAAGAAAAAATATTTCTACCGAGATATTTTCTTATACCAGAAGAGTGCTAGGGGCTGTCTGTTTTGTGAGATTACCTGAGTTGAGCTTCTCTCAGTTTTTGAGAAGATGGATTGTTAGCTTCTGTTCTTTGAGCTTCAATTTCTCTCTGTATGAAGCCGAGATTCATACCACTAACCTTGTTTTGAACATAAAATGAGATAATATTGGGGATTACTGATCTTCAACACACATAAAGAGCTATGTAACTGTGTTACTCGAATTTTACACACCACTTGGAGTTAGCCAACAACAGAAAATGTGTTATTCATTAACCTAAGACCATATGAGTTTTCTGTACTTAGAACTATTCTCTCATATTGTCTCCTGGTATTTTTAACGTGGCAAACGTGAATAGCGCTTGTTTGCTTTCCTGAATGCAAACATTTCTCTAAAATAATTATTTTATTCAGTCATTGAATACAAAGAGCCTGTAAAACAAAGTATGAACAAGCTAGTTAATAATACATTGAGCTATTTATTAACGTGATTTTTGTCTTTCATTGGGTCATGGAAAAATAAGTATTCATTCTTCCATGTGCTACTTCAGCCATCTGCTTTCAGCCAAGTGTCAACACCGTTCTTGTTGGTTGAGGCTGAAACTCACAATGAAACCGAGCAGAGGGGAAGGGCCAGAGCTCCTTTGCCTATCATATGCACCTGTTCCCATGGCATCTCATGAACATGTCCAGGTAGTCTTAAATGCCTTGAAAACTCAGGAGATCATGTCAGCTCACTTCTCACCCTAATTAGTACTTGTAAATATATCATAGATGACATTATTATACACAACAGCATTCAGCTCTAATAAGACAGATTCTCCATCTTTATTCTTTTCATTATTCATTGGTCATTTTTGACTATATATAAGACAATTTCTGCTTTTGTCCATCAGGAGAACTAATTTTACGAAATTACATTTCTCTACGAACCAAAGAGAGTAAGTAATAGATGGATCATTCATTTCTTACTAAAATCGGTTTTCTCTGTTGTTTGGAGGATTTGTTACTTCCTCTTCCTTTTCTGAGATATCTTTTGACTAGAGAGCGCTGGCCTTCATTAATGATGCTTCTCGTGTTGTGTTTTCAGTTCCCCTCAAATGAAAGCATGCTTGTTATGAAGTAGTAAAATAAATGAGTGTTGTTTTTGCTTTATTTTTGCTCATGAATTATTAGACTTAATTTATATTGCTATTTGCACTGCCGAGTTGAGTTTAATCATCCAGTGATATTTTTATGAGGTACTGCCAGATGATTAATAAATAATTTTTTTAAAGTGAGCATACATTGGTTAGATGAGCTTTACCCGAAGAACTGGTATTATTATTCCTGAGCTGGAGGAGGAAGGGCCAGCTTGGCTTAGGGGGAAGTCCTCGTTTTTTCTCCTTGAGCTGATATAGATCTTTTTCTGTGGGTGGCTTCAGGATGCCCTCAGTGACCTTTCTGCTGTTGAAAGGGACACCTGTGGTTCTTCTGACACTGATCCCATTTCCTTGTAAAGTGCAGAATTATTTTTTTCTAAAAGGAAATATTCTGTTAAGTTAATGGATATTAGGAAGGGGAAGATCTGGGTAGAGATGGAGGAGGAGAATATGATCAATATATATATATATATATATATATATATATATATATATATATAAATTAAGAAATAGTAACAAAGATTAATAGCATGTTTCTAATGATGAGTATATATACATGCATGAAAGTATCTTCAAATGAGTCAATTCTAAAGAATCAGATATCAAGGTTGGAAGGATGGCTCCGTGGTTAGGAGTGCATGCTGCTTTTGTAGAAGACCTGAGTTCAGTTCCCTGCATACATGGCAGGCAACTCAGAAATGCCTATAACTCAAGCTTTAGAGAATTTGCTTCTTTTGGTCTCCAGTGGTACCTGGACTTATGTACACACAGTCTCTGTCTCTCTGTCTCTCTGTCTCTGTCTCTGTCCCTCCCTCCCTCCCTCCCTTCCTCTCTCTCAACATACATGCCCACATAATTAAAAATAATACAAACAAGTCTAAAAAAAGGAACAGATATCAAGAGATGAGCTGTGACTTTATGATAAAAAGCAATAGCTTCCTAACAGACCAGGTCATAATCACCATCTTGACACTAAAATTCTTTCTAGAGCCTTTTGGACACATGGACCTAATTTCTTTTTTTTTTTTTTTTTTTTTTTTTTTT
>NC_034593.1:129259645-129279380 GCF_900095145.1 Mus pahari | reverse complement strand
CTGCTGCCAGTCCTTGTGGAAGTGGGGCTTCAGGATCATGCCATTCCGGCTGGGCGCCATGGCTGCCTCCTATACAGGAGAACGACCGAGCGGAAAGGATCGGGCACCGCAAAGCACCCTGGGCTTGTAGGGAGGGACCTAATTTCTATTTTGCAATGGTAGCAGACAATATTGAATTAGTTGGAATAATTTTAATAACTTGTTATGAAATGGCTACTTTAGGTAATATTATTTTAACAAATTTTTAAAATAGGAAATGCTTGAAATTATGTTGCAGATAAGTGTTTACTATGTTTAACAACACCATCCTTCATGTTAGTACCATTTTATTCTATAAATTCATATATTATATCAGAAAATTATACCATCTTGAAACTAGGTTGTGGTTACTAAGCAAGAAGGGAAATTAGTAGTATATAGGAGTAGCAGCAACTATAATGGTGACAACAACAATGTCCCTGGCGCTCTTTACTGCTGCAGATTTGCTAAACTAAGGGCAGTTGAGCACGTGTCTTATTCTGCTTTAGTTTGTTCTCTCTGCTGTGGGGTTTGGAACATTTTCTATTTGTTAATGGTAAGGTGCTTTATTTTGGTTTGGCATTAGTTTGTTGTGCTGTCAAATGAAAATTTAAAAAGGGCACACTTTCTTTGCTATGGCTCCCTTATTTAGGGTCCTCTTTCATCTCCATTTACATATGACATTGTTCCAGTTGAGAAGAACAAATGGCCTATTTACAATTCGTGCAGTCAATATTTCTAAAACTTATAATGGATTGGTGCTCAAATAAAGGACAGCAGTAAAGGTTAGTAGACTTATGTGTGATTTTCCTGTGGGGTCCTGGGAACACAAAGTGCTTATTACTTGAGAACAAAGAACCTTAGAGTTAAAGGTAAGTCACCATGTCTATGATACGACTAATAACAGGTCCCCAAAGGAAAGAGAAGGGAGAAAACACATTCGTAGCTGAGTCTTAACTAGGTGTATTGTGCGTTTTCTTCTTCCTGCCATTTATATTAAAAGTCAAACACTCTCTCAACTGTAAAATGAATACAAGCTTAGATTATTAATGTTCTGCCTGGAGCTGTTTGCCCTTGAGATATGTTTCATTCCTTTACAGGGTAGACAAATTTGTATTGTTCATAGCCAATTAAATTTGTCAACAAAATAGTTCAAAATTATTCATTGCTTAGCTTTTTCTGTTTTTCTTTTATGCCCCCCTTTGGGTTTTTTTTGCCTGTAGCTTCAAGGATGCATTAAATTTAAGCATTAGTATAGCCAGAGTGTAATACCTGCTTCCTAGCATTATCTTTTAGGGTATTAGTAAACCAAATGTGCCTGTGTAGATGGTTATAGTCCTAGAGAGGTAATTAACTCATTTTTTCTGTGATTTTTTTTCTTTTTCAAAGTCCTTAAAAATTTCCATAAGCTTGACTATATAAAAGGAAAGTTGCAAACACATAAAAACTGCATCTTTGTCAAAGCTTTTTCTATTAAAAATTTTTATTAGCATGTAAGCATGAGAGTTTTGAATAAGATTACATTCCCTTTTGTTTTTTATACAATAATCTGTTGAATCTGTAGATGAATGTAAATTTATTTGTAAACCTGCACGATACATAAATAGCGATTCTAATCTAATCGTTGTTTTGTCTACAAGTTTACATATCAAGTGTTGATGTCTATGCAAAGTCAGCTTTACAAGATGAAAATACACTTGTTTGGTCTGTATTTCCCGAAATATGTAGTGGATATCTAGTATAGAAAAAGATGCTCAAATACTATTAGCCACTATAGAAATGACAATGAGATTGGACTTCAGACTTACTAGTTTCACTATGTAAAAAGAGAGATAATTCAGATCTTTTAAAGATGCACAGAAATTCAAACCTTTATATGTTTGTTGGTCATGCTGTGAAATGATACAGCCTATTTTGAAAACAATTTGACATATTTTTAAAATGTCGCAATACAAAATGAGTTTATTCCCAAGCATTTTCACTCATTGGTGTTCACTAAATATTAATGAAAATATAAGTTCAAGAAAAACATGTTCATATGTATGTGAGTGTTCATAACATTCTTATTCGTAATGATTCCCAACTCAAATGGAATCCAACTCAAGAGTCCACCAGCTAAGGAATAGGTATGTGAACCCTGCCACTTAAGCAGGATGGAATGCTATTCTATAGCAAAATGAAATGATCTCAAAGACTCTCACACAATGTTAATCCCAGTTGAGTAACTGTGAAGCAAAAGCATAGGCGACTCACCATGCACCTTGAGAAATGAGCTCAGGCTTGACATCTTCCCTCTGGTAAATTCTGTTTCTGTTGCTATGCTTGCTTGTTGCTTTAAAGCATCAGCCATCCTTCTCTCTCTTTGATGTGGGCAAGGCTTTCAAAAGTATCATGTTGCTGATGTCTGGTTTTGCATGTTGACCTCCCATCCCTGGAGAAACAGCTTAGGCACCAGTGCGTTCTCTTTGATAGCTCCTTCACAAAGGACAATTTGTGGTAGCATGTTCATATGTTTTACATTGCACATACTAGTGACTGCACCGCCTTGATCCTCTCTGCTTCCTGTGTTGAACTTCAGTTTCTGCCATGCTGGATTCTTCCAAAGCACTTGGTGTCACTGACCTCCCTCTCCCTCCTTACTAGTGCAACTCACGAGCTGTTCTTCTCCTTGGGATTTTGGTGTGTGGTCATCTCTTCCTTGGCAGATCCTTAAGATAGTGATTTTGCCTGACTTCTCACTGAGAGAGCTCTTGACTGTGTTAGTGCACAGCTGGCTACTGTCTTTTTCAGTCCTGTATCCAACAATTTCTGTGCATTTGTTATAATCAAGGCTCACTTTGGACACTTGAAACCCACGCTGTTACTGGGCTTGTTTTCAATTGGGCAGAGAACAAAGTTTACCATTTTAGGGAGCATTGCAGTGATGGGCTTTGCTGAGAAGGTGCCTGTAGGAAGAACACTCAAAAAAAGTGAATGCGAGTAGAAGTTTATGCAGGGAAACTTTACCAAGGGGGAAGGTGTATAAGGAATATCCAGAGGGTAAGTAAGTTGTCGAAGTTGCGATAGAGATGGGGTTGTAGTCGCTACTGTGTAAGGCATACTGATGGAGAAGATCAATGGATTTCAGACCGTTGCTTCTACTGAGTAAGATGAGGAAACAATACAGAGTTTTACCGGGAGAGGAATGCAATTGGGATAGTGTTTTAAGTAAATTCTATGGCTTCTGTCAGGAGATTATATGATGATGATGTTTGTATAGCAAAATGACAGATGTTTTCCTGTATCATAGAATAGTATATTTTAACATCTACTGAACATGCTCACTAGGATTCAGCACATACCAATTTCATTGCAACTAAACCTAATTCTACACTCTCTCCCCAGTGCTCTGAAATGAAGTCACTCCTTTTCTTGTAACCCAGCTTGATAAAGCCCAGGCTGCCTGAAGAAGAGCCAGCTTAGACTCTTCAGAGGGTTTTTCCCATTTTGTTTGCCAAGTTGAAGAGAAAGCATTTTAGTCCTTTTGAGCCTCCCCACCCCCGCCACTATCTCTAGTCCTTTCTTTTGTACCGCCTTTCAGTACTCCATATTAAACTTCTCTTCATTCTCTGAGTAGTTCAAAAGCCTGGCATGTCCCCCAGTCTTCCTGGTTTGGGTAGTATGTGTTCTTAGTTAAACAAGTGACACCAAGGCTGTATGTGGTATTATAATCCAGTCAGAGACTGCGGTTCATTGTCAATTCAATGACTGATTTGTTACGTGACTTCTGTCAAGCCACCTAATGACTTAGCTTTATTTTCTTTATGATTAAAAACAGCAAAATCATTTAGGTATGCTTTTAGTTCTATAATATTTCTAAATCCCTTGTTAGATAAACCTTGCTCAATAAACAATGTCACCTCTGGGCCACACACTTCAACAAGACAGGCAAGAGGCTTCATATTGTTTATACTTTACATGGGAGTTGTTATTGTTGTTGTTGTTGTTGTTGTTGTTGTTGTTGTTGTTGTTGTTCTTCTTCTTCTTCTTCTTCTTCTTCTTCTTCTTCTTCTTCTTCTTCTTCTTCTTCTTCTTCTTCTAATAAAAGATTACATGTAGGTATGTGCCTGTCTTTGTTTCATGTGTGTCTGTGTATGTGAGCACAGATACTCCCGGGGGCAGCAATATCACTTAGAGGTAGAGTTTGAGGTGATAGCATGCACCAGAAATTGGCTTTATAAGCCGAAGTCTACTCATCTGCAAGAATTACAAGGGCTTAGCCATCTCTCCAGTCCAGGGCTTCTTTCTTTGTGTTGTACAACTCTGTTCGTTTGCCACCTGCATGGCATCATGCTGCCATTCTTGCATTCTAAGTAGTTGCGCTTCTAGAAGAATCTTCCTTGGTGCCCTTTGCCCCACTACCCCCAAAACCTGTAACCCAGGCAACTGTTTCCTGTTCCCAGATGTCATGCACCCGGAATCACATGCAGTGGCCCTGTAACATGAGTTCTTTTCACTTAGCAGCTGAGTGGGTAGTTTTCCTGGAGTGTCTGCCTGCTCAACATCTCCCTCACCTCTGTTACTATTGATCTGGCTGAGGGAATGCTTTAGTAGTGGCAGCATTTCTCTTGCAAAAGCAACCACCCACCCTCAAACCATCCTAAATCATATTCTGCTCTTACAGAATGTTCACCACAATCCTGGAATACTTAATACTTATTAAAAAGTCAATACATTTAATTTTATTAAAGAGACATACAAAACATACAAAAGAACAATTAAAAACTTTTCATGGTGTGTATTTCACGAAAATACTCTGAAGAAATGAGGTAGGTTAAAGGTGAATAAAGTAAAATATAAAACAATTTTCAGCTGTTAAGTAGATGTCTATCTTTACATTTCTGAACAAGTGATTTTTTTTTAAATTACTATTGATTGTGTGTTGTTGCCGAATTTTATTTTTAAAATGTCATGATTCCCAAAACATTAAAAAAAATCATTTTTAATGCATGTACTCATGCTATTATTGCTTAAAATTATGGATATAAGCTTGGTGATTATGGGATGTTTACAGAATTTCCCAAATTCTTTTCTTTGTGAAAAGTGTGGTGTACATTGAACAGAAACCCCATGTCTGCTAATATGATTTTTATTGGAGTCTACACCTCTTCTTTCTCTACTGCCTGTTTTCCCTAAATGCTTTGTCATACCTGTTTGTAACCCAACCAGAAAGAGCTGATTGCAGGAGCAGGTGCATACCGTTCCTTGCCGGCCCTTCCTTACCTTGGTGTCCTGCCTGTGTGCCTCAGTAACCTTGCTGGAGTCTCACAGGAGAATCTGAGTGTTGTAGTGCATGCTGACTGGGCTTCTGCTTGTTCTTGTTCCTCACTGCCCTCCTCACATCTTCCTTGGCTGAGGAATGGACTACCTAGCGATTAACCACTCCTCCATCTTGTACAATAGGGTCTTTGAGAGTAGGAATCTTGTGTCTTCAGTATCTAGCTTTAAGTCTCTCCCAGCAGTGAGTTAGCTTAGTGAAAATGTTAATTGCTGAGTCAAGCATGGGCGATTTGGTATCAGTGGTTCAAAACCCAGTTGTATCTAGCAATTTTAGGCATTTTACTCATAACAAATTACTCTCTTACATTAATTTTCTGCCTGTGAATTTTTGTTTTGATCTGTGTTTTTGAGACAGGGTCTCACTATGCAGTTCTCTCTGGCTGGCCTGGAACTCACTGTGTAGTCCAGGCTGACCTCAGATTCAGAGAGATCAGCCATCCTCCGGATGGGATTAAAGATGTGTGTGAATGTACAGTCTTAAGTGTAAGGCCAGTTTGCACATGGAGACGAAGCTAAAGATGAGTTTAAGAATCATTGTCCAGGGGGATGTTGCCCAGCCTTTGAGAACTAAGGAAGGCTGGTGGTTTGGCCTTTGGCTCTGCTACAACAATGTCATATGACCCCAAGTAAACTAACAGCCTAAGGGTAGATCTCTAAATTCCTGCACCAGATTATTTCCAAAGATTCCTTCATCTGATTTAACAAGAAATACAATTTAATAAAACAAACAATTAATTATCATTGGCAAAAGCATGAAAAAACAAAATAATATATTTTTCTAAGCATTTCTAATATAAGTATTATATAATATAGATAATGGGAAATGTATGTTACTTATAATTTACATATTGGGATGGCTTAGTTTATCCTTAATCTAAGAGCCCAAAGTAAAATAGTTTAAATTGTCAGAATTGTAAATCTACAAGTTAGTATAACATGTTGACTCACATAATGTTTAGATTACATTTTAGTTTCTTTCACCAAATACATAATTTATCTGTTTAATATTATACATTCCAATGCATTTCTATCATTCTGCAAGTGAATATAGGAAGAAAAAAAAGGTCTCTGTGGTCAATTACTCATTCCCTGCAGCATTTTTAAAATAAGAAGCAATATTAAAACAATTATGAGACTGCTTTCTTATGATTTAGGTCATTCATAATATATATAACCAAGTTTTGCAAAGCTTAATGGATTGGCATTTAGGTAGGAATTTTATAAAGGTTTGAGATGTCATTGTTTGGACAAAACAACGGCAGTATTTCCTCTCTTGTCTTCCCCTCCTCCTAGCCTGCTTCTCTCCACCTGCTTGAGGAAAGCTGTATTTCTTCAGACAAGCCTCATAATTGCCCCTCTGTGCCTGATTTGGGGCTCAGGAAAGGCCCATAGCATCTGTAAAGCTGGCAGCGAAATGGTATTTCCAGGCAAGCACAGGGTTGCTGGGTAGTGAGCCAATCCACTGCTTTGTCGGAGCAGCTGAGAACCTCGCCGGAGTATTACCGCGGTGTTCAGTAACACAGACCTGTGCCATGGGCAGAGAGAGCTCTGAGCAAGTGTGAGGGTCAATATTTATAGACCACTACGTAGCTGCCTTGCAGAGACACACCGAGAAACACGCGGGCACCGAGAGAGCCAGGCAAGGAAGAAAACAGTGGCGAGAACTTTAATTTTGAGCGTTTTTGTTCTAAAAAGAAATTTCTTTCTGTCAGGTTCAAACTTCGGCTGAATCACAACCATTTGGCGCTGAGCTATGACAAGAGAGCAAACAAAAAGTTAAAGGAGCAACCCGGCCATAAGTGAAGAGGTAAGGGATTAACCAGTTTAGGCTGGCTTTTACTTGTAAAGCCCACCTCCCTCCCGGAGGTGCTGCTCTGCATCAGTGGTCAGAGGGCTGTGGGGCTTGGTACAGCTGTAAGGAGGGGCCGCCTGCTCCCACGAGTGTTCTTGGAGGCGGTGGAGGTTTGTGGACTCCTATTGATAATGCCTGGCCCTTCTTAGTGCCCTGAGTATGGGTGGGTGGGTGGGTGGCAGCCGCGCTCAAACACTGATTTCATGCTCTCTCGGCTGGCTATCAGACTGAAGCCTGCCTGTCGGTAACTTCCGATTTTACATGATATAAATAGTAAGGCAATAGCGTTAGTTAATTTTGTGATCTAAAGATGGAATGTAGAAAGTTCACATCAACTTGCAGAGATGTACTTACCTGGCAGTATCAGAATGTGGGAACGGGGAATATGGACAGTATAGGGTCTTTTTGACAAAACAAAACTTCAGTGGGCGGCAGACTGAAATAGTTACTACTACTTTGGGAGGAGATGAGCCTAGAATGGCAAGAAGAGTTTTCTCTGTACAAAGTACCACAGACAGGATTTAGGAGGCAGCCCCTATGCTGGTCCAGATGACTAGCAGTTGGGTTTTATGAGCTGTGTTCCTTTTCTTAATATTAAACTCGAGTCAGCATCTCTGGCTGTGCATTACATGGGTGTTTTCCTCTTATTGCAGGTAGCAGGTCAAAGGCTTCTGTGTTCATGCATTGCTGTGGTAGGCTAGACTGTGTCTATCTCTCATCACCCTAAATGCAGTAATACTGAAGGACACAGAAACTACTTTATGCTCTGTGTGCGTTCTTGTTTAGAACACTCAAAAAACATACATACTTTTATTATTTATGACTGTTGTATGTGGTTTAGGAAGTCAGTATTTTGCTTCACTAGAAAAAAGGCATTAAGTTCATGCAAATTGACTATCAAAGTAATGAAAGTTTCCTTGTTTGAGTCATAGCTTGTGGAACTACAAACAATTGCACGGTATTTAGACATTTTCGGTTATGTTATAGGTGATTTTGCATTCCAGTGAGTTTTTTTGTACTACTGCTGTACGTATTTAAGTTGAAAACAAAACTTATTCTGCCATGAAATTTAAATGATAGTCCAATAGAGATACAAGGGAGAGCTAATACGTGGCACAGGTTGATGATATAGGGTTATCAGACAGAAAGGAAATAGTTTTGAAATCTGATGGGTCATATCGAAATTGCAGCTGGAATAGCTCTAAATGAAAAGGAAGTCTCTTTGAACGAGGCCACAACTTACACAAAATCACTGAAATTGATTGATATGTAATTTTTTTTGGGGGGGGTGCGTGCTGGTATTATTGATACTGGGTCTTTTTGAGTAGCCATGACTGATCTGGCACTTGGTGTTCATGCTGCACTAATCCCCACCTCAGCTTCCTGGTATGAAGTGTCAATGACCATACCCAAAGTGCATGCATTATTTTGGTAGGGGTGACTAGACAGGGTTCCTGGCTGTCCTGGAACTGGCTCTGTACACTAGGCTGACCTTGAGCTCAGAGATCCGCCCACCTCTGCCTCTCAGAGTGCTGGGATTAAAGGCCTTCTCCACCACTGCCTGGCTGCATGCATAATTTTTAAAAGGTTTCAAAGTCATCAGTTGCAGGATATATAGGCCGTTTTCATATTCTGCCCGTTGTGAGAAAGCATTCCTGACCATGAACTAGCAGATGTCTCTGTACGAGGACACAGAGTTTCTTGGGAATATGCCCAGGCGTTGTAGGCCTGGATCATGTGACAAATGTCTTTCTTGCTCTTGGAGGAACCTCAGCACTGATTTCTACCACCATGGCATTGCCACCAACCGTGGACAGGTGTTTTTCCACCTTCACACCAGCATTTTTTCAAGCTTAGCCACTCTGAGTGGAGAAAGAGTAAATCTCTTAAGTAGTTTTAATTTACATTTCCCTGATTGGTAAGGAGGATGAATACTCAAAATATTCCTTAGCTATTTGTATTTCTTCTTTTGAGAACTCTCTGTTGAGTTCCATGTCCTATATTTTAATTGGGTTGTTTGTCTTTGTGGTATTCTTTGTTTATTGTTTGTTTTTTTGTTTTGTTTTGGAGGGGTTGTTTCTTTGTCTAGTTTTGGGGTTTGTTCATTCATTGGGTACTAACCCTCTGTCAGCTATATAGCTGGTCATGATTTCCCCATTCCTGAGGCTGCCTCTTCACTTGAATTATGTCCTTTTCTCTACAGAAACTTTTTAGTTTCATAAGGTTCCATTTGTCGATTATTGGTCTCAATGCCTATACTTCCAGAGCCCCGTTTAGTAGTCCTTTATTAATTTAAAGGCTGAGCTAATCCACCTATTTTCTTAAAGTTTATATTAACATTTAATGCTTGGTTTCTCCTCAAAATCAGTGGATACTTTTATTTGTTTGAGAATTTTCCTTTCAGTTTGAGAATATGCTTCATTTATCTTTTATAATATTGTTTATTTTGAAAGCATATCATGGTGGATCTAGATGGGACAAATGGAAACTAAGTCCATTAATGAATTTTTCTTTGCTACGTGGTAAAGATTGTGATTTCTTCTGCATTAAGTGTCCTGTTTGTTTGTTTGTTGTTGTTGCTGTTGAATGCATCGTTTGTATTAAACCCTTTTTAATAAGTTTTCTTTTTATTCCTCCTTATAACTTTGTCTCTGAAGTTCCATGTTGACTCTTTATTGAAAAGAAAAAAAGCATGAAAAAATAAGTCAGAGAAGGATTTTCCTTCAAGTTTAGGAGAAAAGAGTAGAAATTTTGGTACCGGTTGATAATGCCTAAAATGGGCTATATTTGAGTTGAAGACTAATTGAGTATTTTAAAACTTGAGATACTTTCTCAGTATTATTTTGGGCTTTTGATCAATCTTCCTATTAATTGCTAATCATATTTCTAAAGACCATTTTTATTAGGAATGTTATAAAATATTAAGAAACGTGGAGCCTTTTGCATTATACATCCTCTGAAGCAATAATGAATTAAACTGTAAACATGAATTAGACACTTCTTAATGGCCCCACCCCCAGTCCTGTTTTGCATACTGCACCAAGCACAGCATGCTTGGTGGGGACTGTCCACACACTGATAAACAGCACATTCCCGCAGAACTCCTCTCACCTGGCCTTTCAGTGTCCCCAAAAGGCCATGATTCTTGGAAGCTTTGAGCCTTTTGATCTTGCTAGCTCTTTTGTTGTATACTCACCTTCTGCCATTCCTTCTGGAATGTTACCTACATCTGTCCTGCCAACCCAGGAGAATATCCCTCTTTTTCTGTTTTTTTTTTTGTTTGAGCAATAACTCTTGCATTTTATACTGTTGTCCACCCTGTGATGTTTCTCTTATGAGTTGTTTAGGCTGCTGCTCCCACATGAAAGCCCTCTCCCAGGTTTTAGTCTCATTGATGACCTACCCTTCCAGGAATCTCATGGGTTGCCCTAGCCTTCCATCAACCTTTGCCACAGCACTTGAGGAACCTCAAGTTACAATGTTTGCCTTTCATGAGACATTAAATACATTTTTAAATAGCCCCTTTGTATTAACACTGTTTAAAACATTGATTACTCGACAGAAAGTTCGTCAAGAAGGAATAAGTACTTCAAGGGTAGTAACAATATCATAAAAGTATTTTGTTTATTTTTTTTTGGTATCAATTATATGGGAGAGAGAGAGGGGGGTAGGGAAGAGAGAAATTAATCATAAATGATCATGTACAGTGAACATATCCACACAAGTATGTATTTGTTGTGCAGAAGTACAAAATAACAATGGTTAGAAAATATAAATCCAGAATATATAGACCCCAAGTGTTTGCTCCGTCATGTTGATCGAATCTGTCACAGTAGCTGATAAATTGCTCATGCAGTGCTGAATTCTGTGATTTCGTGAAGGATTTCCTCCATGAACAGTAGCCCCCTCCCCAAGGGTCCAGTGCTTCAGGGGAGAGTAGATCTGTCTCCTGTTTGGGAGAACTAGACTGGCAGGATGTAGCTGCTTTCAGTGGTCCCAGGAAAGGTGTTCCTTCAGTTGTATTTACTCATGCAAAGATAGCCAGGGACTTAAGGAAATAACACAAAAGCATGGCCGAAGAGTTCTCCAACACGAAAGGTGATCCAGCAGTTAAGTCAGAGGAGGAATTTACTTCTCAAAATAGAAATGTTGAAAGAAAAGGAAGTCAGTGTTTAAAAACGTTGAGAAATAACAGCTGTTCCTTTAAGCTCTGAAATTCACTAAAAATAAAAATTACTTTGCTTTTAATTGTGTTTTGTTTACTCAGAATGCTTAAAGTACTTGTCTGAGCTACTTCATATTTACCACTGACAAACACCAACCTTCACGGACAATTTAGAGCAACTGAGTTTTCCCAGTTCCAAGTGTTTGTCCTGCTTGGTGCACTCCACAATTGTTTCAACTACTATTTTAGCCTTAAAACTCTCTTGCAGGCATTAAATATGACTCTTGTTTGCTTAGCTTGACTTGTATCTGTCTGAGGAATGAAAACAATATTGGTATTTTCAAAGGAAAATGTAGTGACTTTTTAATTGCTTAAAATAGACCATAGTTGGTTGAAATTTCTTTTCAGATAGTTTTTTTTTTTTTTTTTCCCACATAACTGTCCTGTGGGAAGCTTGGCCTGAAACAAGTGCCATTTCTAAAAGTTTACGGTATAAACGTTGTAACTCTGTCTGGCATATCAAATGATATGAGAAGACTGGGAGAAGAGAGGTTTCTTGGATCAAGGGTGAGGCCATGTACCTGCTTCTCATTAGTCAGTGAAGATAGAAACACAAGCTTGTCTCAATATAATCTCAAAGACTACAGCAAGACCAACTCCTAAACTCCATCACTGCCACTGAGAAGGTCAAAGAACTTTGAGGTTGAAGTGTGCAGAAAGTATTTTTGCCTTTTGTTTCTTTTTCACCAAATCAGTATTCATTTTACTTTATTACATTAGCAGTTTGCCTTAACAATCAATATTTTCTATAATTATGCATGGTATGCAATTCATAAAATATGTTAACTTCTAAATTAGAAGCTTTTTATGTTAAAGATGGGCAAATGTATGAGATTGACAAACATCATTTTCAAGTATATAATTACAATGTAATTTCACCAAGGAAAGAAATCCCTACATTTAAAGACAGAATATGATATTTTTGGTATGATTATACTTTTTCTATATTTATTATACATATTTTATTTAAAAATTAATTTGTGAAATTCTATGTTTGAACTGTATTAAGCTTTGTATTCTTATTTCTGAAAATTCTTATAATTTCTGTTCTCAGAGGAGCTAAAGTACTTTTCCACTCATAACTATACTTAAAATATTTTTTGAATGGCATTTTCTTCTTTTCTCTCCTGGTTTTCCCATTTTTCTTGGTATTACATCCCACAAACATTTTTCTTGTTCCAAGAAAATATGGCAAATACATGTAAAACAAAAGTACTAAAATGAAAATTCTGTATTTTTATTGTAGCTTAGGAAATCTAATAGGGAGTGGATGGCTGTATCGTTTATAACTGCTTTGAAGTTGACTTTCTTCTTGAATTTGGGAGAGGTGAAAGCTTTGAATAAGATTAAAAACCATGTTTTCTAGAATAAAATGAATTCTGTCTATAACTTAAAAGAAAATATTTTTTTTAAATAATTCAGGCTTCATCAATGAGTTAGCTAGCGTTCCTTTTCAATTTCATGGAATAGTTAAGAATTATTGATATTAATATTTCTAAGGAGTGGTAGAGTCAACAGTGAATCCATTTGGGACTTTACTTTTAGCTAAGACATTTTGAAACAAAATTACTCAATTCTAATTGGTGGTTATAGTTCTGTTTAAATTTTCTCACCTTGACTTAATTTGGTAAAGTTATACACATCCAGAAATTCATCTATTTCTTTGTGATTTTCCAAATTTGTGAAATATAAGTTTGATCAGTATGTCCTTAAGATTTTCTGAATTGTGTTGGTTTCTGTTGAAATTCCATTTTCATTTTTAATTTTATTACGTTGAGTGGACTTCTTATTATTAGTTGGCTGATGATTTGTCAACTGTGTTTATCTTTAGAAGAACCAACTCTTTTTTCTATTACTATTGATTTTTTTGTAAATAATATGTTTGTTTTGTTTCCGTTTCATTAATTCTGTCTTGACGTTCATTATTTCATTTTATCTACTGATTTGAAGTTAGCGTTTTTCTTTTTTTTCCCAAGGCTCTAAGGCATTGTGTTATGTGACTTATTTGAGATGTCTCTGATATTTTAATTTAGGCAGAGGAAGCTAGAAACTTCCTTCTTCGATTGCTTTAGTTTTAAGGATGTTAGAGGACATCAAAGCCCTTTACTGGGATAATCACACGCTATCTGTCCTTGAGTTCATTCATGTTAAGCATTACGTTTGCTGATTCATTTATGATGAACCACGGCTGCATTTTGGGGCAGGTTTTGAATGTGTTGATTTTCCTTTGATTCTAGGATTTCTAAGTTTTAAAATTTTCTTCTTCCTTTCTGATGATGTACTCACAATTCAGTGGTGTATTGTTCAATCTCCCTCATACCAAAACCAGATATAGATGGGAAAGCAACAATAACAGGAAAGAAGCTTATATGTTCATCTCTATTATGAACATAAATGGGAAAATCTCAGCAAAATAGTTCAAAACAGAATCCAGGACACATGAAAACATATTATTAGATATGGTTGTGTTGACTTCCTTTCCCAAATGCTGGGATGATATAACATACATAATCCAGCAAATGTAATTCTTCACATCAGTGAGCTATAGCTAGTACATGATTCTTTCAGTAAATGTAAGAAAGACTTTTAACCACTCCAGTATCCTTTTATGATTAGAAATCCTTGAAGTGAATAAAAGAAATGAATTTCAACATATTGAAGGCCATGTATTGCAAAACTATAGCCAACATTATCCTAAATTAGGAAAAACTCAAAGCATTTCCACTAATGTCACATACAAGGAAAGGTGTCTAGTTTGTCATTTGTTATTCAACTTAAAGTTTTCGAGTCTTCTCTAAAATACTAACAAAGGATAAGAAGAGGGAAAGAAGTCAGCATACTCTTATTTGAAGTTGATATAGTTCTTTAACTAGAGACTCTGCAGACAATCAAAAAACAAAAACAAAAACAAAACCCTACTCAGTTCTGATGAACACCTTCAGTAGAAGATGCTAAGACAGAAAATTAACTCACTAAAATCAGTATCCTTCCTGTAAAGTGGTAACATGCTGAGAAATAAATCAGGAAAACAATTCTATGCACAGCTGCCTCAAATAAAGTAAAATGCCATAGAATAAACCTAACCAAGTCCCATACAATGAAAACTCTAAAACACTGAAGAAAGAATTTGAAAAAGATTAAAGAAGATGATGTATCACACAAGCAGAAAAACAAAGAAAGACAAACAAACAAACAAAGAACAATAACCTTAAGTTTTTGACCCAAGACCCATTGGCTTACGGTCAGCACTGATTGAAAGCTACCAATTGGAGACGATGGTGATGATGATGACGATGATGACCATGACGATTATGTCTATGACAGCTACTACTACTTAATGGTTACATGAAGTTAAGAGTGTCTCAGAGGGTGTCAGAGGATAGTAGGAGGTTGATGTTATTAAAAAAATTAAAAGTATCAAACATGATTGAAATTTTCTTCTTTTATTAGTTCCTTGAGAGTTTTATTCAATATATTTTAATCGTATTTACCTGCTCCCCAATGTTTTCCTCAACTGGCACCCCTTCACTACTCACCTGTCCTGTGCCTTTTAAAGACCACCATAGTCTTCAAATATTCATGCACATGCAATCTTTTGCTGGAGATTTAAATATTAAAATAATATTTCTTTATAATCGTCTACCACTTCCAATTCTTATACTCGTTCCACTTTCTCTTCTGAAGTCATTCCCGAGTCTTGAGAGAAGAGATGAGGCTTATATATTCTTTAAGGGCTGAGCTTTCTGCAGTCACTCAGTCTTTGCACGTTGGTTAGTTGTGAGTCACTAAGTGAGTCACCTTCTACAGAAATTAGAATCTTCTCGGATGAGGGATAAGTGATTCACTAATCTATGGATATAACAATACGTCATTGCATGTTTTGTAAGTTTTCCTCACTCCTATGACCTGTCAAGCCATAGAGTTTTTAGTCTAATATTGATGCCAGGCATGACTCTTATCCTGTTTGGCAGGACTGGAGTTCAGTCAGAAATTGGTTGGTTATTGACATGATGCTCATGTCAGTGTTGCATAAGTGGGCATCTCCTGCTAGGTCAGTCACTGTTTCAACTTGCAGGGTTCAAGACTGGTGGCTCCTCTCTTCTTCTAGTAGCTTGCATAGCTCTTCCAAAGCCCAGTGCAAGCTAACTCTTAGAGACAGAGCTTTCAGGTTTTTCCCTGCTTGAGTTCATCATGTTTGATGGGGTCTTCAGTAACTGGGTGGTACTGTTAAGGGTTTCCCTGGGGAGCCAGGGCCTTATTGCTATCCATTTACCTCAGGCCCCCAGGCGCTGATACTACAATTCCGCTCTGCCATGCTCGCCCATGGAGAAGTTGTTTCATGACTAACTGAATGTTAAGCCCAACCTCAGCCTGCGACTGTACATTCGGCTCTTGTCCTTCCAGTAGCTTTTGGATTACTGAAGAAAATTTCATGACCTTTGAGTAAGCACACACCATTGGATTGCTGCCTTTTGCTCTGGGTTTAAATTGCCCACTTTTAAAATCAATCTTTCTTTCTTCCTTCCTTCCTTTCTTTCTTTCTTTCTTTCTTTCTTTCTTTCTTTCTTTCTTTCTTTCTTTCTTTTTTCTTTCCTGAAGGTACTTACAATTCTTTTTGAAATCTGTACTAATAAAAGTTATATTTATTTTGATTTTTATCATCATTACTGTTGAACTTGAATTTGAGGGTATTATTAGTAATGGCAGTTTTTTCTTATGTATCTATTTATGCTTTCTGCACAGGTTGTATTTCTCTCTTTTATTTACAGTAGTACTCTTCGAAAGATGAAATCAGATAATCCTGAGTCTGTCTGCTCTTTGTAGCCCCTTTCTTAGCAACTGCATTCATATTCTCTTCATTACTTTAAAAATTCAGTTTCTCTGTTTTGAAATCAAAACACATCCTGGGGTATCTATATTTTCAGAAGTAATTAGAATTTTCTTCATCTCCATCGAAGCATGGAGAGCTCTTTCATACCCAGAAATAATAAAGTTGAATTTAATCACAGCCACTATGGTCCACAAGGATTTTATTAATCAAGTTTTTTTTTTTTTTTTTTGTACCCCTATGGGATCATTACCCATTTCCATATTCTGTGTGAGGCCATCTTTGCTTCATGATCCTAAAGTCCTGTTTTAAATCTCTGTGCTGCCTTTCAATTTGTATTGCATTTACACTTTTTAAAGTATGGACTAAAAATATGTTTCTTGTTAAATGACATTTAGGTATTAGAACACGTTACAGTAGTTGCATTGGCATGGCTCTTGAAAGACTGTAGACCAGAGAATATACATAATGCTTATGTTAAAGAGGACTTTTTCAGAAATATTATCTTTGTGAGAAATTATGCAGGACAAATAGCCACTCTTAAGTGACTCCCTGTAAGCCCAGGGTTGGGGAAGGGGGTTGGAGACCCTTGCATTCAGTTCTTTGGAATTGTTTCTGGAAGACATAGATATCTAGAATGCCTTTCTTTCTGTTACAGTCTGTTGTGTCAGACTCATCATAAAGTTCATGTGTGCAGGAGCAACTGCCTCATTGGTACATTTGTGGCTGTTTATATGGTGTTCATCTGGTCATCAGGAAATGAGATCTTGATAGTGACATGATTTCAGTTTCTTAAAACTACAAGCATTTGTCAAAGTAGAAAGCCAATTAAAAGTTTGGTGAGGTTTTAATAAATTGCTTCTGCAACACATTTTCCTGGTTGGTAACTGTGTTACTGTTGGTAATTGATGCCCAGAGCCAGAAAGCTGATATGAGATCAAAGTCTGATTCACAGATCCACCTGGATGCATGTAGAACACACAGTTGGCCAACTGAATATGTCTTGTTTTTGCTGTAATACTAACATACTTCATGTGTTTGGGCATTTCTTCAGACACGTTTATCTGGGATAAGCAGTGACCAGCTCTGAATCATGTACTGGCTGACCAGAGCATGCTGTCAGTCCCTCCTGTTGTCTTGCAGGTTTAAATGCATTCGCTTATTCCAATATGAGGTTTCCTGTGTGCAGTTTAACCTTTACCTTCCTCTGTTCTCCAGGAACACTATTTGAAATGATGTGAGGCAGCAAATGACATTAAAAATGAACTTTATTTCTACATCCAGTTCAATAACCTCCTGCCCTTTTTGGAAAGGAGCTAGGTATTGAAGAAATAAAAATAAAGAATATAATGAAGAAATGCTCTGTTGATTTTTATCATGATTGTTTTGGTCCTATATTTAGAAGAAATAACTTAAAATGATTATCAGTTGTACGCTCTTTGGAATATTTGTCATTGCAAAATCAGCTTTATCCTATTTCTCTTATTTTGCTGATCCAAATGCTTTGAAGTGAATATGTGTATACATTTCATGCCCAAGAAAGATACAGTACAACTGGTGGAGTAAGAGTTTTTTAAAAAATCCCATGTGTTTTGGCCCGACTGGTTCTAAAATTTTGTCATCTTCTTCATAATATATGAAACAGTATGTAAGTAAATACTCATTTATATCAAGGTATACTAGGAGAAATAATTGAGTGGCCAAAGCACATCATCAAAAAGTTCTGAGAACATTATCTCACCTCCTTTCTGCAACCTGAGAAAAGAATGTCATGATTTTAGTGAGAGAACACTTGTATGGAATGAAGGGAATGGGTGGGAGTCTACTTTGAGAGCCACAGAGTTATCACATAGAGATTTGAACTGGAGTGTAAGGTAGAACTAATATCTTCTAGTATGTTTGCATAAGCTGTGTTAGTACGTAAGCAAAGAGTCTTTAAGGAACACAGGGCCATTCTAAGAAACTTCTGAAGACCTTAAACTCAAGGGGCTGGGGTAAAGTACTGATAGTGAGATATGTAAATTTATATGAACTGTGTCAAAATCCTGATTCTCTTTACTTCATCCATCTGCCAAACTATGCTATATGCTTCACCTGTAATGCCTCATCTATACAGGCCATCATGGCTTCCATGAAGTCCCATGAGTCTTGAATGCAAATAGAAGACAAGATGTTTTAACTCCGTCTTTTTGCAGCACACAGTGTTTCAAGCTAATTATTATCAACATGCTCCTTGTTGTTGTGTGGGTGTTTATAAGGTGGATTCTTGGAGTGTCAGCTGTCTCTAAGATCCATTTGTATTTCATTAATTAGTGTTGATATCTTAGAATGCCCCAGCGTTGTTCTTGTAGTAGTGTGGTAAGATTGTGTCTTTGCCTTTCTGGCCTTTGATTCTTCACGGATTCAGATTTCTTGAGCTCTTCGCCTCTCATGAGTCCAGATGCAGAACACTCCAGTCTTCTGCCTTTTCCTATTTCTTTTTGCCTATACTGTTTCTGGGAATACTCAAGAGGACTTCCCACCTCCCGATCTCAGATGCATCCAGGCCACCCATGTGAGCCTGCACTAACCTTCCAGCCTCCTTTGTTCACAATGCCCCCATGCTGTATTTTTCCAGAGCCCCACATCCCTAGAGCTTTTCTGTTTCCAGGCAGGTTCCTTAAACTGATGAGTGAGGAGACTTGGAATCATTGCAGTTAACCAATGAGCTCAAGTTTTTACTACTGCTGTTGATAACCTTGTGGGCTAGAAGCCATGGGGGGTTTTGTCCAGTACCCTTCATTGCTGTGTTATATGTGGGCCCTGTCAGTATACAGTTCTGTAAAGTGAATGTGGACATGTGTTTCCCCACCCGCCTTCACTTATGACTTGCTTTTGTCTTGAGACTCCCCAGTATAATAGAATCCTGTCTTCTAGTTATAACTCTTTCCTCTGGAGTCCTATCTGCCAGCAAGGTTGATAGATCTGGGCAGACGAGGGGGGCTATCTGGATATTTATCAAGTTTTAATGAGAAACGTCAATGTCTGAGGCTCTAGTCTAGTTGCCAGGTGCAACTTGCCAAGTCTGTCTCCTTCCTCATGAGCACATTCTTTTTTAAAGGTCTTAGTTCCACCCTGAAAAACAAGCTTTAAAATTCTATGCAAGTCATTTGCAGCTTCAGCCCATAAGACAATAATCAGTTACTCAGAGAATTTCAAGATCATCCTATCTGCTTCTGTCCTCTTTCTCCCATCCTTCCTTTTCCTTCCTTCATCCCTTCTCTCTCTTTCTCTCTCCCCTCCCCCCTCTTCTTTCTTTCTTTCTTTCTTTCTTTCTTTCTTTCTTTCTTTCTTTCTTTCTTTCTTTCTTTCTCTTTCTCTCTCCCTCTCTCTCTTTCTCTCTCCCCTCCCTCTCTCTTCTTTCTTTCTTTCTTTCTTTCTTTCTTTCTTTCTTTCTTTCTTTCTTTCTTTCTTTCTTTCTTTCTCTCTCACTTTCTCTCTCTCTCTCTCTCTC
>NC_034593.1:129249601-129259632 GCF_900095145.1 Mus pahari | reverse complement strand
CTCTCTCTCCCTCTCTCCCTCTCTCCCTCTCTCTTTCTTGTTTTTCTTGTTTTTCTTATATGCATATATGTCATACACCATAAATTTTTACATGGTTGGTCATGGTACATAGTTAAGAACTATTTCATGGATCAGTTGGTCATTGTTTTTAGATGACTCCTCTATCCTTAAATAAGTCTGATTGTCCACTGGTCAGGTGGAGGGTAGTGTTAATGTATGGGCCTCCCAAGTGATGATATTGTTGCTATAAATGCCATGACTGGCTTGCTTTTCTAGATAGTGGCCAGAACAGTTGTTAAGGTCCCAAAAATGTGAGTTTGTGCTAAACCTGGATGCAAGGTCACTTTGTTAAGTGTTGGTTGGTTGATAAAACACAGTCTCTGTATCATCAAGTGGGCTACATTCATTTTCACTTAATGATGGGGTGTGTTCTCAGAAGTTCAGAGATGGGTGACTTGCCACTATACAAACATGATAGAGTGTATCTGCAGTGGCAGTTTGCTTTCCTGAAAGTCTGTAATTAGTGTTAATGCCATCTTCTGTGCCTTCCATCATTGATAAATCACCTCATATGAGTGTATAACTGTAACTGATTACAGGCTGTCTAGATTCCTTTTTTAAAAATGTGTTTATTCATATGCAATAATGTAAGAGGTATGTACCCAGGGGCCCACAAAGAATCTGGTTTGGATCCCCTTTCCCTTCCTTTAATGTTTTGATGTTCTTTATATCTAGAAACATTCATATTAAATGAATGAATGAATGAATGAATGAATGCCTGGTATAGGTTGAACTTCAAAGCAAGTAGAGTTAAGTGCCTCGGCCCTTGGGAAGTGGCTTGGTTTGGATGAAGGTTTGTTTGTCTCCTTTCTTAGAAAGGCTCCTTAAGCTTCAGAATTTGAGAAGAATATTGTTAGAAAGTCAGAGTTCAGCCATGCTTTAGTCTAGCAGACTGGTGTGATTTACCTGGATTTTATTTTAAAGAATTCTTCTCACTGTTCAATAATAGCTAAGAAAGACTTGTTCTAAGAGCCAGATCTCCACATATGTCCACAAAGATCAAATGATTTAACAGATTCCTTTGTTAGATATTGTTCAGATCACTCTCAGGAAAAATGAGGACATAGTGTAGGTGTTTGACACTTGTTTTGTTTTGTTTTTTAATTAGATATTTTTTTTATTTACATTTCAAATGTTATCCCCTTTCCTAATTTCCCCTCCAAAAACTCCCTATCCCTTCCCCTCTCCCCCTGCTCCCCAACCTACCCACTTCTGCTTCCTGACCCTGGCATTCCTCTACACTGGGCATAGAACCTTCACAGGACCAAGCGCCTCTCCTCCCATTGATGACTAACTAGGCCATCCTCTGCTACATATACAGCTGGATCCATGTGTACCACCATGTATTTTCTTTGATTGGTGGTTTAGTCCAGGGAGCTCTGGAGATACTTGTTAATTCATATTGTTGTTCTTCTATGGGACTGCAAACCCCTTCAGCTCCTTGGATACTTTCTCTAGCTCCTTCATTGGGGACCCTATGCTCCATCCAATGGATGGCTTGTGAGCATCCTCTTCTGTATTTGTCAGGCACTGGCAGAGCCTCTCAGGAGACAGCTATATCAGGCTCCTGTTAGCAAGCTCTTGTTGGGATCCATAATAGTGTATGGTTTTGGTGGTTGTTTATGGAATGGATCCCCAGGTGGGGCAGTCTCTAGGTCATTCCTTCAGTCTGTGCTTCACACTTTGTAACTCTTGCCAAAGGTATTTTGTTCCTCAGTCTAAGAAGTACTGAAGTGTCCATACTTTGGCCTTCCTTCCTTCTTGAGTTTCATGTGTTTAGCGAATTGCATCTTGCTGTTATGTAAGAATTTACAATTAGATGAGAGTAGCACAAAGCTGAAGTGATCGTAGGGTGAAATAGAAGCTTGCTTCATTCATAGAGACACGCGGAGAGGAGAGGGGTTTCACGGCTGTCCCATAGACACCAGGGATCTGCTTTCTCTCTCTCTGTCATTCCTCATGCTAGTCCATCTAACAGCAGTGTGATGTTTCTGAACTCTCCTTCCAATTCATTGGCCAGCTTTTTAGCAATTGACAATATTATGATTGTGTTTTTTTTATTTAACTTAAAAACATCATTTATTTTATTTCACATGCAATGGTGTTCTGCCTGCATGTGTGTCTATGTGAGGGTGTTAGATTCCCTAGAACTGGAATTACAGACATTTGTGATCTGCCTTGTGAGTGGTGGGAATTGAACCAAGGTCCTTTTGAAGAACATCCAGTGTTCTTAACCACTGAGCCATATCTCCAGCACCCATATTATGATCTTCACCAGAGTGATTGCTACCATGAAAAGATCAGATTAAAGTTGCCAAGGAGAAGAGATGATTGGTCACAACTTTACTGCACTGTCTCATTCTTTCTGCTTAGGATAGTGATGGAAACATTACATTGGTAAGTCAGAAAAAGGAATAGCACGTTTAGCCATGAATGCGTGTGATTCTTCATCCTAATACAATCCTTGTAGAATCCGGTCTAGTAACCATTTAAGGATCTCTTTTAAGTCATTGCTGGTTTTTCTTCTTCTTACTACATGGAGTTAACATATGTAGTTATGACATGGTTTAGATATCTGTTTCCCTGAATATCTTTGACAGTTGAACTAAGCGATCAATGAAAGGAGTCTGTGTGCGTGCACAAAAATGCTTCAAACCTTAGGATTGTCAGAGAGGCAAATGTCCTAAACAAACTGAGAAAGTAAGGTGGTTATTTATCCAAGTTCACAGGTGAATAAATTGTGAATAATATCAGTAAGTCACAGTGTGACTAGCTCAGGAGAGACTGACTTGGCATGTATTTGAATGAGCCAGATCTCATCTTAAGCGTGCATACTTCGCCTAGCCTCTATGAACTTTGATATAACTGTACCTATGCTGATTATAATTAATATTGACTTGGAATTAATATTGGCAGAGTGACAGTTATTTTTGGTGCATGGCCAGCTGTGTAAATACCCTTATTGCATAAATCGACTAAATTTAATCACAAAATTTATAGTCTAGCAGTATTTACAACTTCATTGTGAACCCAATGTTTTAAGCATCTGTCTTTCATTTACTATTTCTTAAATATAGACCTTTATAACTCAGACAGGGTTATAAGTATTTATACAAAATGCTATAATGAAATACTACTTGGAGGAAGGAATAAAATCTCTGAGAAGAGTTCTTAATAATTAACATGGTTTGAGTTAGTAACCCTTTCTCCCATGGAAAGAAATAGGTGCTTATCAGATAGAAGAAGAAAGCAGTTTTGACAGAGTTCTTGGGAGAAAAAATTTTAAAATAATTTTAAGGACCTCAAAAGTAATGCTTTAGTATATTCAAAATTATTGATGTTTTAAAATGCCTTTGTCTTGTACTAAATTATGGAATTTTGTCAAATAACATTTTCTAAGGTATTCAGTGTGAGTTAGGAGGAATATAAGATGGAGAAACAGAGTTAATAATACCTCAAAGGCTATTTTCTCCTAAACAGTTACTGTATATCAGTCCAATTTAATTATGTAAAAGAAGGATTTTTTTGTTTTTATAGTTAATTTTTTTTAAGCCCTAAGAGGCCAATTTCCAGTGTATTTCCTCCAGCTGATTTTATTTCGGATAAAATGATTTTTATCTGATTTTCCTTTGAGAATACATGGACATTTGCTCCCTTGGCTGACTTACAGGTATGGGTGAGTACTGGGAGACCCACATGAATAAGCTTCCCAGATGAGAGCCCACCCCATGCAGAGAAGCCTTCCAGGCCTGCTCTGCTCTTTGTGCAATTCAAAGGCTGAGTTGCATGAGGAAGCAGGTCCTGAGACTGCCTTGAGTTCTCAGGTCTCACACAGTCTTTATAGGGGCACACCGTGTTCTTGGAGATGGTAGGGAGAGATTAGAGAATGCTCACGTCTCGAGTAGTGCAGCTGGTATTTGAAATGGAAGAAACAGAACGGACAAGCAAGTATTGCGGTAGAAGATTCTGCTGAGCATTTTCAGTGTGCACCTAGGTCAAGACATCTGCTGCATTTATTTTATGTTGTTGCATCAACATATCTTATACTCGTTGCTTTATGTATGTGGTTAGAGTTCTGTCTTTGTCGAAACTACTGCCTTTGTCTTCAGCATTGAATATCATATCAGATATTTCCTAAGCCTCTGATGGAGATGCTCACCAGACGCAGGTGGCATATTTGATGAGGGATGGCTAGTTGCTATGGTGTTGAGAATCCTGCTGTTACATTCCTGTTGTTAAAAAGACCTCTGGTTATAGACTAGACAGGTGCTCTATCCTTACGGTATGTATGGTCTCCAAAGTGGTATCTGGCAAACTGTAAGTACTAAATAATTCTTTGTTTGTAGAATGAATAAATAGTTCTGCAACAATTGAAGATACAAGTAAGTATCGAGCATATTGGCTATCCCATCCCTATATCAATGTAATAGTCCCTCATGCCTTTAAATTCTGTAATTAGTATAAGTATTCATTGATTCGTTAAATATTAACCCATCTCCAAGTTCATAAGCTAGGCTATCATACAGGTGATAAATTCCACTCAACACATTTAGAGTCAAAGCTATTATGGAACAATAAGTTTGAGAAAGGGAATTTTCTTTCTGGAATTCACTCACTAGTATCTAAGAAACAATTTTAAGACAATTTACTTATTGATGAATTTATGCCAGTTTTATTATGTCGAACTAATAAAACAGTCAGAATTTCTCTTCAATATATGTTGCAGGATATACAATATACTGAATCCAGCAAGTGAGCTCTGGGGATGGCTGAGTTCTCTGTTTCATGTAGGGGTATACTATGAAGTTTTGCCATTAGAATTCAAAAGGAGGCAGACCTTCATTTTTCTGTTTGTCATACGGAAGATTAGTTCTTAGTAGTGAATTTAGATTTGTAGATTATTATTGCCAAGTATAATACTGAGTTACTGATGTCAGTGCTGGTACTCATGAAATGTTATTTCTCTGTCCTATGAGGAAGATGAATTCTCAGAAATAGTTAGCTTGTAGATTGCTCTCACAGGGGCACAGGGATAATTTGTCACCAGGTTCCTGATTTCAGTGCTGGTACTTTTGGATTGAGGTCATTTCTGGGTTGTCTTTCTGTCGAACACTGCAGATGACATCCTCATAAGAGCAGGGTGCTTGTATACCGTACAGGGGTATCCATTTGTCTTCCGGAGATTCTCAGTGTCTGAGGGGTAAGGCATCTGGAGAGAAGGCTCTGGAAGCGTGTCTCAGAATGTTTTAGGGAATTTTATTTTTAGCTTGGAGACTGTTTGTTTTTTATTTTTAATCTCAATGATATTTAAGTTTTCATTCTGTCGAGACTTGCTTCAGTGGTTCAAAAGTAGTACTAAGTTACAGTGTGGTATCATAATACTGACCAAAGCCATGGCATTAAACCACACTGTATGCTATGATATTCTGCAGTTTAAAATAATAGAAACAGAAATAAAAAAAATATTAGAGACTGAACTTTTAATTTGAAATGTCCTTGATAAAATTATGTGTCCAATTCATTGTCACATGTCTTTTCAATGTTCTGTGAACCAAAGTAGGAATAGGCTTTCTCTTCTTGCTACTCACTGAATAGCAATGTCTGTACTCAGAAAATTCTTGCTGAGCTAGTTCCTTCTCAAGGGGTCATTTTAAGTTGAAAAAAAAAATTGACTTGACAAACTATGACAATTTGTGCTTTGATGCTGTGTAGATGTTTTCTGAAAATGAACCTGACTGGATAATCCTCAGAGCAAAGTAAGCAGTGACATCTGTGCTATCAAAAACAATGTGAGGCTTCAAGTAAAATCTGAATAAGTCGGATGTGAATACTCGCTATAATGACCTGAGAATGCTTGGATATTAAAAAAAAAAAAAAAACTTTGATTTTGTTGTTGTTGTTGTTGTTGTTGTTTGAGACACGTTTTCTCTTTGTAGCCCTATCTGTCCTAGAATTCACTATGAAGTCCAGGCTGAAGTCAGAGCTTCACCTGCCTCTGCCTCCCAAGTACTGGGATTAGAGCCATTCACCACCACCTGGCTTAAAATCACTTTTTTTTGTTTTTAAACTGGACATTTTATTTATTTATATTTCAAATGTTAACCTCTTTCCCCGTTTCTGCTCTGCAACCCCCCTATCGCATTGATACTGCCATACCTGATGTGGCTTTTGTTGTTGTTGCATAAGGAAATACTTTTCTGCTTGGAAGCCCTTGACTCAGTAGCTGATATTTTCCAGATGATCAAACCATGACATTACAGCAGTAGTCACGGATCACAGATCCATTCAAAGTTTAAGATAGTTAAAAGGATTGTGATGTAACAGATTATAAATAGTCTGATATGCTTTAGATCCTACATGCTAGGTAGACTTTAAAAACTAGCACTCGTGGAATTGTGGAGTAGTGTTAGAAGAAACTACCCATATTATCTGACCTGTTCTTAAATTACTGTTCCCCTTACAACTGTTCATCTGTGGGAGTGGAAGTTTCTTCATTACCTAAACCCACACAGTCTCACACAGCATGCTGAAGGAACAGGTAGAATAGACCACACAGTCTCAGCATGCTGAAGATAGAAGAGACTCTGTTTGCTGTAATGCTAACATTTCTGAAACGCTTTGCTGCATAGTAAATGAATTTTCTTTGTATTTTCTACTTCTCCCTCTGGCCAAAGATTGCCACATATTTGAGCCAATATAACACTTTTCATGCCTCTTCTTTTTGAATGACAAAGGGGATATGAGCTAGGTAGATATGCATGAAACATTTTGAATGCGTACAGATAAACACACACACACACACACACACACACACACACACGAAAGAAAGTCGCATGCTTTTTCAAAGAAGTCTTTCATGTGCCCTTGTTCTTAACCTTTCCAAGTCTGCAGCAAGAATATAATGGAGGATTACAGACCATATTTAAAACATTTGGGAAGTATACCAATTAAACTAATGCAGTATTACAATGTTTAACAAAATATTTATCTTCTATGGATCACAAGTATACAGCCTTGATCACAATAGAAAGATACATGTAATACATGGTGAATAACTGATGGTAGCATAGATCAAATGATTTTTCTTGTCCACTGAAGATTATGGTTTATTCTTGTGAGTTCTACTGGTTTTGGCGAGACACAAAATGGGTTGTAAAAAGATTTTCCAATTTGCTCCTTCAGCTTCTTCTTCAAATCATTTTACAAATTTATAGAAAGCACTTCTCATTTGTTTCCTATATCAAGTTGGTCTTTGTTTTGCCCCTACAAAACTCAGCTGTTCATCTCAGTGTCCTTCCTCAAGCTACACACACACACACACACACACACACACACACACACACACACACATACACACACACACACACAGAGGGGGGGAGGGAGAGAAGCAATATACAAGTGTTCTCTTCAGTTTCATCAGGGCATGCATTTCTTTTCACTGGCAACAGCGAACTCTTTTTATTATTATTATTACTAATTTAAAATATTTTAAAAATTAAAATTAGCCATATGGATCACTGGACTGTCTTTGGGTGCTAGAAGACATGCCTAACATGCACAAAGCCCCGTGTTTAGCAGCAGCATTATCCAATCCAGAACAACAAAAGCTTTTCATGTCCCCCAAGAAATCAGTATCTAGGTACTTAGAGTGTTTGTAAGATCTTGTTTTGATTGTTTTTCTCAATGAATCTATCCAGAGTCTCTGTGACATGTGGGGTGGTACATGGAGTACTGAGTGTCGAAAGGTTCATATTTCAACCGCTTTCCTTTTTTCTTAACTGCACATAACATGGAATTTAGACACGTAACATATTTTACATCCTGATCACTGTCACCCCTCATCCCGGTCCCCCCTCACACAGTCCCTCCCCTTCCCGCTTTCCTTCTCCTCTGAGAGGATAGAGCCCCCTGCCTGGGAATCTCCCCACCCTGACACATCAAGTCTCTGCAGAGCTGGGAGCATCTTTTCCTGCTGAGGCCAGACAAAGCCACTCAGTTAAGGGACTGTATCCACAGACAGGCAACAGCTTTAGGGACAGCCCCCCTACCCTAGTTGTTGGGGGACCCACATGAAGACCAAGCTGTATATATCTGCTATGTATGTGCAGGGGGGTGTAGGTCTAGCCCGTGTATGATCTTTGGTTGGTGGTTCAGTCTCCGAGAGCCCCCAAGTGTCCAGGTTAGTTGAGTCTATTGGCCTTCCTGTGGAGTTCCTATCTACTCTGGGTCCTCAATCCTTCCCCTAATTCTTCTGTAAGATTCCATGAACTCCATCTGTTGTTTGGCTGGAGACCTCTCATCTGTCTGAGTGAGCTGGTGAGTGGATCCTCTCGGAGGACACCTATACTAGCTTCCTGCCTGTGGGCACAATATAGCATCATTAATAAGCTCAGGGATTGGTGCCTGCCCATGGGATGGATCTCAAGTTGGGTTAACCACTGGTCGGCCATTCCTTCAGTCTCTGCTCATTTAATACCTGCATTTCTTCAGTCAGGATCAATTTTGAGTCAAAAGTTTTGTAGGTGGGTTGCTGTCCCCATCCCTACACTGAGGGATCCTGTCTGACTACTAGAGGTGGTCTCTTCATGTTCCACATCTCCACTGTTGGACATTTGAGCAAAGATCACCTACATTGACTCCTGGAAGCCTCCCAGATTCCGGGTCTCTGGGATTTCATACAGATCCCCCCACCCCAATCTCTAACAGCTGCATATTTCCATTCATTCTCCTGGTCCTCTGGAACTCTCTCCTGTCGCTCCTCACATCTGATATGGAACACCACCTGCCTCCTCATTCCTCTCCCCTACCCTCTCCTTCCCAGGTCCCCCCTTCCTCCTCCTATGACTATTTTATTTCCATTTCTAGGTGAGATTCAAGCATACTCGCTTGGACATTCTTGTTTAGCTCTTTTAGGGGGTCTTTGGAGTGTATCATGCGTATTCTCTACTTTATGGCTCATACTCACTTATCAGTAAGTACATACTATGCATGACCTTTTGGGTTTGAGTTTGGGTTACCTCACTCAGGGTGATACTCTCTACTTTCATCCATTTACCTTCAGATCTTTAATCTACTTGGACTTGAGTTTTGTGCAGGCTGATGGATACAGATATATTTACATTCTTCTACATGCAGACATCCAGTTAGACTAGAACCATTTGTTGAAGATGCTTTCTTTTTGCCGTAGTATAGTTTTGGCTTCTTTGTTAAAAATCAAGTGTCCATAGGTATGCGGGTTTATTTCTGGGCATTTTATTCAATTCTATTGATTACCTTGTTTTTTTCTATACCAGCACCATGCAGTTTTTTATTATTATTGTTCTATAGTACAGATTGAAATTGGGGATGATCATACCTCCAGAAGTTTTTATTGCATAGAATTGTTTTAGCAATCCTGTTTATTTTTGCTGGTTTTTCCATATAAAGGTGAGAATTGTTCTTTCATGGTCTGTAAGAATTGTGTTGGAATTTTAATGGGAATTTCATTGAATATGCATATTGCATTTGGAAAGATGGCAATTTTTACTATATTAATCCTATAGATCCATGAGCATGGGAGATCTCTCCATCTTCTATTTTTTAGTTTCTTTCTTCAGAGACTTGAAGTTCTTGTCATACAGATCTTTAACTTGCTTTTTAAGAGTTATACCAAGATATTTTATATTATTTGTGCCTGTTGTGAAAGGTGTTCCCCCAATTTCTTGCTCAAGCCATTTATTGTTTGTATATAGAAGGACTACTCATTATTTTGAGCCTATTCTGTATCCAGCTACTTTGCTGAAGGTGTTTATCAGCTGTAGGTGTTCTGTGGTAGATTTTTTGGGGTCATTCATATATAGTATAATATCATCTATGATCATGACTCCCTGACATCTTCCTTTCTAATTTGTATCCCCTTGATCTCCTTTGGTTGTCTTATTGCTCTGACTAGAACTTCAAGATATATATATATATATATATATATATATATA
>NC_034593.1:129248118-129249586 GCF_900095145.1 Mus pahari | reverse complement strand
ATATATATATATATATATATATATATATATATATATATATATATATATATATATATATATGAGATAAGACTAGAGTGGACAGCCTTGTCTTGTCCCTGATTTTAGTGCAATTACTTTAAGTTTCTACCCATCTAATTAGATGTTGGCTATTGACTTACTGTATATTGCTTCCATTGTGTTTAGGTATGTACTGTGTATCTCTGATCTCTTCAAGACTTTTAACATGAAGGAGTCTTGGATTTTTTTTCAGTGGCTAATGTGTTTTTTCCTTTTAATTTGTTTATTTGGTGGGTTACATTAATATATTTTCACATAATGAACCACCGCTGCATCCCTGGGATGGTAGATGATAGTTTTGATATGTTCTTGGATTCAGTTTGTGAGTATTTTCATATCAATTTTCATAAGAGAAATCTATCTGAATTTCTCTTTGTTGAGTCTTTGTGTGGTTTGGGTATCACGATGACTGTGGCCTCATAGGATGAGTTTGGCAGTGTTCCTCCTGCTTCTATTTTGTGAAATAGTTTAAGGAATATTGGTACTAGCTCTTCTTTGAAAATCTGGCAGAATTTTGCGCTAAAATCATATCTGGTCATGATGATACAGACATACACTTCTTTGATTTGGAGACTTTTGATGATGGCATATATTTATTTAGGGGTTATAGGACTATTTATAAACAGTTCATCTGATCTTTATTTAACTTAGCTAAGTGGTACCTATCTAGAAAATCATTCATTTCATTGAGATTTTCCAATTTTGTGGAGTATGGACTTTTGAAGTATGATCAAGTGATTTTTTGAATTTCCTCACTGTGTCCTTTTCATTTCTGATTGTGATAATTTGAAAATTATCTTTCTGCCTTTCAGTTAGTTTGTCTAAGGTTTTGGGTATCTTGTTGATTTTTCTCAGAGACCTAGCTTTTGGCTTTATTGATTCTTTTTATTATTGTCTTCTTTTCTAGTTGATTAATTTCTGTCCTGGGTTTGGTTATTTTCTGCTTTTTCTACTCTTCTGTGTGCTTTCTTCTTTTAACTCTAGAATTTAAGGGTATTTTTCGTGTCTTAGTATGAAAACTCTCCAATTTCTTTATGAGGGTTAATGCTATGGACTTTTCCCTCAGGACTGCTTTCATGCTTTCCTATAAGTTTGGGTATGTTGTACCTTCATTTTTACTGAATTATAGAAATCTTTGATTTCTTTCTTTCTTTCTTTCTTTCTTTCTTTCTTTCTTTCTTTCTTTCTTTCTTTCTTTCTTTCTTTCTTTCTTCTTTCCTTCCTTCCTTCTCTTCCTCCCTCCCTCCCTCCCTCCCCCTCTCTCCCTTTCTTTCTCTTTCTTTCTTTTTCTTTTATCTTTTATTCCTTTTTTCTTTCTTTCTTCTTTCTTTCTTTCTTTCTTTCTTTCTTTCTTTCTTTCTTTCTTTCTTCTTCTTCTTCTTCTTCTTCTTCTTCTTCTTCTTTTTTTTTT
>NC_034593.1:129245966-129247638 GCF_900095145.1 Mus pahari | reverse complement strand
CTTCCTTCCTTCCTTCCTTCCTTCCTTCCTTCCTTCCTTCCTTCCTTCCTTCCTTCCTTTGCCCAGTAGTCATTGATAAGAGAGAGTGGTTCAGTTTCCATGAGTTTGTTGGCTTTCTGTTGTTGTTAAAATCCAGCTTTAACCCATGGTGATTTGATTAGATGCAAGGGGTTATTTGCATCTTCTTGTATCTGTTCAGGCTTTCTTTGTGACCCAGTGATCAATATTGGAGAAGATTCCATGAGGTGCTGAGAAGAAGGTGTATTTTTGGATGAAATATTCTATAGATATATCTTAGATTTGTTGATTCATAGACTCTGTTAGTTTCATTACTTCTTCATTAATTTCTGTCTCAATGACATGGCCATTGGTAATAGTGTTGAAGTCTCCCACTATTAATATGTGGAGTTGGATTTATTATTTAAGCTCTAGTTATGTTTCCTTTGTAAATGTGGGTGCCCTTGCATTTGGAGCATAGCTGTTGAGAATTGAGATGTCATCCTGGTGGCTTTCTCCTATGATGAGTATCAAGTGTACTTCCCCATCTCTTTTAATTACTTTTGGTTGAAAGTCTATTTTATTAGAGATTAGAATGGCTACTCCAGGTTGTTTCTTGGGTCTGTTTACTTGGAAAACCTTTTTCCAGCTCTTTACTCTGTGGTAGTATTTATCTTTGTTGCTGACACGTGCTTCTTATATGCAGCAGAAAGATGGGTCCTGTTAGTCTGTGCCCTTTTTACTGGTGAACTGAGTCCATTGATGTTGAGAGACATTAATGGCCCATGATTGTTTGTTCCTTTTCTTCCCAATGGTGATGGTGGTGGGTGTGTGTATGTGTATGTGTGTGTGTGTATGTGTGTGTATGTGTGTGTGTGTGTGTGTGTGCGCGCGCGCGTGTGTGTGTTTCTAGTCTTTTGGATTTACTATGGAATTTCTAATTCCTTGTGTTTTCCTGGATGTAGTTACCTTCCTTGTGTTGGAGTTTTCCTTCTAATGTCATCTGTAGGTCTGGATTAATAGAAAGATATTGTTTAAATTTGGTTTTGTCATGGAATATCTTGGCTTATCCATCTATAGTGATTTAAAGTTTTGCAGGTAGAGATCTGCCCATATAACATTTCTTTTAAAGTTATGTTTCAGTGGCATTAAGTACGTTTGTGTTGTTGGATACTATCACCATTCTCCATCTCTAGAACTCTTCTTCTAGGAACAATTCTTGTCCATTAAACTATGACTCATTTCCTCCTCTCTCCCCTTGGTAACTGCTCTTCCTTCTATGGTCTTGACTGTTCTAGGTAACCCATATAGGTAGTCATATATTTGACTTTTGGGGTCCCACTTGCTACACTTAATATTTCTTTTACCTACTCCCAACCCTGAAAATTCTGCGCAGAGATGGGAATCAAATTCAGCGCACCAGGCAATGCTGACCCAATGACTTCTATCCCTACCTTAGCAGAAGCAACCATATTGCAACACGTACTAAAGTTTCACTTCTTTTAAATGCTATGTACTTTATTATTATTACTATTATTATTATTATTATTTTCTTTATTTACATTTCAAATGCTATCACGAAAGTTCCCTATATCCCCCTGCCCCTGCTCCCCTACCCACCCACTCCCACTACTTGGCTCAGGCTTTCCCTTGTGCTGGGTCATATAAAGTTTGC
>NC_034593.1:129242407-129245602 GCF_900095145.1 Mus pahari | reverse complement strand
TCACAAAAGAAGTCACTAGATATGCACTCACTGATAAGCGGATATTAGCCCAGAAACTTAGAATACCGAAGATACATTATGCAAAACAGAAGAAAACCAAGAAGGATGACCAAAGGCTATGTACTTAAATACATGCTATCTTCGACTAATTTTAGATAATTTTTGCTTGACTTTTAACTCTTTATTTTTTCTTTGTGAGTTTCCCATAATGCACTTGAGTTTTAGTCATTTCTGCATCCTCTCATATCTGTGCATTGCCCTTGAAACCCTCCCCCAATAGAGCACAAAACAAACAGAAAACAACAAAATAAAAACAAGGCCTAGAAGACATCTCCTTGTGGAAGCTGTGGTGTGTCACATTGTGCGCCACAGTATATCGCGTCGTGGAAGCTGTGGTGTGTCACACTGTGTGCCACAGTACATCCCTCTGTCCACACATCTTCACTTGCAAATGTTCATTGCAATGAGTCATTGGTTTGGTTTGAGATCCCTGGATTCTGTGACTACATCGATATTAGATCCTCATCAAGACTCCTCTCGGTTATCTTATCGTTGCCCTGCATCATGGACATTCTGAAGGTTTGGAACAGCAGGCCTGGCCCTTTCATATGTCCCAACCATTTGTGGATGATACAGATTTTGGGGTGAGGGGCAACTCGGAGCCCTGCATCTGGAACTAGGTGGTATCTGAGCTGGTCTGCCTACTGGCTCTCCCTTATCTGTACCATAAGCATAGTCTCTCCTGCACTGCTCTGGTTAGGCCATCCAATAACACACTCTGTAGGAGGCCGAGTTCCCTCACCCGCTCTCAGGCCCCCAGGGCCTGCTCCCCTGAACCCAAGCCTCTAGAGCCAGCTCCATTGGGCTACCCAGTCAAGGTTCAGGCCCACTTTCAAAACCAAGCGTTGCAGCCTATGAGAGGATGGACCAGATGTTTTCCTTCTCCTACACTCTGAGTTGGCTCACTCATGCCTTTGCCATCAGGGCTAGCTCAACTGCATTGCCCATGTGAGGTGCACGGCCTGTTCTCCCAAGTGCCGCACCTAGGAAGGGGCAGGGCCAACTCTTTTGCTCTCATGAGCCCAGGGTCAGCTTCTCCAATTGCTAGAGGCGATGAGGGGCGGGGAGCAAGGTGAACTTCTAAGTGTTGTATGTCTCAAAGGAAAGTGACTTCTAAAGGGCAGGTGCCACTTAGACTGAAGTGAATGCTAGCAGAAGGTACTCCTGCTGATTCAGGAGAGCTGATCTGTCTGTGGTCCAGTACCCTGTGTCTTTTTTCCTACTGCTTTGTTACGGAACCTCAAGAACTTTTTTTTACATTGATGTAGACATTATTTTTTCTCTCAGATGGCCATCAGTAAGTTTACCTTGATGTATTTTGGGCTGTGGTTATATACTTTGGTTCTTGGGCAAGAGAATTCTAGGCTTTCAGGTCAATGTAGAATCTGTGAAAGGAAAACCAGTAGAGTCTAGAGAGGTAGAGTGCTTGATTCCATGGACCTGGTAGCTTGTCGGTTATTTAAAGAGGGTTAGATCTATTATCTCAAAAATTCATACCTTAACATTGAGGTTTTGTTTGACTGTAGCTAAGGCTAGTATTAGTGTCGATGAATTATAATCTGTGCTGTATTAGGCTCAGCAACTGTGATTATTAAAAATTCAAGTTCTTGGGACCCCCCATCCCATGATTCTTACCTAGAGAACATTGGCAGATGGATTTTCTCCCTATCATCTTAAAAATACCCTTAAAAACGTGTGATCTAAATTGAACCAATTAGCTATCCATTGAGTTTGTTCCCATTTTCACAGCTCATGCTATAACTTTTGTGGTGAATTGTGGGCTTGAGATGTCCCCAGGATAATTTTTTCTGTAAGGTCAAAGTTCTATATTATAACCATCAAGACTTGCACACAGTGGCGCTGTGGGATTCCTGCCATACAGTTTGGGAGCACTGTGGACAACGTGCACATAAAGAATTCTCCTGGAGGGGCATGTACAAACACAGATGCCTGTTATGGAAAGAAAGCATCTCTATATTTTGATTAAAATGCTTTCTTTTCAGTAAAGTCAATTCCAATTAATTAAATTAAATGGTATCATGTAAGTTAAACTTACGGACATAATAACTATTAAAGAATACAAGAAAGTTTCATGAACATAACAATGTTTGGAGTTTCACATTGTGATTTTCTAGTAGTTTACATTTTTAGTGTTTGTTTGTTTTTTTATCTCAGTCTAGACATACTACTGTAACAGTAACATAGATTCAGTGGATCAAACTATGGATAGCATAGCAGTACTTACATTCTTTTCAAAATGAGTAATTATTTGTTTCTTGTAACTATTTTTAGTCACTATTAAATCTGACTATTCATTCTAATTTTTTAAAATTAGAATTCTATTTTTTTAAAATTAGAATAGTCAGATTTAAAAGTGACTAAAAATAGATACAAGAAACAAATAATTACTCTCTTTAATGTGTGTTCCTTAGTCCATAAAATTCTGTTTAGTAGCTAGCTATCACTAACTACACACTACTTCAGTTATTGCCCAGAGTTTATATTAACCACAGTAGATTTCTAATTTATAATGCAAAAATATTTTCTACAGCTGAAAAGCCTTCCTAAAAGTATAGAACTTCTGCTTATAAAAACTTCTGCCAAACGGGGCTACACAGAAATCAAGGCAGTATAGATTAAAAATGTGTCGGAACTGGAAGAGTTAACCTTCAGTTTCAGCTGGGGTCCTGTTTGCTGCTGTGGTCTTGGGATGATTGTTAATTGGCACCTCGGACTCTGCACTAATTAATGGGATAGCAAGGGCAGGTGGCACCATTCTATTCTGATAATCCCCATCAGCGAGACCCGTGTAACCTTCTCCTTTAATTATAATGAGTTGTGCAGTTTCAGTGCATGAACTTGCTTGAGCTCTTTCCCTGGAAGTTCATGGGACAGGGACAGTTTTACAACTGTCAGACACTGCTACACATTTCTACTTTTTAGATTAATTATTATTTTTTTCTTACCACTGCAGATACTATCTCATAGATGGGCAAGTAACTAATGGATGAGACTGGTGCTTGTTTAAAAGAAATAGACAGCAGCATCTCAACCCAGATAATTGATTCATTCTCACTACAGTTGTGTTTGTTGGTTTTTTTTCTTCAGAGGGAGGGAGGGAGGGAGGGAGGGAGG
>NC_034593.1:129227871-129242360 GCF_900095145.1 Mus pahari | reverse complement strand
AGAGAGAGAGAGAGAGAGAGAGAGAGAGAGAGAGAGAGAGAGAGAATATGAATGAGAAATTTTGTTTTAATAGAGACATTGAACTTAAGAGTCCTTAATGGATAAAAAATATTAAGAGGAATGTTTTCTCTGGAAGGAAGCACCTAGGCAGGAAGTCAAAATAAATGAAACTGTTTTGCTTAAGAATTTACAGGATTGAGTGCAAAATGAGTAGATAAAGGATGGATTCTTATGGAGTGGGGGTACCTGCCTGAAGGTGCACATCCTCCTCTCCGTTTTAGAGAGACCATTGTGTTTTCAAGTGTAGGTATAGAGTTAGGTGTCATAAATTCATATTAATAGGTGTGAAATTTAGTAACTAGTTTTAAAATTGCCACCCAAACAATGCATAATTTATTTGTGGAGAGTGAGAGAAAAGGAGGAGGAATGAAGAAAAACAACAAACCCTTTTGACTGTTAATACCTTGAATAGTAGTAGAAAGGAAATAGCACTCAGTTTCTAAGGATTCCAATGTAAACAAACAGGAGCTGTGATAGGAAATAGCAGGAGGCCCCATTCATAAGACTTGGTCAATGTTCACTTCTCAGATAAAACCCCCTGTGCATTTTCATTTTGAGCTAGACTAAACTCAAAACAAATCTTTCACAAACAAGAAAGACTAATATTTTAATTGGATAATAATTCTGTTAATCAGAAATAGTTACTTCTACTTGTGGTACTTGAATACTTTTTTAAAAAATTGATAAAGAAAAATATGTAAATTTAGATGCTATGCACTTTGCAATTTATCACATGATAATGGACCATGATGTTGTGGGTAATTAAGCAAAGATTCTTGATAGGTATTGATTTACATCTATAATTAAAATGCAAATCCATTACCCTAAGTCTGTGGTTTCAAGTTCAGGAGTAGTATGCCATTCAAGGGATGCTTGGCATTGTCTGAAGATACTCTATTATTTCTCTTGGGAGGGAGCTTTGCTGGATTGTTATGAAGTATGGGAATAGTCCCAGTGTTCCTGGGATGACAAGGTCTCTTTGAGGGACACTGCCTTCTGATAGAACACTGGATCGCTGGGTTGTTAAGGCTCTTGGAAGACATGCTGCCCATGCAAAGAATGCCATATGTGAGGACATGTAGGACCCTGTGGAGCCATTCACAACAGCACATTCCCGGTCCCTTTTTGTTTTTCTTCCTGTGAGTTGTAGAAGAAAAAGTGATTTGTGGAGAGGAGGATTCTCACATATCATGGAAATAGCAGTTACGGATTCTTTCTAGGGATTTCTTTCCTTTCCCACTACAATCATCCGCACAATGGGAGAAAGCACCATGTTGGCTTGGTAGGGGTGGGGTGGGGTGGGGGGAGAGTAGTCTAAATGCAGTGATGTGTCCTCTTGCAGGCCCTTGTGTTCTATGGAAAAGTAACTGTATGTTAGGAGTTTTTAATTTTAAACCTGGCAACTAATATTTTGGACAGAAATGCTATAAAAGTGATGGGGGAAAAACCAAGGTGCATAGTATTTTACGTGATCTATATCTATATCTATATCTATCTCTATCTATATCTATATCTATATCTATATCTATCTATCTATCTATCTATCTATCTATCTATATATATATATATATATATATATATCATGTCTATTAGAGATTATGGAGTCTGGGCTGAGAAGTTTGGAGAAGTTTGCTCCTTGACTGGGTCATGTCTTGGGTGATTTGGCAAAGCATGCTCTTTTTAAGGTCCCGTATGAGTGTTGGGAAGGGCTTCTCTCACATACATGTTTCTGAAAATAGCTTGTGAGGTAGTTAAGAATAACATGTCAGAAAACAGCTTAGCATGTTTTCATGTCTTATCCCTGGGAGAGAAGTCAGGCATGTGCCTGGTTGGGGGAGCCCCTGAGAACTGGGATAGGATGAGGCTTTGTTCCCCTAAACACGGGGCCTCATTCAACTTGGTGGCTGTGGTGCATTTTATAAGGAAACCCATGTCTAAAAATAGATGCCGATTGAAACTTCTCCTAGAGCACAGGGCCATATGTTTCTTTTTTTTTTAAAGGACCACTTTGTTTAATGGGAGGGAAAATATGAAAACTCTCCTTTTTGGATACAAGGCTTAGTATTAAATTTTTTAAAAAGGCTTTGGGGGGCACCATAACCAGGTGAATTTTCCAAATCAGGATTTTTCCGAACACAGTAGATAAGTAACTACTTGACTCTATTAATAATTCTTATAATACTTCCAGCAGTGCTTCTTTGCATGGTTGTGGAGAGTATTTGTAATTGTTTGGCTCATCAGTGTTTTTCACTGTGGATTTGGAAAGTTCAGGTTGATATATAAGATGTAAATGAGAAGCAATTGTGAAATCTAGTGACTTTGCTGTTTATATGTTCATTCTTCTTTGAAGGTTTGCCCTTAATTTTGTGTGTGCCTATGTGTCTGTGTGGCTTGCCCACATTTGTATTCTCTGATATTGCAGAGGTCAGAGAAGGGGGTTGGATAGGCAGTTATGAGCAACTGAAAGTAGATGCTGAGGTACCAACTTGGGTTCTCTGTAAGGGTAGTATCTGCTTAATGTCTGAGCATCTCTCCAGCCCTGTATGTTGCTTTTTTTAAAAGTTCACATTATATGGCCAGTCTATAATTTTAATATTATATTGCATGGAGGGAAAATGGTTTATATTTCTATGACATTTAAAAAACTCATGTACCAAGAGTTCATTCCATTAATATATTTTCTGATATTTAAATTTAGAAAAAGACTATTGTAATTAATTTTTAAATGAAAACTTCATTCAAGTGATGTTAAAATAGTATATGTCTTGAAACCTCTGTTAGTTTAAGTGACTGAGAAGGGTGTATTATAAAGCATCCTACATTTTTGGTTGTAAGGAAGACTGTTACAGACCCAGGCTTTTAAAACTGGGTCTTGAACACATAAATGATCATGTAACTGAATGTAGGGGTCATGAAACATTGGAAATGGAAAAAGATTTCTGACTGTACAAGGATTGAAATGAATTCAATATCGAACACGTAATGGATTCAAAGCGTTTCTTGCAGAGATCCCCCTTGTTGCTGCCTGTAACTTGACTGAAACTGAAACAGACCATGTGTACATAGCACCATGCATGCTGACATGATGGTGGCTATGAGCACACCCTTCATCAGTGTGACTCAGACTGAAGACTTTCATGTGCTTTAAACGGTGGGGTTTTCATATAAATGCAAAGTTTTTTCTCCTGTAGAATTTAATTTTAATTGACAAATGTTTTAGTATTTCCTGATGTCATTAATTGTCAGATGAATTTAATTAATCCAACTAAGTATCAAGGCAACAGTTTGTAAATCAATTCTAAGTGTACTTCTGCCACCCAGTGTTATATATTTCTGCAAATTGATCTTCTCGGCATCAAGAATTATATAATTAAAATATTGACCTAATCTGAAAAACATTGAAAATACTCCTTCCCTACCCTGCAGTGTCAACTATTCAACCAATATTTAATTCATTATGTAAATATATTCATTAGTGTTCAGATTTGTTTTAATCATTAACAGATGGTAAATTTATATATACCAAATAATTGTTTTAAAGTAATACACTTTGTCATCAGTAAATATTTGTTTTGTGTACCTGTTTTATATTTCTCTATATATGCATGGGTCATGTAAAAATTTTTCCAGCACATAGGGATCACAAATGGAAAAGGTTTGGAAAGCTTTGTTACATATTACCAATCATTTGTGAAAATTTATGTTGGATGTAGGAGATGAAAACTTTTCTTTCGTCAGGGAATGTGCTAAAATTACAAATGCTTGCTTTAGTTTTTAAACTCCGAGCAGGTTGACAATTTCTTATCCACATGTTCACAACTAGGTTATGTTTCAGATTTCCTTTGGATTTTGGAATATCTGTATATAGAAAATGACATACCTCGAGTGTAAGAATTATGTCCCAGCATGAAATTTTAATTATGCTTCATGTACACCTCATACACGTAGCCTGAAGGTAATTTTATACTGTATTTCTTGCACACCTGCACTTTGACTGGAGCTGATCATAGGAGTTCATGTGTGGAATTTTCCACTTGTAGTGTCATGTCAGAGCTCAAAACAGTGTTCACTGATGTAACATTTTGGATTTGGGATTTTTATCTGACAACCTTAAAGTGCAGCCTGTAAGTCTAATGATTACATGCATGCTTCATGTTGAAAATTTCCCCAATTTAATTCTTTTTAACATGAGAGTGTTTCCCATTGGTAACATGAAACTCACAGGTCTCAAGAATAAACATAACCAAGTAGCTTTCCAGTTTCAACATGCATCCAGTCCAAAGACTTTTCTGCATAATTTTCTTCTCTTTCCTCAGAGACTTCAGCCTTCTGAAAGCACGTGCCTGCCAAAAAACCTTCTAGTATGGCAAAGTGTTTTATATTTTCATGTCCTTTCCAACTCTTATGTATCAGAGCCTTGAACTAAACTCAAATCTAGAGGCAATGTTGGCAAAGCTTCAGGACTCTCTTTTTTTTTTTTTTTAAATGTGTTTATATGCATTGTGCAATATATTTTTAGGACGTGGCTATGAAGCATACTCACAAATGAAACTTCTCACGCCAACTGTATTTTATTATATGCAAATTTATACACATTTGTAAGTAAGTGTGTAGGTTTAGCATGTGGACTTCAATTTTATGCAGCATCTAACAAATTACAAACTTTGACAACTAACTAAGTTGCCCAGTGTGGCATGAGGAGAGTTTGGTTTATGACAAGAATTGTTGCTAAGGGGGGGATTAAGTGGCCTACTCATAATTTCAGTGGAATTTGGTTCTATGACCATAAATCAAGGGCATTTTCCGTTAGACACTGTCATTCATATATATATATATATATATATATATATATATATATATATATATATATATATATATATATCTCCCAGTAGGACAATACTTTGTAATAATAGTTTTGTTGAATTTAGAAATATTGATTCTATAACCATCTCTGAGGACCAAACACTTAGCTAGTAAAATTGTTGCTATACAACTAGTTAACATATCAGAATCTATATTTGTACACTGCATATTCTGCATATTAAAGGTTCAAAGAACTTTGACTCTTTTGCTTTGAGAAAGCACGTGGCACCTAATGATGACTTGGTCTAGGGTTTTGCATTGTTGATTAAGTAGAGAATTCATTTTGGATATAGTGCTAGTAGATCTTGATACCTCAGCTTGGTTATGAGATCAGAGGAAAATAAATGTAGTCAAGAAGCCCTAATAGACTCATGAGAGGAGAACATGACTTGTGTCTTAATCAGGGTTTCTATTCCTGCACAAACATCATGACCAAGCAGTTGGGGAGGAAAGGGTTTATTCAGCTCACACTTTCCACATTGCTGTTCATGACCAAAGGAAGTCAGGACTGGAACTTCAAGCAGATCAGGAAGCAGGAGCTGATGCAGAGGCCATGGAGGGATGCTCTTTACTGGCTTGCCTCCCCTGGCTTGCTCAGCCTGCTCTCTTATAGAACCAAGACTACCAGCCCAGATATGGCATCACCCCCAAGGGAACTTCCCCCCTTGATTACTAATTGAGAAAATGCCTTACAGCTGGATCTCATGGAGGCATTTCCCCAACTGAAGCTCCTTTCTCTGTGATAACTCCAGCCTGTGTCAGGTTGACACAGAACTAGCCAGTACAACTTGTTTATGATATTGAGTTCTGAGTAATTAGTCTATGACTGTGTCTCAGTGCCAGTCTGGAGAATGAGACAAAGAATGTTTAGAGTTAACATTTATATTTTACACTGATTTTCAAACACATTACTGTCTTCATTAGGTACAGGTGTCACTTTTTAAACAGTATTTGTGATAGAGCTTTGATCAATCTTAGTTCATAGCAATGTGTTTTTAATTGTCCTTATATCATATAATACTTTATCAAGATAAAGAACATGGCTTATAAGTTTGCTCTAATTTTCAAAGATTTGATGTGGTTTTAATAATGCTAAGATGTAAGATATTTAATTTATTTCAAATTTGTTCACTTTTCCTTTTAGCAAATGCTTGCAGTGCATTTATGTGATACAAGTAAACTTGTCATCCTGCCAGGACGCTTCTGTAATCCATGTGCATAACATGTCTTTGTTCATTGTATAGAACCTGGAACATCGTTCCAAGTGTTTTATATGGAAGATTATAATATCTTAATATCTTAATTTATCATATTAAGTCATATGTATGATTCATATGATTTAATCATAATTACAGCATTCATATTAATCCTCCAATTATAGACCGCTGAAGCCTCAGAATACATTTGTAAATCTCTTCCTCTTTCAAAACACCTTTGTATCCTTACGGCTTGCTCACATTAAATATGAGTCTTACTGTTTCCTACCATTTGGTGTCCTATGTTCTCGGTATTATTACTAGTATGTTTTATTTTTCTGAGGAAGCCTTTCCCTTAATATTAATAAATTTTAAGATCACCAGTTTTTTCACCAAGTTTACATTGTTTTGAATCAAAATTGGTAATTTTTAAAATTATCTCTAGTACAAATTCATTTAATATTGTCAAATGTGCTATAGTTATTTTTACATTTATACTTCTTTTAAATGAAACGAATGGCAGAGTTTCCCAAACTATGTTAATCATTTCTGTTTACCCAACAGAAACAACTGAGTGGGAGGGATTGTGTATTTGGTTCATGGCTTCAAAGGTATCAGTTTATCATGATGGGGAAATTATCCAACAGAACACTGTACATTGAAGCAGGGAGGGAAGGCACAGGGGACAAGACATCCTCAAAGACCATCCCTAGCTACATCCTTAGCTACATCCTCTGTCTCTGGCCCAAAGCCAGTATATCCCCAGATATGTAATGCCAGCTGAGAACAAGGCCTTCCACTCATATTTATAGGTGTATTTCATTTATAAATTTATTATTAATAAGGTTTAAGACCACCAGCATTTAAACCATAACATTAATATTTGGAGTTCCCCAGATTCTAATTTAGTTTCCCTCTGCCTACCCTTTAAGAAACTATAACCCTTTCAGATCAGAAAGTAAAGTAACCATGTGTATAGATCATGATGAAAAGAATTATTTACAAACATAGAATAATCTGTTTCCTAATCTGCTTTAGTGTTTTCATTATTAAAATCAAAAGAAGAGGGGGATATTAGAGGCCTAATGCTCTGAAGGGAAAGGGAAAATGGGCAGGGACTTTAGCTTAGGAAGATGAAAGTGGGAAGGGGGCTTTGACTGGGGAAAGGGTGCAGAGGGATAAATAACACTAAGGATGTTTGAAAAAAATCTATGTGAAAACATAATTTTATAAGATACACACACATATGCATATGCATATGCAATGGTCTTATATCACATGGGGGTCCAATGCTGCTCCATGAGAACCTAAAAAAAAAGCCTCCCCCCAAACATTTCAAGTTAGTTGTTGGTCAAGATCCTATTGCGGAAGAAATCACATACTTAAGACATATGGTTATTGGAGGTATAGACCCAATACTGACCTGGATGGATCTTCCTTTGTTCAGCTCTCATGGTATCAGAAGGTGCTATGCATGCTGCCAAGACAGATCAGACATCAATAGAACTATCTAGATGTGAAGCCTATAAGCTAAACCAGTGACTGGCCTAGCAAGCTATCCTTAGCATTACAATAGTGGCACTTTTATCTTGGAGTAACCAACACCTCTCTATTACATCCAAGACCCAATAAATAGGAAAGTCATGTGTACTGTAAGTATAGCCACCTACAATTGATTGGAGAGGTCATAAGATTCAGAGGGGAAGCACTACTACCATTTTCTATGTTTTCTTTTCCCTAACATTTTTGAAATTCTTATTCTTGCTTCCACAGTTAAGGTAGCTTTCATTCCTCATCAAAGACGCTTCTTTTTACAGTAAGTGGAGACTCTAACAACGACCCACAACTTGTCAAAATACAGAGGCTAAGTGATCATGGGGCTCCCAACCCCAACTGACACATCTGTAATGTAACCCCTACACCTAAGCAGCCAGAAAAGGAAATGGGATACTTGTAAAAGCAAGAGGAGCAGGATGCCTGCAAATAGATAGTGTCTTCTGGACATGAGAGGGCAACCTCACCCATGAAATCTCAACAATATGGCTACCTAAAAAACAAACTAACAACAAAAAATCCCCCTGCATAATTGTGACATCAGTTGACATGCCTACATTGACTGGGAAATTTCACAAGGTCCCATCCTGAAATGAAGAACTACAGTTAATTGGGGGCTGCTAAGACAAAGAATCAATTTTCTCCAAGGATAAGCTTCCTGATAGGTTATCTAATACCATGTGGTCAACCCTAAAGATATATATCCACAGAGATAGATAGATAGATAGATAGATAGATAGATAGATAGATAGATAGATAGATAGATAGATGGATGGATGGATGCAATACTAAATGGACCCAGTAAGTTGTATATTGCATCTATATATGTTTATATGTGTGTGTATCAATAATAAAAGGTTATAAATATGAGATAGAGGAACATGTGAGGCATTTCAGGGAGGAAATTAAGATATGAAAGCTATGCCAGTACAGTGTACTGATATATGAAATTATCAAAAATAGTTTTACCTTTTAAAATATTCAGGTAAATACCATTCTAAAAAAATCAAACTTTGGTGAGAAGTGGAAATATGAGCCAGTCTTATGAGATCGTGTCTTGGAGTTTGGAATGTTAAACCCACTACCAGATTAATATGTGGTAGAGAAAATGGACATTTCTTCTTATCACTGCATACTGAATGCTTTTCTCTAGGGTGTGATATTGAGGGGAGAACTCTGCTTGCTTTAATATTCATTTTTCTTTCTGAAATGGATTATAAACATTGAACTATCCCAAGGAACCTATTCTATAAGTGCCCACAGTACAATAAACTCTTTGTGATGGAAACAGTACAGAGTGGCTATTCCTTATGCAATAACTCTGAGTTCGGTTGTTATACGTACCCAGTGTCCTTGGGTTGTCATTAACTTATAGACTGGGAAAAATGAGACAAAATTAATATATTATTTAGTATATAATTCTTTTCAGTCTTTGTCTTGTGCTTTAATGCTCAGACCTAAACACAATTAAGTTAGTAAGGGGAATGTCTTTGTTTGTGGACACACACATGCCATATCTTTTGTAATCCACACTTGTCCATGGTGTTCATGATCTTTGATGGACCTGTTACTATTTACTTGACAACTTCAACACCATGGAGTGTGGTAAAGATAACTTGTTCCCAGAGTTAAAGAAAGCGTGCTATTATTGAAATGATTTTTCTTAATGAAGATTTCCTTTGTAGTGCAGAGGCAATAGAAGGTCCAGGCCATTTCCCTGGGAGGCCAAACAGGATGGTAGAGAGACATTCCTAAAGACAATGTAGAGGTGACATTTCTCCAAAGGGGGAGGCCCTTCCCCTCTGGGAGCACATGCTGGAATTAACTGGCTTCATTTGGAAGGAGGGGTCTGCTAATTGACATCTCCCAATTGTACATAACGTCAACACCTTTCTCTATTCATTCCGTCCCATGTGCATTGCTGCTCAAGGGGAAACTGCCTGAAAACATCGCTGTGTCTCAGAGGAACTGTTGCAATTTCATTAACTTCCAAAAGCTCTCTGGGAAGTTCTGGGAAGTTTAACAGTTGGTTGATGTTATTCGTAGATTTTTTTTTTTTTTTTTTTTGAGGTTGGAAGCATTATGCTCATGTATTGTGGCAATGGCCTGCTGAGTAATTGCAAGGTTCATTATACCACCAAAACTGTCAAGAGGTATTTATGGATATTCATGTGCAGTGAACCATTGAACTTGAACTGGTCATTTGTGTCTCCTGTGGCTGGAATTGTGTTTATGCTAAATAGCAGGAGAAACCTTAATTATGAAACAGGAAAGAAGCAATGCTATCAAAGTTTAAAGTGGTAGATGGACTAAAGATAGGAGCCTCTATACACTTTTACCCTCTACTATCAAATTATTGCTAATCTTCGTTATCAAGAAAAATTGACTTTAATTCTTTTGCTTTTTAAAAATGTTTTCTGGGTATTTATTTTCAAAATTTTCAGTTGAAAGTGACAGAAACCAATCACTGTAGATTTTTGTAGAAAAGAAATGTATTCAAAGAATATTTGCTAAGTCATAGGAACCAAGCTTGAGAGAGACAAAGTCAAGAAGAATAATGAAAGTTCCTTCCCATAAGTATTCCACAGTTTCTAGAACTTTCCCTGGGCATTACAGTTGACGTTGCTTACATCAAGCTTATTTCACTTCATGCTCATGTCTTGGGCAGAACTAGGGTTTGTGTTCTCTCTAGGCACTGAGTGTGGCCACTCCTTCCACACTCAGCAGTCAGAATGAGCACCTAGGAGTTTTTGTTAGTGTGTTCTGAAGCCTGGGACAGACGCACGTTACTCGGAGATTTTCAGTCCTGTTTCTCTGTCCTAGGTCAGAAGTGAGGACAATGAGTACTTAGCCCTTGCGTCTTCAGAGTTGTGCTCTAGGTGAATAACATGTATCTGGCATCAGACAGATGCTGTAAGGGATGACAATAACTACTTCCTGGCAGAGGTTGGATTTGAACTGCTGTAGGAAAAATAGGGATATTTGGAAATAGGAAGTATCCTTTCAGGAAAAGATTTAGCTCACTAGTCAACATCATGTAAACTTAGAGCCAGATTGTATGTGGTGAATGTATGAAGAAACTTGGATAGACAGGTTTTTCCCATGAAAATCCCGGGGAAAGGTTTCTGGGGAATTCCTAGCTCATGAAAGTTGTTCAATTTATATTCAAATGACTGAGGATCTTGAAGAGGGAAGTAGAGACTGTGCCCAGCGTCAACTGGCTTGAAAAGGATGAACATCAGAAAACATAACTTCTTGATCTTATTAAGAGGTAATTTATTAGACGAGTAAGTGAAGAAACAAGAGGATAAGTAGGAACTTGCAAGGAAAAGTCATTGAGATATGATTAATCACTGGCAGAAAGGCCTGGGACTTGATAAAGAACGCCAGAGCCCTTTCAAACACTGTGTTACTGTGTCTGGTGCCTATATAACAGCAGGTAGCACATTGGACAGGGATGGGTGGCATTGTCTTCCTTCTCTTCCACTGAGGCTGTGAGGAGGTGTATTGCAAACAATAAAAAAAAATATAATAAATCATGTAATGGTTAGAAGATGCCTTATGCTCTGGAAAAGGACAGCAAATCGGGTGTAATGTTTGGTTAGAGTACTTTTGGATCCATGATCCGTGGTAGTAGAAAGGTAGGCATTATTGAGAAGGCCGTATTGAAGCCAAGACTTGTCTGAGATGAGAAGAAAGCTATAGGAGCTGGAAGCAGAGTTTCCAACCGAGGACCAAGACATCACAGAGCTGTGAGCTAGAACGTGAGGGATGTAGTTGCTGAAAGAGAATGAAGTGAGAGTCTAACAGGAATGTAACAACATCCAGGGTACTTTTCAGGGTCTCAGAGTAAGTTGTAGCAGGATGGTAGCTCTCTGATAGTTTCTGTAGCTCCACATAAAGATAATGTAAACACACAATTCAGAAAGGCTTCAGGTTTCATTTCTCCCCTGCTGTTCCCAGAATGTGATAGAGTGGAGATCAATACAAAGACATCTCTTTGTTATAATCCCAGCACTTGGGAGGCAGAGGCAGGCGGATTCTGAGTTCGAGGCCAGCCTGCTCTACAGAGTGAGTTCCAGGACAGCCCTGGCTATACAGAGAAACCCTGTCTCAAAAACAAACAACAAACAAACAAACAACAGCAACAACAACAACAACAACAACAAAAACAGTAGGAAGCACGGTCAGGGCCTACATCCATGGAGCAAAGCAGACAGTTTTGTCCCTCAGTTTCTGCTCCCTGTACTTCACTCCAGTGAAAAGGAGTTACTTTGTAACAAGTAAAGCAGCTAGCCCTGTTGAACTTCCTCCCTGGGCTTTAGACATGCTAGTGGAGGTGCTATTGAGACTTGCTGCTGCACTTTGAGGAGCCTCCACCACAAACCTCTGAGAGACCTCTGAGTGGAAGTGATGGTGACGGGTTAGATCACATAGCTGTCTTAATAGTCCTGAAATCATCTGGATAAATACAGGCTTTCCTCATTTTGGTTAAGATTAAGTTTGAATGTTTCCTTTGGCATAACCCTTAGGCTAACTCACTGCTCGGCTAGGGTTTCTCTGTCTGGCCAGGAGTTTGGCCTTTGCAGTCTTAGCCACGTGGAGTGCTGGCCGCAATGAAAGATAGACTGAGCTCATTTGATAATAGCCATGTAGCAGGGTGCTTATGAGACGGTGGGAGGTCATCTTCTTGTCTTTCCCCAGGACTACTAGAGATCGGATTTTGTGTCAGCATAGCCCTAGTTGTATCTGATGCCATTATCGCCATTCCTTTCCCTTATTTCTATACTATAAACATTTTGTTTCTACCATTTTTTGCATGTTGGGTATCTTCTGATGTTACTTTAATGCCCCTGACAGAATGGATTTCTGTATCTCAGGTCAGTGCTTAGTTCTATGAAGGTCAAAGTCTAGTTTCCCCCTTCCCCCTCTATTGTTATTCTGTGATGAAATAAAATTTATATAGCAAAACAAAACAAAACAAAACAAAAAACAAACAAACAAAAAAAGCACAACCTTGCTTGGTAAATACCACGCCAAAACCTTAATTTTCTAAAACTTCTAAACTCTTGTGTGGAATCTGGTAGAAAGGCATCAATGAGGTTATTGAGAAGGGTTACTTTTTATACAAACAACAATTAAAAGTTCGATAAAGTTGTGCTTTAAATCAGGAGACAGGAGAAGGGGAGCTAAGGGAGGGGGTGTGTCAGCAGGGCACACACATGCACACCTGCTAAAGAGATAGATACCTGATATGTTTTCAGGAATCATTTAGCTGTCAGCCATCTGCCATGAGGGAAATAGTTTAATATAGACAATCAACTGTGGGAATATTAAGAAATTTAGCGTGTTGTAAATCTAAACCAGAATTATGACATCATTGCTGCCTTTACATGAGCGCATTTTTATATGTAGGGTTTCAACATAATTTTCAATAAAAATTGGCTTTCTCAAACCCTTGTATTTTTCTTAGCATTAATTTTTGAAGACTGTTTTAGGTCAAGTCTACTGATAAATGTATAACTCAAGTATTTCATTATTTAATAATACATAGTCAAGGTAATCTATAGAAAGAATAGTGCATGCTAAAGAAGACCGAAATTTCATCATTAATAATGTCTTCAATTCTACCTTACAAACTTCTTATGTTTAGATACATTTCACATTGTAGAAACCAGGTTTCCTAGGTGAAACTTCCTATGGTGTATGCGTAGGTAACTTGGGTACCTCCCGTGAGACGGTTAATCAAGAGCTGTATTATACTAGTGTGCTGAATCTTCCTTCTCAAAGCCCTATAGAAGGCAATTGCAGGAATGAAGAAGATAAAATGTAATCCTTTTAATAATGTCATCCCCATTTAAATGTTATTTTAGCTTTCTTCTTTGGGGCACACTGGATTTCCATGAGTCTCCTGCATATCTGACTTTAGGTTGAGGGAAAGACGGTGATCCTAGGAGACCTGATGGATCTTGGCTCATCTTCTTTGTCATTGACGAGCATGGGAAACATGGGAAGGTGTTATCAGTTTGACTTGTAGAGATTGTGAATTTCTGTCCAAGGATGCTGTGGCGCACGTTTTGTAAAGAAGACAGGGGCCTTGGAAACCCTTTAAAGTAGAGCTTCTAAAAAGGCCATTTGACCCAGGCACTTGGGGTTGTCAGAGCGAGGCTATTCCAGAGGGTCAGGTGCCAAGGCACAGAAAGTGACAGTACATCTTATGCTTTTTAAACAGACAGGCATACAGACAACAGCAAACAGTCATTTACGAGTTAGTTGTAAGTGAAGCAAAGTACATGTTCAGAACACTGTCTCCCGAACAAGAGAAAACACCACTTCCCTGATTCTGGAGACCCCTGTTTGTTTCTTCGCCCGAGCCTACAATGCTGACTTACTCTCATCACACAGATGCACTCAAGGGGAAAATGCAAGTCCTCTCAATCACAAGGCGCCTCGTTCTCCTGTGAAGACTGTGGTTGATTGGAAGGTTACAGAGGAAGTGGTCAAAAACGTTTATAGAACACATCACCTAGTTAAGATAATGTCAGTATGTTATTACAGTTATTATAAATGATTCACATGCTATCAGGAGGAGTTCCAACTCTGAATGAATCTGACCCACCTGACCTGTTGTCTTAGTCAGGGTTTCTATTCCTGCACAAACATCATGACCAAGAAGCAAGTTGGGGAGGAAAGGGTTTATTTGGCTTATACTTCCATACTAATGTTCATCACCAAAGGAAGTCAGGACTGGAACTCAAGCAGGTCAGAAAGCAGGAGCTGATGCAGAGGCCATGGAGGGATGTTCTTTACTGGCTT
>NC_034593.1:129198046-129227575 GCF_900095145.1 Mus pahari | reverse complement strand
AGGGGCATGGGTGTCAACCTTCTCGCCATTCATACAACTATCTAGCCTTCCTCTTCTCCAGCTCTATCTGTTTTGCTTCCTTCTGGGATCTCACCAACCTCTAAGAGGATCTGGGGTCTCCAGCTACCAAAGGGACTATGTCTGCCTCAAATATTTGTACAGAATAAGGCATAGTGATACTCACCTATGAAGCATAGGTGTCTGAAACTATTACCCATAACTCATTTACAGACCATATGTGTTTGCTCATAGTGGTCTCATCTGTATGTGGAAGTGTGATTACCTGCCACAAAGAGTGAGGATCAGATGTGGACGTATATTAGGGGTACAATATGGGGCCTACAAAAGCTCCCCATAAAGCACACACACCACAGCCATCACACCATGTTCTCCTTTCACTACATTCATTGGGAAATGGTAAACTCGCTTTCCCTGGGTTCTTTGCCCCCGTTCTCTTATCAAGATTCCTTCCTTCCATTCAATTTCCCCTTCATATTTGGTAGATGATCGTTTTCCCCTAAGTGATTGTCAGAATAATCTCAACTATTATCTCTCACTTGATTGTATATGACTAGGGTGCAGATTTGCCACTATACTCTGTTCTTAGAGTAACACTGGAAAGAAAAGCTAGATTAAATACCCGTGTGTGGATCGTGCACAGTGGAAGCCTTCTGAAGTCTGGCTGTCTCTTCTGTATGTTTTCCTTAACAATCGTTCAGTTCATAGTATAAGGTAGTTTAATTGTCTCAGCTGCTTTTAATTTTCTTCCCAGTGTTCAAATGCCCATTGATTTGTTCACTCACACATGGATGGTGGATGTTTAAAACCTTGAGTGTGTGTGTGTGTGTGTGTCTCCCTGCACACACACACACACACACACACACACACACACACACACACACACACAGAGAGAGAGAGAGAGAGAGAGAGAGAGAGAGAGAGAGAGAGAACAAGAAAGAGAGGGAACAAGAGAGAGTGTGAACAAGAAAGAGAACGAGAGAGAGAGAGAATAAGAAAGAAAGAACAAGAGGGAGAGAACACACATACACATAATTTAAGGTAAATTTTGAAAAGAACAAATGAGCCCCAGATTGCGTGATATAATGGCATAATATACCAAAACTGGGAGTGAATAATTCTATGAGCAGCAGCACAAGCAAATGTACCAAAGCAAAGTGCTTCAAAAAGTCACTGATATAATGCTGTCTCAAATCAATGGTCATTTACCGAGACAGCATAGACTACTTGAGAACCATGGTGTGAATATGCATGGCCTATGCATCTCTCTCCTTTTTCCTCTCTTCTCTCTCTCTCTCTCTCTCTCTCTCTCTCTCTCTCTCTCTCTCTCTCATTCTCTCTCTGTATGTGTGTGTGTATAAAATATAAAGGTAGAAGAACAATGTTGTAGCCTGTGTCAGAAGATATGATATCTACTAGAGTCCTTGTATATTAGAAAAACAGTGTGTATGTTAAACGGAAAACAATTCAGACCATGAACTGCTTATATTAAGATGTTCAAAGTGTTTCCTATAAGTGTGCTTTTCTCTGTTACCTCTGTGAATGTCTCGGATAAGTTTTACTTATAATTGTTTTATATGAAAATTTACTTCTTTAGTTTTTTGAAATCCATCCTTAGTAAATGTCTTCAGGGGGTGGCGGGGGGGGGGAAGCCCTCTGCTCAGGCTGTTAAGACTTGGTTTATCGTAAAAGGTTTGAGATTTTTTTGAAGAAGGAACAGAGTCTGGTTGTTTATATTTGTGTGAGGAGTTTTTGTGTTGCCAGTGGTAACTACGGAGAATTATTTTAAACAGTACCCTTTTAATAACAATGGTCTTCCCAAACGTAGTGTGGCGTAGCTTTAAACTTTATTAAGTCTGCCTTGTCCTCCTTCCTCTCCCTGAGTAAATGGAAGAAAAGTTTCCAGGCTTCGTGCTGGGAGTTTGATTGATGCCCAGAACATCTGAAGGACTTTTGTGTCCTGCCTGCTCGCCGTGAGTTCATAATGTGTGAATACGTAAAGAAGGTCAGCCCTTATCACATGTAATCGGGGCAGGGAAGCAGATCGGCACTGACAATCAGATCCTGCAAATAAGGGCACAAATCATTGCCTGCGCAGCCAAGACAAGTGGTGGGATCTTTGCGCTCTCTTTTTACCCCTTCCCACTCAGGGGGACCTTGGCAGCGCAATGAAAGCCCAGCCAAGACGTGCTCAGAATAACGTGTCCCTCTTGGGAGGGAGGAAGGGATTGTGTGTTTGTCATGATGTGACGGTCTTTCATTGAACAGCTGAAGGCAGCTCTGGGTTGTTAGTGTCTAGTGGTGTGGAATGCTGCAAATTAGGACAGGCCAGGGAGGAGGGAGGCCTGAGAAACAGCCGAAGATGTGGTCTTTCCTGACTCCAAAGGCAGGGAAAATGTTTTTGTACCCTGAGTTGCTTTCCACTTTGCTTTCATGATATAGAATATTAATAGTTCCTTCTTAAATGTGAATCAAGTGTTTATTTAAAAACCAGAATAGTGTCATGGGTTATCAGCACTGTCCTGCAGGCAACACATGTATGAGCTTAAAAAATATTGTAGTTCAAAACTCCATGGAATGATAGGGATCAAAAATGTTGTAACTTCTGAAAGGAAGATGGAACTTTGTATCATCCTAATGGGACTGAGCACTGGAACTGATACTTCAGTAAACCATATTGCAAGCATCGTGAGTAGAAATGTTCAGATAATAATTACAGCAGCACAGACATTATAGTCCCTTCTACGAATAATGAAAGATGTTGTTGCATTCTTATAGGTACAGAAGACAATATTATTTATGTTATTTCCAAAGCTTTTGTGGTTTGCTTCAAACTATAAGCTAAAAGATGTAATGCTTGCTTTCGGTTTGTGCAACAGAAAACTGGAGAGTGAGCCTGTGAGTATGGAAGCAAACACAGAGGATGAAGTCATAGCTTCCGTTTAGGAGACAAGATTCTTCTCATCTTCTCATCCGGCTTCTCATTTCCTTTCCAGCCTCCTGGCTGCTGCTCCCTACCCCAAACCTCTGGGTCTCCGGGCAAACTCAATTTCTCCTATCTCTTTCAAACATGACTCCCAACACTTATTCATAATTGTATATGATATCTTGTTTTCTCTGTACAAGGGTTCCTTACACTGGAAATTCCTTCAAAGGTCTAGGTTTATTTTATTTTTTAATTTTACCTTATATATGGATGTGTGTGTGTCTCTCTCTCTGTGTACCTGTGTGTGTGTGTGTGTGTGTGTGTGTATGTGTGTGCATTTATTCATTTAGGTATTTTTATGTGTGAGTGTGGGTGTGCATATATGTGTGTTCCTGCATATAGAGATCAACGTCAGGTGTCTGTCTCCCTTTATTCCTGCCTGTCACTGAAGTTTAGATTTCAGCTGTCTCCGGCTTCCCTTCCTCCAGCTTGGAGTTCCGGATGCATGCTAGTGTGTCAGGCTGGGCATCAGAACTCAGGGCCTCATGCTACTGCAGTACTGCAGGCAATCTTAAAACCTCGCAGTCCCTGGGGACCTAGTTGTTATACAGCTTCTCTCATGTGAATGCACCTATCCTCAGGTCCCACTAAATTCTACTGGGTAGTCATTGTCTGTGTCTTCTCTTCCCACTATAGGAAAAGGCAAGCTCTTTCCTGAAGGCAGATATTACCTATTTTTACTTTTCATAGCAGAGTCACTAACACAGGCTTACCTTCCCCAACACACACGCGTACATAAGTCCCCAGCAAAATCTGAGATATTACATTATATCATAAATGTGAAAATCAGGAGGATGGAATTTCCAGACAAAAATAAATCACAAATTGAAATTGGGAACAAGGTAATCTCAGTTTAGAAATACTCTTCTGCTTAAATGTGTGAATATGTGATGCATTCAGTCAAAATAAATATATATATTCAAAGAGATCCCTCTCCAGGTATAATTGGGATTATTTTAAAACCTGTTGGTTAAATGATAGCATTACTTGTCACAGGAATAGTGTGGCCAGTGCAACTTTGTGTCCTGTCCTATTAAACAAGGGGAGTGAAGGTTCTCATGTCAGCAGGCAGGAGAATAATTTTCAAGAGCTGTCAGCTCCTCTCTGATGTCTGCCTGCACTCACAATGGACCCCAGAGTGCACTAATTCACTTGCTCACTGCCCCTCACAGTCATGACAGCTGAGCTGCCTGTTCACTGTGGCTGAGTGTTTAAGCAGTTTCTCTGTGCTGTACAGGTAACCCAGTCACACTCCATGATTCTGCCAGGATGCAGGATGTTTGCAGCTTCCCAGTCTGCACCAGTACCTCCTGTAGAGGTACAGGATGGCGCACCCTCATGTTGACAGTGCAGTTCACAAGCTTCTTCTCGACCTTCCCTGAGATGCCCAGTGGCAAAATGAGACCTTTAAAAAAAAGAAGAAAACCTTCCCCTCTGCAGCATTTATCAAAACATCGGCGAGTAATTAAACTGCAGAGTAAAATCACTGATGCTCAATAGAAGCTGAAGAACACCTAAGACATAAACCATGGCTCTTCTCTTTCTGCTATTTCTTATAGATAAAGACCTTTAAAAGATTTTCAGCTTTTTAAAAGCTAAAGTAAATGTGAAAAGGGGGGGGGCAGTTAGCTGTGACAGCTTCATAAGAAAGTATGCAAAGAAGTCACCAAGTGCACGCTGCCCAGTGGCTGTCAGCACCACTGTGAGAGAAGAGAGTGCACCGGGGTTCAGCCATGAAGAGACTGGTGGAGAAAAGGCTTAATTAGATTGGACTTTGGAAACTAAACTGTGAACCCTGGGGAGATGATATACATTAGGGAGAACAGGTTAAATTATACAAAAAATCCGAAAGTTTTGCTGAGCCTGATTTGTTAAGAAGCATGGATATTTCATTGGATTTTTCTTTGAGTCCAGTAATCTAGGACCTGACTGTGTATTTTAAAGAATATCCTTGTTGTTGGCACACAACCTATGTAGCAGTGTAGAAGTCAATGGGTTGTTGCAGTGTGTGTGTGTGTGTGTGTGTGTATGTGTGTTTGATATTTCAAAGTATAATCCATATTAGAAAGATCTTGATTAAATAGAAACTTTTCATTTTAAATCTAATAATTTCTCCTCACATAGTTCGAAATTGAGGGTATTTGCCATCTAGAATTCCAACATTGATACTCTATTCATCAATCCAGTCAATTGCTCAATAGCCTTTAATATATAGACTCAACTTTGTAACCTGTATTCACAGTCCTGCACACTCTGGTTCCACTCAGTCTGGTTTTTCTTCCAACCCCTTTGAATAGGAGCTGCCTGTTCCCGGAAGGCTTATCCCCATGCTGCATCACAAATGAAAGATTATTCTTAACTTCAGCCCCGCTCGTTTGATTTCTCCCTCTTCGGCTCCTCTTCTGCTACATGTGACCTGTTCATCCATCAGGACCTAGCTCATTGATCTTCAGTCCACCCTACCTCATGCTCTAACCCATGACTTGTCTATGAATGTCATTTGGGGGGAGTGTCTTCAAATGCTTCGCTTTCTGCCTTCATTTGTTATCATAGATCTTGTTTTCCTGTGGGGTTGAGTGTTTTGTTAGGGGACCTACTTCTGCTAGTGTCTGGTTCAAAAAAAAAAAAAATCAGAAATAGCTGCTTGTGTCAGCAGGTTTTAACTCAAAAGTGGGGTTCTGGGGAAGTGTGAGAAAGAACTGTTTATGCTCTGAAGAAGTCCTCTTTGCCCTTTGGGGGGCATGTGACAGTGGAGCTGTCCCACATTTCAGCCATTCAGTCACTGCCCAAAGCTTAGGCTAAACTCCAAACTGGCAGCGGACCCACAAGGCAGTGTGGCTCTGAGCCCAGCAGAGGAGGTTTGAACCCATTCCATGTTTGATTTCTTTTTGCCTGCTTTCTCCCTGTTTCCTGATTGCCTCTATTAATTTGCATTTCTATTCTACATACATGTGCTGTGTCGCGATTCTTTTCATCCCCTATTGCCCTCTGGCACCTCCTTCCTTCTCCCACAAGCCCCTTGTTCCCACCTAGTTGTCCAGTAGCCACATAATGAGAGAAAATGACACCCCTCTTCCAGGAAGTCATTAGTTCTCAGGAAGGGATGGGGAAGATGGCAGAGTTTTTGTTCTAAAACCTTTTTTATTAAATATCAAATAAATGTATCATGGTGACATATTAAGCCAAATGGATGAACCACATCCACTGTCATAGATCTTTCCTCTGTGTGTGTGTGTGTGTGTGTGTGTGTGTGTGTGTGTACGCGCGCGCGCGCGAACGCGTGCACATCCCAGAGAGCACCAGGGATCTGATTTCTTTGCCCTGCCTCTGCCTACAGTGCTAGACTACAGGTACCTGTGAGCACACCTTGCTCTTCCTTGAGTTGTGGAGATTTGAACTCAGGTCTTCTTATGCACACGGCAGTCACTCTTCCCCACTGAGCCAGCCCCCAGCCCTTCTCAAACACCTTGATCAGGTAAAGTGATGAAGTTTAGGAAGTACTCTGCTATACCTACCTAAAATAACCCTGTAGTCTCCCTAGGCACTGGCAAATCATTTATACATCTTGGTAATCTCAGAATCAAAGAAAACATGGGTCTTGGTTTTTTAAAAGAACCGCTCTGTGGGAAGAGTTTATTCAGTCTCCTGGGAAGATGAATATTTATAAAGTATAATGTTCTGCAGTTAAAATAAAAGCGTTAACAGATTTTTTTTTTGTATGTAAGCTTGGTAATATTAAAAGCATTTTTTCTTTTCTGTACAGGCAATGAAGCTATAGTTATTTAGAAAAGAATGACAATTAGGTAGGTAGCCCTGAGTGTGGTGTCTTGCAGCACTGGCAAAATATTTTCAGTATGGGACTCCATCCTATCTGGGGGTTGGATCTGGTGATTTGCTGTTCTTTAAATGTTGACACAGTGTGAGAATGCCCAGGGAAAATGTTCAACTGTCTCTGTGATTTCATCCAAGACAAGAACACCATTAGATCTCTTTGTTCTCACTTTTTTTTTTTTTTTTTTCATAAGTGACAATTCTTAGGAAAAAAAAAAAAGTCTGGCAGGAGAAGTAAACTGTTTTCTGAGAGCAAAGCGCTGGTGTGGTCTCCCCCTGCTGCAGGAGTTAGGGGGCTTGGGTGCTGCGGAGGCAGGGTGGAGCCTCTGGTACACTGGCCCTGTGTGGGCGTCGAGGTCAAACTCCTTTCTTTAGAAAACAATCGGGGAGGGGTCCTTTCCGCCTTTGTTGTCCTCTCCAGGAGGTGATGCTGAAAGACTGTGATGACAAAACCCAGTGTGTAAATAGCCTTGTCTCTGGGTCTCTTCTCAGGCTCACAGGGAAATCCTAGCTTCTGTAGAGGAGGCCAGGCAAGAAGCTGCAGGCAGAGCCAGCTGGTCCCAGCGGCTGCTCTCCTGCAGTGGGCTGGCTCCCGGAACCAGAGGCACAGCTTCTCAGTTCCTTGAGCATTCTTCTGCTTTTGCCCAGGAGGGTAAGATCTGTGGCACACACTGCAGTGCTGACAGGGGCTGAGTTCATGTGAGATTCAGGGGGCTTTTATCACACTGAAGGGCAGAAATTAAGTGGCTAAAACTTCCCACCCACTTCTCCATCCTCCAACTGCTCTGGGTATTTTTCTGCTTTCTCTCTCTGGCATAACTCTCTAGGTAATTTATGAGAATTGTAAAGTGGTTTAAAATTTCTCGGCTTTCTTTTCTTTTCTTTTCTTTTCTTTTCTTTTCTTTTCTTTTCTTTTCTTTTCTTTCCTTTCCTTTCCTTTCCTTTCCTTTCCTTTCCTTTNTTTTCTTTTCTTTTCTTTTCTTTCCTTTCCTTTCCTTTCCTTTCCTTTCCTTTCCTTTCCTTTCCTTTCCTTTCCTTTCCTTTTCTTTTCTTTTCTTTTCTTTTCTTTTCTTTTCTTTTCTTTTCTTTTTTTCCTAACAAGAGTTAATTTCAGTACAGTTTGAAACTTTAAGTATGGACTTTAATTCTCAACAAACTGAAAGTCTGCATGTAAAGAAGTCAAGACTGTAACAAAGTACATAAACTTTGTTTTGACCAATATAATTTGAATCCTATTAGAATCTGTAAGCTTGTTAGATAACTTTGTAAGCCAGGGTGACTTTTGTGTGGATATATTAAGCAAATGTGTAACTGTACAATTTCAATAGTTAAGAGTTTGTGAATGGGTGAAATGTTTTTCTGTACTTAAGAGCTGTGGTTTGATGCGTAATAATTCAACCAGAACTATGCTTACATCAAGGTGACTAAAATACAGTAATTTGTAAAATGGTTTAATTGTTTGGCTAAAAGAATAATAATTTCAAGAGTGGATTTTTTTTTTTAAGGTAGAAGGGAGGCAGCTTAATGGATATGAGATATTTCTTGTGGTAATGTGTGAAGTGATGGATTTATGATGCTGGAAATGAGGAGACACTGGCTTTGTAAAATTAAACCAAAAGATAAAGACACTGTGAACGAGACTGAAATGCATTTGAAGTCCATCTTTACTACTGATTAGACTGCTCTTTGTAGGACGAATTTGGCTATACTGTTATGATTAAAGTTTTTCATATCGATTTTCTTGCATCTTTAGCAGGCATGTACAGGATTACTACTTTTAAAATCTCCAAGTTTTTATGCGTGTTAAAACACTGTATGACTTGGCTTTAAGGAAAAATACTCTGAAATAAAATGATTGGATGATATAAGTCAAAGCAGTCATTTCTATGAAGACAAGTTAGGTAGATATATCTACCTAGTTGGTTAGCTCATTCTACAGGAGCTGTTATAATCTGGTATCTCCTAGAAGAGAACATGAAATTGTAAGGAAACATGCTGCTTAGGACAATTTTGGAAAGCCCTGAGCATAATGCCTGGGAGGCAGAATTATTATTTCTCTATTAAAAAGAGGAATATTTCCAGCCTAAACTAATTTTTAATTTTCTTTTAATATTTTCCTCTAATTATAAATACCTGAATGTGGTATCAAATTATGCCAATAAAAACAGAGACCATGTAATGTAGACAGAATTCATGAAGCATAAACTCATGTTCAGAATAGAATTTAATGTATAAAAATGCTTACGTATGGGGAGATAGAATCCAGAGGAGGTCCTTCTTTCCCTCCCAGTCAGACAGCCTTGCCTGTCCAGGGTTCTTCCTGCCTGCATGTGTGTGCATGTGCCCAAGATGTGCCTTTATGCATGTGTGTTTCACAAGTATGCATATTTGAATGTGTATAAGCATGTTATCTGTGGACATGTGTGTTTGTGCTCCTATTCATTTTAACGCAGTAATTGAGGACCAGTGTCTAGCATGCCTGGTTTCAAATCTTAGCTCTGCCACAGCCTAGGTATGCCTACTCAAAAGAGCTAACTCTGATATCTCAATTTTCTCTACCGTAAAGTGGAGGTAATGATTATATTTTCCACAAGATTGATTTAATTATTGAGTGAGCGTGTATAATGATTTAGAGTAATGATGTGTAATAGTACCAGAAGTTTTATAATTACCAAATTCATCATTGGTAATTAGTTCATACAAGAATCAGAAGTTAAGAAGTTGGAAATGTATAGGGGCTGAATTGTGAGAAGTCCTGGTGTGGGTTACATGCCAAATCCTGACTGATGTTTCCTGATTAGTCATCATTGAACATTAAGTTCTTATGATGGAATTTCTGTTAATAACATTGTATAAAATAAGCTTCATTTACTAATGGTTTTGTCTTGATGAATACAGATTCCAAAGAGGGCTATGAATTTAACCATTGAGCAACTACCAAACATTCACTACCAAATTTCAAGAGTTATTGACAATTCGCATCCTTTATAGAAATTCTGCAGTGGTTTGATGATAAAGGCATTCTCTTAGACATACTGATGTTCCCACAGATTGGCAAAGTGGTCCTTGCTCTGAAGCCAGCATTGGAAGGAAAATATGCAGAAATCTGAAGTCTTTATTTAAATAGTTGTTTACAAATAATAACAAGTGATACGTGACGAGTGTGAATAAGGAAAAGTAGTGTATAGCCTTGTTGGTCTACCCACAGTGCTACTGATCATGTGACATCTGAGTGAGCAAAAGGGGGGTGGTTTTTCACTTCGGATTGTGGTAGGTGGGTAGCCTGTGTGTAGGACAACTGACCATCTTAAATGTTTCCACCACGTAAATCTTATCTCAAGCATTTCCTTAGAGCGGACACAGGCTTAGAAAACGTGAAGCAAGAATAGATCTTGGTGGAGATTTTTGAATTCCATTGCTTTTACATTGGGACACTGTGACCCTCTCAGAAGTGAAGTTTTTGAAAGCTAGAAGGTCCTTTAATGTGGTGTTTGCCCTCCTAACAGTGAAAATATGACCCTTAATGGAGAAAATCTATAGTGTTCATTCATTCTTCAGATTTAGAGTAGGAGATACAAACACACACACACACACACATACACACACACACACACACACAACTTGACCTTTGTTGTCAAAATGTACTAGGGAACTATGTAGTGTATAAACAGTATTAAAATAGAGTTTTGATCTCTGCCTCTCTAAAGGTTATGCTGAAGGGACTTAAGTGATGTTAGAAGTGTGATAGATTCGCTGACCTAAAAACTAACCATGGACTGTTGATATCTTCACTCGCGGAGAGAAAAAAGATCACAGTACCTGATGAGGACTGGGTTCATTTACATTTTAACATTTAACCAGGTAAAATTTTTATTCAGAGCCTGTATAATGGATATTATTAAAAGAATCCTAACAGTTTCTGCCTATATAACCGTGGTGTGTTGATATATCAGTGAGATTAAGCTAATAATGGATATTTACATCTTGTTGAAGAGAGTTATGGACAAAAATAGAGGCAGGATAGGAAGTAGGAATTGCTTTTTTCCCCCTCAATGCAAAATATTCCCAAACTCAATGAGCAAAAATAGATCTTGGTCTCCAGGGTCCCTATAACTTTATATAACCCAGATTTTACATCCTGTTTCTTCACTGCCAGGCAATATTATGCAGTTTTCCTAGTGTAAAATATTTATATCTGACCTTCTTGACACTGGTGTATAGTCTGAAAAATCTTTTATGAAACATTTAAGCAAAATTGGGGGAAATTGAAAGTCTTATAGTGAGAAGGCTAGAAGTTAGCTGTGCACATGTGGTCTCAAACCAGGCTACAGTACTGTTGAGCACCTAGTTTTGGTAATATTTTTAAGTGAAAAATGATCCTTATTACCATATGGCAAAATATAGTGCAAAATTTGAACTGTTAGACCGACACAGCTGTCGAATGCATACGAGTGTTTAAAGCGTTCTCCACTGGTGCTATTATGCGGCATTTCCAGAGATTAATCTTGGGCTATTAATCGGCAGTAACTGCAAGTTGTGGTGAGCATCCCAGATGGAAGTAACATGATCTGTGTGGTAATTTACCTGGGAGGAGAGGGACCAAACTAGAGTTCACAACTTAGACTCTACAGAGTAGATTGCTTAGCGTCTACTAGATGTAGATTCAAAGTATTTAGTTCCATCTTTTCTGGAGAAGCTACAGGTTTGAAAATGTCCTGATAATCATGCATGCCTTATACATGTATGCATGTCTGGCATGCATAATGTTCCATTTTTAATTACAATGATGTGAAGTCCTTTGGGAGACTAATATTATTAGCAACACCAGAGTACCATCTACTTCATTCCTGTCCTCTGTAAGCCTGGGAGTACAAAGTAACATTTTAAAGATCTTTGTATTTGTTGAGAACTCTCAGGAATGATTTTGTGAAGATACTTTCACCCATTTCTTAAATAAATATTTATTCTAAAAATTCATATATGAACTTGAAAAAGTCTTCTATAAATAACAGCAACAATAGATAACTATATGAAGATTGTCTTAATTTTCCATTGGTCTGAATTTCTTCCTCTGAAGTCCAGGTAAACTCTTAATCACCTATTGTTTGCATCCCTAAGTAGTGACTTTGCAAACTTAATAGGTTTTTCCCTTTGGAAAACTCATATTGTTAAACATAGTTATTTCATGACCCTGTACTAAGTATAGCTCTTAGTATGGCATGGCATAAAGGCTCTATATATGTTTTAAACTCCTTCACCAGTCTGTTAACTATGAAAAAAGGTATGGTTTAGGAAGAATTAATTTTATGCAGATACTTTATTCAGTCCCATTCTTAACTCTTCATATAACATCTCGTTATTGGGCAGGAGGGATGGTTTACTAGGTCAAGAGCTTGCTGAGTGAGCTTGAGGTTGTGAACAGGTCACAGCCCCAGAACCCACATAGAAAGCTGAACATGGTGGAACAGTTCTGTGATCACAGCATGGGAGAGGAAGGAGAGGTAGGGCACAGGGCTTTCTGGCTGACCACCCTAGTCTACTGAGTTCCAGGACAGTGACACACCTGTCTCAAAAGACAGAGTAGATGGTGGCCATGGGAAACCCTGACCTCTGCCTTCCGCATGGAAATACACACATGTACACACATCTGCACCCACACGCCCGCTTTCAAACACACACACACACACACACACACACACACACACTCACCCCCCCCCCGCATTGTTTGTGTTGATGTTTTGGTTATAAAGAACAGAAGGAAAGTTGAATGTAGACAAGGCAAAGAACTAAGGGGAGCTCACAGGTCTGCAGGGGGACCAGAGGCCCACACTTCATCTCACATACTGCAGCTGTTTTCCCTGGCATCAGACACATAGACTTACTTTGCCTACCTGTTCCCCACATACTGAAAATCCAAACCCCTCTCCCCCCCTGAGGCATTTCTGATATACCATTTCCATGACCTGGAACTCTCTCCCTTTTCTGCTCTGGCTATCCATATTTGCTTAGACGGCATTACGTTGAACATTTCCTTAATAGTCTAAATTAAATGAGTCCCTTGATATCATTCCTCACAGTCGGTTCTCATTTTCCTTTATTGTACATATGATTTATCATTCCATGCTCTACTCCCTTGGTGGAAGCTTACATCTCAGAGGAAAAGCTGTGTTGTGTGTCCCTAGGTGTCTCCTGAGGGTACAGCGTCTCGCGGTGTGTAGGCATCTGTCCTACTGGGCATCCTCCCTTCTCGTGAGGCCTACATTGTTGAGAGATACTGGTATTGCAAGCAGTGTTTGATTGCTTGTTTATGTATTTCTTTGTGACTTGGATCTGCAGACCTGCAGAGTTAACTGATAAATGTGTCATTGTCTGTTATTCTTAACCTCTGGAGAGAAAGTTTGTTTAGCTACTGACCTTAAAATAGTCAAATGAACCCAGCTCAAATGTTTATTCAGCCATACCAAGATGTGCTGGCAGTAACTGGTACCGCGGGCAGATGCAGTTGTGAAAGAAGCACCCTTTTAAGTTAGAATCAGAGCCCTTTAGAGCATAGAATAGCTCAGTGGGAGATCTCATGCTTAGCAGCTCTAGGCCTTAGCACTATCTCCAGCATGACAAAAAATAATGTTTTCTCTAAGTGCAGTTGGCACTTAGAGCACTATGAATAGCCCCAGGACCCCCTGGTTTATGATGAATTGTTGTTACCTTCTAAATAGTGTTTATTAGATATATTCCTAAATATCATTAATTCTTACTTGAACCCAATTATCAAGACATGGTTACTACCATAATTAATGCTACCACCATTCAGTGGTTTCTACATAATTATCTTAACAGAAGTGTAGTATGTTGATTTTGTTGTTGTTGTTGTTTTTAAATAGGTAATTCTAGATGCTGAGGTGGTAGTAGGAAGAATAATACATGAATGCGGCATAAAGGTGACTGTAAGGAACAGTGGCTACCAGTATAGGGGAACGCCAGGGCCAGGAAGCAGGAGTGGGTGGGTTGGGAAGTAGGGGTGGGGTGGGGATAGAGGATTTTTGGAGAAAGGGGATAAAATTTGAAATGTAAATAAAGAAAATATCTAATAAAATAAAAAAGAAACAGTGGCTATGCCACATTGTCTGAATCTAAAGTTCACTTCTTGGTACTAGTTACATACCTGACATCTCATGAAACATGTTGTGTACTTGGCATTCATAATTCCTGAACAGCCTTTGAGTTTGAGGCCGGCCTTGTACATACCTCATTTGAGTGTGCCAAAACTGCTTCTCATATCCTTTCTAATTCAGTTGAAAATTAACACATGTAACTAATACTCTTATTAAGTGTAGTATTATGTGTTAAGTATGTGCTGAAATGGCTCTTGTACATATTGATTTTTCCTCTCCACACAATATATCCATAATTATCTTGATATTTTTTAATATAAGTACAAGTTTTATGTATGATGAAATCATAACTTAGAATACCCTATAATTAACCATGGAACCTCAACAATGTGAGAGGGTCAGTAGGGACCATTGCCCACAATTAAGATAACAAAGTACGACAGAATTAGATACATTCATTTCTATTTCTGTTGACACTCAAATATAAAGAAAGAAAAGATTTTGTAAACTCAAGAAATTACCCTTCTGTTCATAGAACTATTCAATTATAAAATTGAATAATATAAGAATATTATATTCTCTCCTTTGGCCTCTCTCTACCAGATTACCTTTTTATATAAAATGAAAAAAATAGATAATATTTCAAATAAATACTTTCATCAAGTCTAAGGGATAAAAATTTGCTGATTTGTGGTTATGTTTCAATTTAATGATTAGTCATTTTTTGTGGGCCAATTCTCAACAGCATTTTTACCTTGGTTAAAGTTTAATATGTTAAGATTATTAATCCATTACAAAACGACAGTATTATGTGTCCATTTTGAAAAAAAAAATGCCCCCAATATTGACGTTTTATGTTATGTGTAACACACTCTATTTAACATTAAAAATGAGGGGATGTTTAGTAGATCTTTGTAGAAATATTTGAGTGACTCTGGATATAAGTTTGCTATTCAAATCAAATGGTCAGTGACCTGGAGAGCAACCTGAGAGGACCTTCAGTGTGACAGTCACAGAAGAAAGGCAGATGGCACTTTGCTGAGGTTTCTAACATAATACCCTTTAACATCCCACTCTTTGGTCAGTGAACTAGATGTATCCATACACGTGTTTCTCATACATGTGTTTTTATAGGATTGCTGGAGCTTATTGAAATCAGACAATATCAGTAAATGTTTTCTACTTAATTTCCTGAGTGAAAACATGTTATGAGGCCTGGATATAAAGGAATAAGAGCATAAATCACATACATGATTTCTTCACAGATATATCACATTCCTTCGATTGTTTTTGGCTTGGATTTTATGAGTATATACCAAGCAGTTGATTTCTAGCACGAGCAATTTACTTGCAATTATGTGTGTTGTTAATCTATACTACTTAGCCTTCCCAGTGAAAAATGTAATTTTCTGTGTTTTTTAAAAATAGACTTAATGACAAACATCTTGCAAATTAGATTTTCATATATTTCATCTCTCTCTTATGCTCAATTTAATCTATCAAAGCCACACATTGTTGAAGACATCTGGTATTGAGCTTAAGCAGCTGGATTTCATTTGTAAAGGTTTTAAGCAAATTTTGGTACTTGCCAACAATAATACAGCAGCTGGCCAACGTGTTTGCTCTGTGGCAGCATTGTGCAAAGTGGCAGAGGAGCCCTAAGTTCAGAAGCAGGTGATTTTTCGCCTCTTTTTGTCCTGACTAGAGGGAGGTGAAGGTTTTCTCAGGTGGTTCTGTGTTTCTTCAGAAGCCATGAACACAGTTACTCTACAGTATTTTAAATATATAAGTCCCAGTGTGCGTTCGTGTGTATGTGTGTGTGTATGTGTGTGCGTGCACGCATGTGCATATATATGTATGTATATTAAAAGAGGTTAGAGCAGGGCCACTAAATTCCTGGGTTTGTCTTCTTTCATTGTTTCCTGGCCAAGGCTTGCTATACTGTCTGTGAGGAGGGAATCAGGGCAGAGCCATGGGCAGCCAGCTGACTAACTCTAGGCTCACAGAGTCTGGGCTTTCCCAGCAGGCTTATGTATTTCTTGCCTCAAAACCACCACAGATCATTAATATATAGATGCCAACACTCCATCACACATCTATGAAGCAAACAGCTGAGAGCAAACAATGTAATAATGTCGTTCAGGGGTTGTATACACACTGCCATGAATCAGAAGATTTTGTTCATTTTTTTCATTCAGAGACAATCTCTAGGTCCCCTACCTCCCAAGACAAGTAACTGTTTTGTTTACATGTATTTTAAAGGAATAGTCATTTTAATGACTAATAAAAAATAATTTATTTGAAAAGTAGCTTATGTACCCAGGTTGTTTTGCATGTTTGTTTTGTTTCGTTTGTTTGTTTGTAAAACATAAGAATGACCCATTATTTGGTAAAAAACAGCTGTTCACAAATCATAGAAATATCCACAGTTATGTAGATGGTGTAGGTAGCAAGCTTTAGTTTCTTTGAAGCAATTACGATTTGAGGCATTTTTCTGAAATAGTGAAATCAAATGGGAATCCTAGATTTCTTGTGCTCCCCTCCCCCCCACAGAGAGAGAGAGAGAGAGAGAGAGAGAGAGAGAGAGAGAGAGAGAGAGAGAGAGAAATGGAGAATGTGTGTATTTAGGACTATGGCTGAGCCAGAACACAAATAAGCATCAGCCTCGATAGAAAGCCACAGTAGAGCACTCTCATAAGGATGCTGAAATGTCCTTCTTCATAACTGTTGGCATCCTGTTGAGTTTGGGAAAGATTCAGTTTGGCAACTGGGAGTTTGATCATGCTTCAGTGTGTATATAGGTAGTACAAATTGGATGAAAGTGATTTACATATACATCTATAATATGTATATATATATATGTATATACATATAATAATGTATAATATGTGTATATATTATGTGTATATGTATGTGTGTAAAGTCATAGATACATGTAAGTATGCATAAAAACACACACATATATAAATATACAAAATTAGTTTTTGTCTGTTGATAACCATTTAACACCTGTTTGTAAACTTACTTCCAAGTTTACAAAGTTCCATGAACTACCTTCAGAAAGTGCTATGTCGTTGTCGACTGCCTCTAGCTCCGTGCTCACCGCTAGTCACATTAAACGTGTTCCCCAAAAACTAATTTATGTGTTTGTCACTGTCTAGCAGTGTGCAGAACTGTTCTGGGAAGAAACCAAGTCATAACTCTCTTCTACTGGAAAAGTTCTATGCCAGAATTCTTACTACCTTACTTTAGTATTGTTTTGCACTTTCTGAGTCGAGAGTTAAGTTTTCCAGACAAACACTTCTGAGTTCCAAGGAAATATGGAAACACACCCAAGGAGTATGTGTGTGTGGATGTGAGATTTGTCTCTTTGAAGCTAATAGGTAGTGAATTTTGTTAAAATATAATTAACTGCAAATGTGTTCTTTTTAACCTTCTCTTGTTTTGTAAATTAGCATTCAGGCATTTAGGGGAGATTCTGTTCCTTCAGGGCCCATGCCTACAGCCCTTGTTCTACTCAGACAAACATAGACTATATATATGTATATATCAAATTCAAAGAGGGAAGAGAAGGGGCGGCGAATGCTTTGGATTGTCTCATTCCGTGATCCAGGTCATGCTTGAACCACATCTGCAGCTTTGTGAAGTTTCTGCAGGAAGCTGAGCAGTGCAGCTGTCTCTAATGTACTGTGAACCTTGAAAGGAATTTCCTTTCAAGTAAGAACGGAAGTAGTTTGTGTGTGGGATGATGGAGTGAAGAGTTTTATTTAACAGAAAATAAAGGGCAATTATGTGTGTAAAACAGCCACACATCCTAAAACAATCCTAGTAGGAAGGTATGTTAGAGGTACCTATGTGCATAATTGAAAGAGTCTTGTAAACTTTTCATAAACTGCTTCTATTTCCTAGGTTCTGGTAGAGGCAAGTGGTACACATGTTTTTGGTGACTTTAAAAGTCTCACTGCTGGTCTTAGAGGTAGACCAGAAGTTAGAATCTCAGTGTCACTGCTAACCTTTTAGAATCTACACTTTTAGTTAAGGACTATGGCTGAAGCAGAACAGAAGTGAGTAACAGCCTAGACAGAAACTATAAAAGGGAATGCTCATAAACTGTAATAAGAATGCTGAAGTGCAGCTCTCCAGAAACAGATGGCTTCTGCCAGGGATGAGGAAGGACTCTGTTTTCTTTAAAGGGTCTGGCAACTGGGTATACCGCAGTGTATATATGGGTAACACAAATTGGAAGACTTCCTCCTTCTCTTCATCCTTCCTTTACCTCCTCCTCCTCCTCCTCCTCCTCCTCCTCCTCCTCCTCTTCTTTTTCCTTTTCCTCTTTCTTCTTGTTGGGAGGGGGAGGTTACAAGGGGAGGGGGACAGACCTGGGAAGACTGTGAAGTAAGTATAATAGGGGTTCATGATATAAAATTCCTAAGTAATCAAAAATATTTTTTAAAAGAAAGAAATCTGAAGCAAGTGTTTGCTACATGCATATATATCAACAAGTTACAAGAACAAAACAAAACAAAACAAAAGTAACCCCCAAACCAACCAACCAACCAAACAAACAAAAAAACTATTGCCATCTCAGAGCACTGATTTGAATGCCCGAATGAAACAAAGCCGGGGACTTCGGTCTTGCCTTTTTCCTTTATTCTGTCATATTCTACTTTATTAAAAGCATTTGTGTTCATGGCAAGACACTTTTATGCTTGTTTATTTACAATAAGGAAAAAAAACAACAGTAACCTAGGACTACATTTAAGTTAAGGAAAAAGAGATTGCACACCACCTGGAAGAATAGAGCAGCTTTTCCTTTTCTTCTCGAAATACTTATCTCATGAGGTAACTTGAAAAGTATCTCAAATTGCTCAGCCTGCAAAGAGGATATCTGAGCTCTGGCTTCACTCCTGCAGAGTGAGTTTTAACACCTCTACAGATTCATTTCTTAATGCTAAAATTATGCAGCCATTGTTCCTTTCCATTGCTGGACATCGCTTGTAGAGTGTCCCTATAAATTTGCACACTGGGTTTTATGGCATTGGGCAGCCGAGACAGGTTTGGTGCAAACTGACATGCTGGCTTTAGTAGGTGAAGCTGCTGTAGTTCGTATCTTACTTTTCCACCTCTCTGCTGGTTATTTATCCAGTGAGCAGAAGTGTACACGTTGGTTTTGAAAGCTGAATGAGAACACTTGTCCTTTGTCTGTGGCTTGTTTTGATTCTTACATCTGCTCCAGAAAGGGTTTTAAAGGGCCACTGAAGATGCCATATCATCTGTTTTTGTTTTATAAGACACGTGGGTAAAATTATGCCCTCGAAGTTCTATAATGCCTTACTTTTTGTCTGAAGATTGTTTTCTTATTCTTGTGTTTAAATGAATCATTAAAGCATGCTTATGGGTTTATTAAATATTAGTAATGTAACAGAAAAAACTGACAATTTATTGGTATTTTTGTAACTTAAAGATGCACATGTCAGTATTTTTTTTAATATGACAGTACTTGCCATTTTTAGATGATAGGCATAAAGAAAGCTGACAATACTTCATCTTGAGATGGAATAACATGGTAATTTTGTCTTTTATAGCTTTAAAAATTAACATAATTTGATTATGGCTTGGGATAAAGCATTGGTGCTTAATTATCTCATTGTATAAATCATGAAGCAGGCTCAAAGGCATTAAGTTATACACTGGGTCAGAAAGTTAATAAAAGGCAGTACCTAGATTAAGGTTGTCTCACTTCTGTGTTGCTTTTGTTATCTACCCTGTAAAATCTGCTAAGGGAAAATATTTATATGATTTCAATTTACAAGAAGCTTCAAAAATATAAAGCATAAACTTTTAGAATCTTACAATGGCAAACTTAATACTTCAGGGAAGAAAACCACAAAAAAGTGGGGTTGACCACACTCTTGGATAATACGCATGGAACAGAGTCATTGTCAGCTGTCTATGTCTTTAAAAAGACAGAAATGGAAAGTTCAACGATATAAACATCAAAAACAATGAACATGCTCTCTGCAGGAGAAGGATGTAGATATGACAAGAAGATAAATAAGAGAATTATCAGCTCAAGTAATAGGAAATACCAAGCTCCAGTGAGCCATCTGACAAACTAATTAACAGTTTGGAACTTCCAAGGTTTGGCAAGTTAGGAAGAAACACAAACTCCTAACTGTTGTTAGTTATAAATTTCTTCTAAGTTTGAATAGTGACCAACAATTCACAGATATCGAAGTTGTGTAGAATAGTCTTAGGCCAAGGAAGGAATCTTAAGACATGGCATTCAAAAATACAAGCAACAATAAGAATTAACAAATGGAATTCATCAATTAAAATTAGTTTCTGTGCTTCAGAGCATATCACCCAGAAGGGAAGATATAGTCCACAGAATTGACAAAAAAAGATGAAACCTAAATATTGCCTAATAGACATTTATTCTAGTGAAATGAAGAAAACAACAAAGATTTTTCCTATGCAAAATTGGACAAGTATCTAGACAGATTTATATTTATCTAAACAGACATTTACATAGTGAAACAAAGAGATGATCAGCATTGTTATTTATTATGGACTTTCAAATCAAAACTGCAGTGTGATACTGCTTTTACATCTACTAGATATTACTATTATAATAAAAAACTATAGTTAATAAGTGATCAAATAGTTTGCTGAAGAAGAATGTATGATATGTAAGATATGCACTTGAATGTTTACCATGGCATTATTCAAAAATAACTATGAACTGTAGACAACCCAAATATCCATCAAGTCACGAGCAGATTAAGTAATTACAGGGATTTCTTTATTACACATCTGTATAATTTTATATACTAGAATAGGATCAGTAATGACATCAGTTGTGTATGTCAGCTAGCACACATGGGTTTTCTTCCTCTTTTTTCTTTCTATTAATTGAAGGCTTTGTTTTAGCAACTGCTGTCTACAATTAAAACACCAAATTAGGGTTCATACCTTGACTATTGTTTGCTTTTCATTATGTCAATGACACTATTTCATATTTAAAACATGAACTTTAGTGAGGTAGTTTGTCACTTTATTATTTTATTTATAATAAAAAACATTTATGATCAAATTATGTTAGACTTGGTTCAAGTTGGGCTCATTCTCCTTTGCTAACATAGCAGAGTGGTCCACCTGCAATTGTCCTTTTGGCTCAGGTCAAGGAAACAGTATCTCATTGGAAAGCTGCTGTATGTGGCTGAGAGTCTGCTCCTGTTAATTTGCCTGTCATCCTTCAACATGGTTTCTTCCCACACACATTGAAACAGTTCTCGAAAGAAAGGCTCACTCTTAAATATGTGTCCTTTTTTTTTTCTGGTGGTGATGGAGATGAATTTCATTTCCTACACATAGCATAGTACTCATCCACAATGACATGACCATCTGCAATAGGAGGATCTCATAGTCATAACAAAAGCATATTTTTCTAGAATATTATTTTGATCTTTTTCTCATTCAGGGCCATGGCTGTGGATCGGGATGGAAATCAATGTTGGGTTTTCAAGTTTGTGTGTCAGAGATTTCATATCAAGCATGGGAGTGGTCTTCCTATGAGCTGTAATGCACGTGTGGCTGACATAGAAATGTAGTTTACATTCTGTATGTACCCTGCACAGTGCACATAGAGAAAAGGGCACTCCTAACTGCGGCACCTACACACAGTTGCTAGAATGAAGGAACCACGGCTAAGCATGAGAGGTTGAGGAGCTGGGGGTTTGTGAGGTGAAGGGAACTGGAAATGCCAATGCCAGATGGGGTAAAGACCAGACTTCTCAAGTCATTTCCCACACTCAGCAGTACATGGAAACTTGTGGAGCTGACAAAAGAAATTCTGCTGTCCTAACCTACATCTATTGAGGCTCAAAATGCTCAGAAGTGCATTTGTAATAGGCTGGCAGGTGATTTGGGCATGCAGTAAAATTTGAGAAGCACCTGCCTACCTGTTGCTGGGATCTCAGTGTCAGGTACAGAGATGAATTCCCAGAAGCAGTAAGAATTCAGGGAGTGTTGGTGAGACACTATAGAATGCCTCAGGGGGATTGCTATGGAATTTAAGAGTCTTTTGACTAAATGATATTTGTATGACCATATGGGAATTTGGAAGTTTCAAGGGAGTAATTTTTATTGGTTATTAATTAAAGGTATTTTACTTTGTGCGCTGTTTTGTTTATTAAATGTAAACAACTGTGGTTTTTTTCAGATCTAGTAGTACTTTTAAAACCTCAAGATATAGTAATAATTTTAAAAAATGGCTAAGGGCATCCCTCAGGTCATTTTAGTATGTAAATTCTTCCCAGATATGTTTTGCATTTTAGATCTTTTCATTTCTCTGACAATCTTATTATGTATCAAGACCACATGATATGTTGGCGTCTTCTGGAATAACACATTTGTTCCAAACATAAATGGCTAGACTCAGAAAACCTAGTCAGCCAAGAAGTTTACCCAACAGAAACCTGTGCTAAACTAAAATTCATGCTCATAGTTTTCATCTGACTGAATGTCTTCTATTTGCTCTTCAATACCAAATGCACAGCATTAAGTAAATATTACCATAATACACCATTTACCCTTGTGGATAAGAAACATTGTATGAAATGGGATTGTTTCTTTTGAGGGAGTCCTAGCACCTTTTCTAGGTTGGTCTAAAGCTTAAATGATCAAATAGCCATTCCACAGCTTCTGGAGCAGCTAACGTGGCAGGAAATGCATCATCACCCCTACAGGAAAGTGGCTGCACAAAATCTGATTATGTAACTCCTCCTTTCAAAGCTGTTTTGATCACAATTAGAATGCATTTAGTTTACTATCAGAAAGGCACATTTTTATGTTTCAGTAGGAAGTGAGCATTAAGATACAGTAGGCAATTTTCTTCTTGATTCACCTAATCTTACAAAATGCCCAAGCGTGTACTACACCTAGTTCTTGTCTAAGAGCTCTCTGGGGAAAAATAGTAAAGTAGTGGGGTTTTTTGTCTGTTTTTTTTTTTTTTTTATGAGATAAAACTTGGATTTCATTTTTCCCCTCTAGTACTAAATACTTAAATGTATTTGGATATCACTGTTAAATTCTCTTACTAGTTGAATAAAAATGCTTCATATGAAAAGTTAGTTGCAGGCAGTATTACTACGTCTTTTAAACATGGGAAACATTTTCCTTCATTTATCACACCATTATAACACAGACTATTTTCAAATGTTGTTATATGTTCTATTCATTCAAGGAAGATAGTAATAGCCCCAGGTGGGAACATGTTATGGAGATGAGAGAATATGAATACGAAGAACGGTTTGAGAAAAGTGGTGTAAGTGACTGAAAAGAAAGTATCAACCCAGTTGAGGACTGAAGGCTACAAGGGCAGTATCTTGGAAAAGAACAAAATTAAATTATTGCAGGTGGGGAGACTCACACAAGCAGGATCTCGAGAACTTACAGTTGTGGCAAGGGGGGAACTGATCGAGTGAATGTAGAAAATGTACTAAGACTCCCCCCAAAGAAGCAATCCCTTTTATACACTATTTCTTATCTACAAGACTAAATGACATATTTCCATAATATTTACTTGGTATAGACTAGCAAACATAAGACATCCAGTCGGATGAAAACTGTGACCGTGAGTTTGAGATTTAGAATAGGTTTCTGTTGGGTAAGTAAGTTGAGTGTCAGAACTATGGGATCAGGCAAAGTTGAGGTGGAAAGGAAATGGTGAGAAGGGGTGTGATGACCTGGTTCAGGAAGCAAGTGTCTTTTCTGTGGATTGAATAGATCCCTGAAATAAGCTATAGGCAAAAATAACATTATAGTTCCCATTGTCTTCCTCTTTAAGGTAGTACCTGTAGATTAAGACAAAAACCTTGCTATCATTTTTCTTTTTCTCTTAAGTGGTAAATATAAATTTGAACACCATTTTAATAGTATTCAAACTGTGTCCTCTGATAGTGTTCTATCTGAGATAGTTGCAGCCCCCAGACTGCAGCATGCGATCCTGTGAAGGCCAGGGCCAGCTTTGCAAAGGGCAGACTGCGCATGCTCTCCCTTTGATGTAACCTGTATAACTCAGTCTGTCATGGCTGGAGGTGCTGAGGCATTCCATTAGTTAGAGATGAACTAGGTCGTGGCCTCTAATTTCTACTTTTCTCCTTTTCAGTTTCATGGCCTAGTCATTCATATACCATCCTGGAATGGCATTCACAAATAGGCTACTCCTGTGCAAGAACTTGACTTTGGTTTTGCTCTTTTAGGAAACTAAGGTTATGGCAGTGGCTTCAAAGTATGTTCTTGATAGAGTCATTTCTCCTCATCTCTTGAACCTATATATGTGCTTGCTTGCTTGCTTATTTGCTTGCTTGCTTACATGATTACACTAGTCTCCTTTGTTTTGCTTTTGCTGTCTGTAGTCTTATCCTAACAGGCAGAGGAATGTTTCCAACAGGCCTTCTCCTATCAGGTCTCCATTTCTGATCCCTTTCTTCCTCTCGCTGGACATGCTAGGCTTAGCCATTCCCTTATAATACAGGTGTGTCTGGGACTTCTGCTTGTTGTTCCTTCTCTCCAGAACAGTTTTCACTTTTCTTCATGGGTCACTCATCTTCCTTATCTTTCTTTACAAAAAAATGACGTAATAGTGAGAAAATTCTAGGTACCCTCAGAAGTAACTGTTCATGCATGCTTGTTTGCTTTTCCTCTTTGCTCGACACTTAAAAAGTTTTAGATATGTTCATGAGATGTTCTCTCTCTCTCTCTCTCTCTCTCTCTCTCTCTCTCTCTCTCTCTCTCTGTATCAAGAGATTGTAAAGAATTGTGTCACAGGATAAGAGAGGGTAACAAAACCTAGTCTTTGTGAATGGCAAATGGAAGACCCAGAAAGCTTGATTTTGTAGCCAGTAGGCTCTGGACCAGGAACACTAAGGTTTACATTTGACTTTTTAAAAAATTCATTATTTTTAATTATTTTATTAGTTGCTTTATTATTATTATTATTATTATTATTATTATTATTATTATTATTATTATTGTGTGTGAGAGAGATTGGAGTGGCTATGCTTGAGGGTGTAAATGTCCCAGATTGTCTATGGAGGTCACAGGACAAATCTTTGCAGTTGGCACTTGCTCTCTTTGTACATTTACCTGGGTTCTAATGGTCAAACTAAGGTTATCTGGTTTGTGATGCAAATGCCTTCAACCTCTCAATGCCCCTCAGTTTGATTTTGAAAGCTACCGTTCTGAGGATATAGCTGCTTCCTTAAGAGTGTGAGCTTCATTCCTAACTATTCAAATATTAACACCCTCAAAGAGCACGTGTAAAATGACTCACTGGGTATAGTGTTTGGTACTTATGCAATGAATACATGAGTTTATATCCCAGCACACGGGTAAAGGGTAGTGCCTGTCTCTAATAACTCTACTCCTAGAGTAGATCCTTAAGGCTTGGTCTCCAGATAATAGAACCAAACTGTTGAGCTCCAGATTCAATGAGCAACCCTGTCTTATACAGCAGTGTGGAGAGCAATTTTAGAAGACTATTTTTAGAAGAGATGCTCATCTCCTTTGCACCAATTGCACACAAACACATAGACAGTAACAACCCATGGAAATACTAGAAAATCTCTGTCCCCTTACTAAATTTCTCTTAACAGGTCTCAAAAAAAAAAAAAAAGTGACAGATTTTTAATCAAGTTGATTCCCTTATGAAGTACTGATTTAAAAAGACAAAAAAAAAAAAAAAGAATTTAAAAATTGCTCTATAAATGTCCCATAATTATTCTCCTTTCAGATTTTATGCTGCATTGCTATCATTAGGCAGTCTTGGGTGGAAGATATTAGTAATAATGCATATGTCTTAGCCTTTGGAGCTTTCTGGCTCAGCCTGGTGATCTTGCAATTCTGGTAGTCTTTTGTCTACTCCTCAGTGATAACCTCAGTGATCTAGAGGAGGATAATCAGAGCACATCTCAACACACGGATACAGATGTACTAATGGGAACAGCACTGCAGGGTGCAAGAACTCAGGGCCATCCCCAGCTTCTTTCTAGTATCCCCAACAGTGTTTGGTCTAATCTCAGAAAACTTCCATTGGAGGGTAAGCTATATGACAATCTGGTGCAACGGCAGTGCCAGCACCAGTGTGACCTGGATGGTTCAGAATAATTTGAGCAGTGAGGCTGCTTACATTTATGAGTCAGTTTAGAAAGACTTGTTCTTAACATTGAAGCCCATGTAGTTCCCAAGAAGAGTTTGGCTCCATATTTTCTGGTACATTTCGGTCAACATTTAACTTATGATATTGTCCCGGCCCGTGGGACAGTCGAACAGGGTCTGAGGAACCACCTGTGGAGAGAATGAGAGGTGAGAAACACAAGGATGGACAGCAAGTCTGATTGATCAAGCTGTCAAATATTTATTATTCCCAGACAGGTTTGATGCCCACAGAAGCAGAGTATGGGGAGGGGGATGATGCAGAATCGCTTTGTTTCTGGGAGAACACACCTGTTCCCAAAAGCAGGATATTGGCTAGGTAAAAAAGTTCAGCAGGAGAAACAGAACATAATGGGTTGCTAGGTACCTGTCCACAGGATCTATAGCTATTTGTTCTTAACTGGGGATAGTACTTTCTCATAGAGGCCTCAACTTTTTCCCACAGAAATCTCAACTAAGCTAGTACTTTTTCCTCTAAGGCCAAAACTTTGTAAATAAGCACTTATGGCTGACAAGGCAGTTAACATTCAAACAGGGTCACTCCCAACATGATATTAAGTAGAGCCAGGTGACCACCGTATTGTGTTGGAGAACTCTGACTTCTACTCAGACCGCAAAGCCAGGACCAGTATCATCAACTTGGTAGATGCCCTCAGGGGGAAGGCACAAGAGCTCATCAGTTGGGTGAAATGATTGCTGAACAAAACCCAGATGTTCACACAGTATGATTCTACTGTCATCGCAATATTTATGTGACTTTTATCATCTCAGCTAGCGATGGTAACATGTGACTGCATCATGATGCTACGATTCTAGCCAGAACAGCTGTGTTGGATGTTGACCAATTTTAATGTATGTAGTAAATTTCATGATCACTTATTTCTTCATATCCCTTCAGGTTAAAGGGTGAATCAATGGAATTGATTTTCTTAATGTAAACAATTAGATTTGTTTTTCATGCCCCGTTTATAAACCAGACAGACATGGTTCAAGTGGGCTTAGTTGTTGTACTTTACATCATGAACTTCAACAGCAACAACCAGGACTCCATAGCCAGCCTGGGATATATCTATGCTAATGTTTTTGATCAAGTCTCTGTACCCCCAGGAATCAAGTATAGTCACCTGATACTGTCTAGTCTCCTATTTCTATATGGAAATGGCAATGGGAATACCACTCAGATCCTTGGATTTCAGTTTATCTGATACTTTAGTATGCCCGAAGTAGCCTGTCTCCACCAGCAGCCTTCTTTCATTGATCTGATGATACTTTTAGAACACTTGGTGAGTAGACATGTGTGAATGACTTCCCACTTCTGCCTTGTGATTTTTAGGACGTGTGTTCTGGTATCAAACTTTGGCAAGAAGCCATATTAATTTTTAAGGTCTCTTTTTGCACTTCTGTCCCATACAATTAATTTTCAAAATAACCTATTTTAACATTTTAACTTATTGCAGTTCCTTGGTACTTGGGTGTACACTGAGAGATCAGAGGACAACTTGAAGCCGTGAGTTATTTTCTAATACCATGTGGCTTCAAGGGATTTAATTCAAGTCACCAGGCTTGGCAAAAAGTATTTTCATGCACTGAGCTATCTTGCTGACCCTAAGTAACCTATTTCAAATCCATTCAAATTCATACAGTAAGAAAGTGTCCCGGGAAGGAGTATCTGGAGTCCGCAGAGATATAGGACACATCAGATATTCTAAAGCAACAGCCACAGCTAGGAGATGATTTAGTCATATTTATCATGCAAGTAGCAATACAGAAGTGAGGATCACTAACATCCAAGTAAAAGCAAGATATGGGAACATATGTTTGTGACCCAGCCTAGCTAATTTGGCAAACTCCAGGTTCAATGAGAAACCCTGTTTTAAAAACAAGGCTAGGGAGATGACTCAGAGGCTAGATCCCCAGAGGGTTGTGATGCTGTGGCTGTGGCCAACTGCCTATGAGTCCAGACTTGTAAGATAGACGGAATCAGTGGAGCTGGCTTAGGAAGAAGTGCAATGTTGCCGAGTGAGTATTGCATTTGGTTGAGAGATCTTGCCTCAGAAGAATAAGGTAGAAGAGTAGGGAAGATGGAGTTCCCAACATCAGTCTTGGGCCTCCATATGCAGGTGCACACTTGTACAAAGGTACCTGTATACACACACATACACACACACACACACCCCTCCCTATACCTATAGAAAATATAATGTGAATAGCAACTAAGGAAGAAGCTTCACATTGACCTTAATCTCCACAGACACACAGACATACCCAACCACATACACATGTGTGTGTACGTGCACTTGTATACACACACACACACACACCACAAACATATTCATGTATATACAAAGAAATGGAACACAAATGTCAGATCCCCCTTAACAGAGGTAGTTTCATTAAAAGGAGGTTAATATCTGGCATTAAAATGAAGTTTAATCTGAACTTCAAGCTATTAAATAGCTGATATTAAAGTATATACTTTACAAAACCACCCTGGTTTTTTTATATGGCAGAAAATATTAATACAATGAGCCCTTAAAGCCATTTTTTGTCTTTGTTTTATGTTAATACAAGAGAATATTACATACTAGATCATTGGTAAAGAAAATAGCCCAGGGTTGAGGAATCCAGTGTCAGGTGCCAACTTCTAGACAGGGCTCTGGGGCTGCATGATGACATGGAAGTCATAACAATGGGAATATGTAAACGAAAGCTGAGTAGGTCACAACAACCCATTGACTCTTGAGATAATTGTCTTTGTGTGATGACAGAGTCCTCATGAAGGCAGAGTCCTCATGATATAATGAGGACTTAGTCCTCATGGCTTCTAACCCCTACCCACCCACCCTTTTGTGGTATAACAGCAAATATATTTTATTGAGAGTTTTGGAGGAAATATGTAAACTATGTTTTTTAAAGAAATATTACGATAACATTTGTGCCTGGATCTATTTATTCCCGCTCTCCCTCCCACTCTTCCTCTCTCCATTCCTTTCTTTCCTTCTTCCTTCCAAGACAGGGCCTCAGGTAGCACACGATGGCCTTGAACTTGCTATGTAGCAGATGACCTTGACTTTCTCATCCTCCTGCCCCTACCTCTAGGATTTAGTGTATGTTATACCATATTTGCAGGTCTCTGTTTTTAGTTCCTGAGTATAAACGCCATAAAATGATTTTTATTTACTAGTTGTGTTTGATTTTTATATTTTATTTGAGATTATGGGTTGTGACTGGAAGTGCATTCCCGTAGGGCCAGCACTCAGGAGGCTCAGGTAATAGATGCTAAGTGGGAGAAAGAAGGGAAGGGGAGGGGAGGGGAAGGGAAGGGAAGGGAAGGGAAGGGAAGGGAAGGGAAAGGAAGGGAAG
>NC_034593.1:129183013-129197979 GCF_900095145.1 Mus pahari | reverse complement strand
AAGGGAAGGGAAGGGAAGGGAAGGGAAGGGAAGGGAAGGGAAGGGAAGGGAAGGGAGGTAAAGAAGGGAGGAGGGAAGGGCAGCACTGAGAAGAAGCCTTGTGAATGTGAATGTAATGATTTAATCTTACTGAATTATCATTACTGGCATGCTTCTGCTTCTTACTCTGGGGCTGCAATTCCATCCAAAGGTACAGATGTGAAAAATAGAAGGACAGCGAAATGTAAAGTGTGTTTGGTTGATTCTAATCACTTTTGACTAAAAGACAAATTAAAACTTATTTGGTTAACAACTTTAAATCAAATATCCAAAGCCATAACAGACTAATGTAATCTAAATTTGTTTATAATGGGAATTATTATATGAATGTGGGAGTCCATTTAAAACATCATAATCACTATTATTTTACTGTTGGTAAATCTCAAATCTCAAATCCAGATCTCACTGAATATTTTAATATTCCTGATTACATGCTAATGATGACCCAGCTCCTTTAGCAGTTCAGTCCTTTTTAGAGCATACATTTATAGAAACCTGCCCTCAGTATTTCTTGGTCAGGGAAACAGAATAATTCAGTTGCAGTCACCACTGTTTAGCTGGAAGCCACAGGCATGGCTTCCTGGTTTCCAACTTCCTTTCAATAGTGAATCAGAGGTGGGGGATTCAGAGTGATTTGTTTGTATCAAGTGAATGCTGCTGATTTGTGTTGTGACCACAGAAAGTCTCGAATTGCCAAGATACCCAGTGGGTATAACCTTCCCTTTGACAGCTAGAAATGCCCAGGGCCATGACTCCAAACAAGAATTCTGTCTTCTGACTGCAGTGTTGGGTTTATGGAACATGGCACACTTTGATGAACACTTTCTCTGGAGACCCAGGTCCAATGTGTAAAAGGCTGTGAGCCTTTCATAGTAGCAAGACGTGCCTTGTTGATTTAGGTCCAATCTATGTTCTCCCAACATCAACACTATGGTAGTATTCACTGTTTCAGAAGTCGTTAGAAAGAGCTGGCAAAATGTTTTGGACCATTCAGAACTAGATGAGACATCAAATAAATGACCAACATTGCTGGAGAACAACTTTTAAAGGCAAAAGTCAGAGTGTTTTCACTAAGCATCTTTAAGGGTTCTGATGCGATGAGTCACTGAGGCAAACATTGACTTTAAAACTGAATGTTCACAATCCTACGTTGCATCTGCTCTGCCTCGGAGCCTTACTGTTTTGTCTCTCAGCTTACAGGCAATGGAAAAAACAAAACAAAACAAAACAAAACTGCTCTTAGTGTCTAATGAATATTTATGCAGTCCTTTTGACAATTAAAGGCTCATTAAAATTCACTTCAAAAGAAGAGATAAAGGCACTTTTAAGACCAAAGAAGAATGCAGTAGTAAGTGAAAACTAAAGTTCTTTTTCATTGGAAATTGTCAGGTCAGAAACCCTATAGAGCTACTTTGAAAAACATTTCTTGGTAGAAGGCACTTCTCAATGCTGGGTTAGGTTTTGGACTCAGACTCTCTGTGTTTAAATGTCACTTTCTACTCTTTCTAGCTCTGCCTACATGGCCATGTGGAGAGAGCTGTGGACACCACCACGCTCAACATGTGAGCAGTGACTGTCACACCAGCCCCTCTGTCTTAAGAAAGCTTTCCTGTCACTTGAAACTGGCTGATACCCCATGCACACTCTGGCCCTTTGGAATAACCTTTATTTTCCTCTTTCTGAAGTGGTGCAAGGGTGTGTATAGAGAATCCTCAGATGTATTGGAGAATGTCTTAGCTCCTTGCATTTCATTCTTCCTCTGGTTTTGTTCCCACTATGATTTTAGCTGCCCTGGCCTACAGCTTTGTCATAGCTCAAAACTTAACACATATAACTTAGGAATGGCCAAACATATACTGAGGCACTGTCAAACACCAAAATCCTTTATATAAATCTAAGTGTGTTGAAGCCAGAGCAGCTGTCTAGCTTTGTTACTACGTGGCATGCAAATCACTTATTTGGTAATAGAGATAAAGAAATGCCTGAGTGTGACCATATAGTGCCCTATACAGGTTACATATTTGCTTAATAATTAGTAAACAATAATCATGAATCAGAAGTATGTATTGGGGTGAACAAAGAAGTGATAGTGCCCTCATTTGATTATCTCTTTTTCTGTAAGGCTTTACACTGATATAAATAACATGCCCTTGGACACGAGCAAATTGTTGTTCTGTTTATAAATATGTTTCTTAAAAATTTTACTACTTATTCTTAAGTAACTGGCCATTCTTCCTTCCATAAGATAGGGTTGCGACATACTTGTAAAATGTCAGGAAGCTGTTATTGAACTCCAATGTTAAATTATGGCTCATACATTAACACTAGCACCGTTTTCGCTGGAAGCTTTAGTATTTTTACCACCTGACCCTCTGTCTCTAATTGAGGTATGGGATCTGTTTCACCAGAACTACCCAAATATTTCTTTCTATTAATTCCTGTTAGTAATAATACTCTAGTGATGGATTTCCAATCAATTATAATACATTTCTATGATTTAGACATCACTATGTGAGTTGCATCTCAGGGAAACTGATGCCATCACATTATTGTTATATGTGCATGACCCTGATGAGAGCTTAGTACACAATTCATCCATCATTTCACCCTGCTGGATTATCACTCTACTTGTGAAGTTTGGCTAAGTTTTACCTTCTTATTAGAGAAAACAGCCAGTTGCCAACACAGTTTCCAAGTAAGTAATAAAATGCATTGAAATTGCCAGTCTCTGCCTTTTGCTGTATTCTATTAAGACGTTTCTTTGCCATCTCAGAGTAATCCACAGCACCCCTCTTTTATCCAGCCACTGCCATATATTGATGTCCACTCTCATTCAGTTATGAACACCAGCCACTGAAGTTGACCTGAGTTGTTGATTACAGAGAACAAGAGAAACAATGAAGATGCTGATGTAAATTTTGGTGTAAATTACAAAAGTTCAGGAATCATGAAAAGAATTTGCCAAGTGTGCACAGAAGTGGAGAACCTCATTTTGTGAGCTTATCTCTTTTCAAAATTAACTCTTTATATGCAGGAACATTTTAGGGCTGGCCGTGTTTAGGCCAAAGTTCAACCTTAGGGGTCTTCCTCAGTCACTCTCTGCCTTGCTTTTGAAACTGCATCTCTTACTGAACCTGGGGATCATCAGTTTGGCTAGGTTGTCAGGCAGTGAGTCCCAGAGATCGTCCTGTCTTTGCCCCTGAAGCTGTAGGATGACGGATGCTTCTTCTCATGTACCATTTATACGGGTACGGGAGATTCAAATGCAGCTAACACTCTACTCGCCGAGCTGTCTCTACAGCCCTTGGCATTTGTTTCTCCAGAGCTATCACACTTCTATGTCAGTTCTAGTAGGAACCATGACCATGGAGTTCACTCATTCCTTTCTCCGGTAAAGCACATTAGAAAGTGGCTAATATTGGCTAAAAAATAGACTATATAAGGTAAGTATTAATTTCTACCAATGATAAGTACAAAGAAGTAATTATTCCCGTTCTATTGTTTGTTCTTCCCTGTGTGTATTTTTACCTCATGTGCCATTTTTAATTCACTCTGGATTTTTGTAATATCTTTATGAACTTGCAGTGAAATTTGAACACTTTTCCCTTGCACACCTTACAGTCAAACTTTACTGACAAGTGTCAACCATGCATTTTCTGACAAGTGAAGTGACTGACATTAATTAGATACTTTTGTTATGTTTGTAAGGTCATGCCCTAAATGCTGTAAATAATATTTCACTTACTAGTGATATACCTGTGATAAGTAGTCATCATTGTCTCTATTTTTAAGGTAGAGGAGTTAAGATTTAGAGAAACTAGTAAATTGATCTGAACTCCACTTATGAGCTAAGTCTCCAACCTACCGGCTTTCTTTTGCAAGTTGCTGGCTGGTCACGTTGGCCTCAGAGACTGTTCAGAAACTTCTCTCAACTCAGGCTACTGTGTCTGGCTTTTTAGCTAAAATTTTATTTAATTGATCATCTCTGTCAAAACCTGTGGTTTTTAAATTTGGAAATTGTGTGCCAAGAGTGAGAAGGGAGGAAAAAATCCAGCTGTGTTATTATCTTCTGTTTTTAGTTTCATGAACTGGAGATCTCACAGAGTCGCAGCTACAGAGGAGCTTCTCCCCAGGCCATCAGAGGTAGATGTAAAGAGTGGGGGTTGTTAGTTCTGTCTCAGTAGTTGATCCATGAGACACTTATAATAGGAAGTTGTTCACACACCCAACCCATCCGTAGAAATGTATTGCATGCCTTGGTACCTGGCATCTAGAGTGTGAGATTAAATACCGTGCTTAAAACATTCAGTGAGAAAGGTGCTTCTGTATTCCGCAGACCTCCATATAATATGGGTAAAGAAAACAAAATGTAGGAAAAAGAAGTCTGCTTAGTGTATCCCTTCTTAGGCTGTTATATGAAGCAGCATGTGATTTTTCTTCAGTCAGAATTAGCCATTTCCTGAGGCACAGTTGAAAGACTAAATTGTGCTTAGAAATAAAGATTTAAACTAAGTGCAAGTCAAGACATAAACATAAATTTAGAGGAAAATCTGTCTCAACATCTCAGTCCTTTAGTGTTCAGATATGGAAAAAAGCATGCATAAGAAATAGAGGTGCTCGCTATGCAGCTTAAAACCCATCAGATAAACAAGCACCCCTCCCACTGGCCGTTACCGACTACCACATTGGAGGAATGTTTCCTGTTTTAAATTACTGTCAAGAATGGGAATGTTTTGTATGTTTCATTTATTCTCATATTATTGGATTCTTTTTTAAGTGTTTGTCAGCCCTTCATAACTTGAAGAAACTAAGTTGTGATGGATTGATTGTGGATTTATAGCTTCCTTTTAATATTTAAAGACTGACTAAAAGCCTAAAAGCATAGATAATGTCTTCCTAGTGTGCTTACTACACTCAGTACTTTTATCAGTGATCTTCTGTCTCTCAATGGGAAGACAATAATTATGTTTTAAGAAGGATCAACCATTTTAGTTTCTTTTAAAGAAGATTATTTTTGTTATATTTGTGCTAGTATTTTGCCTTTGTATGTGCACCTTATGCCTGCAGTTCACATGGAGGCCAGAAGAGGGCAGTGGATCTCCTGGATAGAGCTGGATTTAAGGACACTGGTGACTCATCATGTAGGTTTTAGCAACCCAAGCTGACTCCCTTGGGAGAGCAGCAGTGCTCCTAACCACTGAGCTATCTCTCCAGTCCCCAAATTTATATTTTCCTTATTAACTAAATATTGGCACTGTAGTTCACTCACTAGATAAAGTGCTTGCTGAGCAAGCGTGAGACCTTGAGTGTAGATCTCTTGCGCCCACATAAAAGCAGGGCAGAACTGAGTTCAAACCCTAACTCCAGTGCTGCAGTGGGGAAGACGTTGGCAGAGAGGCAGGCAGGTTTTGGGATTCTTGGCTGGACAAAGTCAGTGCAGTGGTAAGCAGTTGGTTGATTAACAGACCTTGTCTCAAAAAAATAAAAAAATAAAAATAAAAAATAAAACCTGAATATAATGAAACCAAACCAACTCTATCACCACCAACAATAAAAACAACCCAAAAGATAGAGATAGAAGAAAACACTTAACACGTACGTTCTTATATGTCAGTGTAGTAGTACACATGCTCAAATCTTACACTTCGGAGTCTTCCAAAATTAACATCCCTCAGCTCATCATAAAATACATTTATATTTGCAATTCAGAAGGCTGGTAGGGACTTGTTCTAGTCCTCAAGTCCAGTTCACACATATCGTTGTTCCGACATATATTAACACTCGCAGTGCCAATACACAAACAGTGATGGATAGATCATTGGCACACAGCAAGCCAGAACACCAAATTCTCGTCATTGTTGGAGAAATTGCTAAATAATGACAGACGATCCAGACAAAACAGAAATGCTTTAAGACTGTCCTAGGTGAAGCAGTAAGTATTAATTTTATTAAATATCCACCTGAGTGAATGTCACCTTCTGTCAGCAGAGATGCGCAGAATGTGTATGATGAAACCCTTCAGTGTAGGCGAAGATCAGGGGTTTACTTGAGATGAATTCCATGGAAAGAACTGCTTCCAGTGGAGAAGGACTGATGGTCAATGGCTGTGCTGGTCAATGGTTATGGATGTATCCCTCAAAAGGAATAAAGTGGACCTGTCACTTCAGGGAAAACAACTGACAGAGTGGAAAGGATCAAGGGACAAACAGGATTTTGAGGACAGTGGTGATGGGGCTCGGTCAGTAAAGTGTTCCCTGCACAACCCTGAGACTCTGAGTCCAGATCTTCAGAACCTAAAAGCCAGGCTTGGCAGATGCACCAGTGATCCCAGCATGCATGGAGGACATGAAAGCCGAAGGAACCTTGGGGTTTGCTGAGCAGCGAGTTTAGTCTAGTCAGTGAGAGGCCCTGTCTCAAACAATAAAGGCAAGACCATCTGAGGAAGACACACAAAGTCAACCTGGGCCTTCCAGATGCATGTGCACACCAACTCCCCCCTCAAATAATTAGGATTCTCAGAGCTCACTTCCACATAACTCACCTACATCACACAGTGAGCCAGATATTATCAAAACCTACCACCCCATCCTCTACTGCAACCTAGGGTTTTACGTAGGGCCTTACATATGAAAGGGAAATATTCTATTATTGAGCTATTTCTCCAGCCCTAACCTGCAACATATTTAACATAATTATTTTCTCTCTTGGCTTTTTTTCATCCCAGGAGTCTGACCAATCACTCGGAAATCATTGGCAAGAACTCTACTCACCGAATCACACAGAATGTGAATGAAAATAACACACTAGCCAAATTACAAGTGCCCGAAGTTTCAGTACATAGATAGATAGATAATCATGGCCTTCTGAAACCACTGACTGATTTGTATTGCTTCTCTTCTTTTCTGTTCAAGCCTTAGAAACTCTCTAATTCTTAGAAGTCTTAATATGAGCTAAAATGGGAGTGGATTGCAAGTCCCAATTTTGTAATTAGGAAGCAAAACAAACCGGGAATGTTTGGAATAGGAAAGGACATATCATAATTAGGACCAGTCAACCCTTTTCTTCATTGCAGTTCAGAACAAAACACTTGTTTCTCAGGGGTCTAAAGCTTGGGCCACAGTACTATTTCTGCATGCTGAGACCTATTAACTTTATCCACAATTCAAATATCCTTATGATGAATGCAGTTACAGTTTTGGTTTACACTGTAGTATTTCTCTCTTCGTTTTCTGCTATGTAATAATCTGTTCCCAGTTACTTAGCAGAATTAAAACACTATCAGCTGAGCCAATCTCTGTATTTACATCTACATCCAAATCTGCATCTCTATCAGGGTAACATATGAATTTTATTTAAATATATTGTTTATAAATAATCTTAGACACGTTATTGCTAGAGCACTCTAATAAGGGTATATGTACTGCCCCCTTACGTTTTTCTTTTAATAAAAGCTTTCTGTTCATTTAATCCCTATCTCAGTAAGTTTATTAACGCAAACTCACAAGCATAAGTAATTTGAAATGTGAATAATAGCTTATAAATGCATAAATGTACACTTCAACCTTAAAATCTGCTTGAATTTAAGTGGGTCAATCAAGGGACACACACATACATCTGTATCTAATATATACTAAGAACTCTATATATTCACAGGATCATATATATATTATATATATATATGCATGCTTTCTTGGTAAGGATAGGAGGTAGGAGTATTGTATGTTAGCATGTCAGTGGTGTCCTTCAGGGATAGCCATTAGCATCCTTTGTTTGCCCATTCAGGGAATTGGGTCACCAGTTAAGTCAGCCTCACTTCTTGCACAGAAAAGTGCTAACTTAGACAGGTGTGTTTAGCCAAGTCTCAGATCAGGTAATGAAGTCAGTAAGTATTCCATAAACAAATACTTTCTCTTGTGTTCCCTGAGATAGGATGTCTGCTGCATAGGCCTTATTTAGTCAGCATCATTGTACTGGGTTCTCTAAAACAGACACACTGTAGATTCATAGATCAGTGGCATAGCTCAGCCAGAAATCATGATTCCTACACCTGTTTGGAATCTAGTTACCCTGTTACACGTGTGACTTGGTCCATTGTAAGAGATGGTGCCTGGTTACGGGCTCTGTGTGTAAGTTTCTACATTTTGATATAAAGCTGTAAGCAAAACCTCTCAGGGTTTCCCTTTAGAGTTCCCCTGCCTTTTCTTCCCAATCAACTCAATTCTCTTTTTCCTAAAGGCTTTCTTCAGCTGGGCTGAGAGGCTGGGCCAATTCCTCTTTTGATGTAACCCAGGTGGGGGTGGTAGCTGGGAATCTGGGAGTGGGAAGAGATCCAGCACAGAAAAGGCAGGCAGGGCGGCTCTGGAGACAGCCTGTGGCAAGGAAGGTGGGTCCCTAGGAGGAGTTTCTGTGGGGTGGATGAGGCAAGAGAGCACACTGGGAGAGCATTGGGAGAGCATTTTGTACCTGGGGTTTCCTCTAGACTGAGAGGAGGGAGTTTCCAAGCTTGAGTTTTCAAGAGTATTTTAAATTTTCAAGGAACTCTTTGGAATTGGATGACGAGATGTAGAAAAGGGGAGAGGGGTTAGAAAAAAAATATCTGAAATTAAAAAAAAAAAGTTCTTTAAATGTTCTGAATAAAGAGACCCCCCCCACACACACACACACATACTACACCTCCTATGCATCATGGAAGAGTAGTGGAGGCTTTTGAGTTTGCTGCTACCAAGGGAAAGGCGGAACCGCTGTCTTCAGTATGGAGACTGGCAAATACAGTTCAGGAAGCACTGACTGCCGTCTTTCTGCACCAGGCTTTTGATGCCAGCCATTGAGCACCATGCTTTCTCCAGGACCAGCTGCCACTGGTAGGAATCAGTTCTCAACCATTTGGGACTTGACCCTGTAGGGTTGTGTAGTTCTCATGACAAAACAAAAATGTGTTTGCTGATAATATATTTTATTGTTCAGTGTTTGATAATGTTACATAAATAAAACAGAAATGGTGACATTGGGAAAGGAACATTATAGATTTGTTTAAAGCTGGCTGCAAGATTGATGTTGGGGGTAGAACTCCTTTGGACATTGCTGGGGAAAGGATCTCATGCTTTCTGCAGTGTGCTTTATTTTTTTATTTATTTTTATTTTTAAAATTAGCAATAATGTACTATTCCTTCAAAGAGAGTTTGTAATGCCCACATGAATGTGTCGGAGCAGGGATCAAATTCCACACTCGCCTTCAGGTCCTTTTGATATAGCACACACCTGTGTGTGCTCTGACCTCAGAATTGTTTGGAAAAGCTTCTGACATCTGATGTGTGGAAACCACAGTCTTCTGACAAGAAAAGCTCACATAGTCCCCGTACGTGGTGCTTCGGAGAAGGGTTACTTTTTAGTAAACGTTATCCTAAGACATGCAAAGAATCAAACATCAAGAGTTCTGGGGCAGGTTCTGTTTAACTGTGTCGTCTTTTCTTGAAGCATTGAGTGAACATGTTTGATGGATAAATGCATATACATATATATATATATATATATATATATATATATATATATATATATTAAGGTATAAAAGAGCCCTAATAGTTTTGTTTTTGAAGAAGCCTTTTTCAATTTCTCTATCATATGCTATAGAAATGACGAAGAATGGTAAAGAATACAGACCTAGTTAAAGTTTATGTTTTTACACAGAATAGGAAAAGCATTACTTGATGATATACATTGGATCAACATCTGTATTATCCTAAATGTTGTCACATTAGAGACAACATCAAATTTCAGTAAATGTTCTCTGGGTATGAAGTCACTCTGAAATAATTTTCATAGCTGAATTAATGTCCCTTTTGAAATACAGCAGGTATTTTATATGTTAGAAGATACTCTAGCTTTTTGTATTTCAGCATTCTGCATTGGGTTTTACAAAATTTACAGATTTCTCCTTTCAAAACCAAGCTGCCTTTGTCTCAGCAACAGCAGTTGATGTCTTGCAATCTGTTTAAATGAGTAGTTTCTGCTGTTTATCCTACAATGCAGATAAATGGCTTTCAGCCCAGTGTTTATAGTGGAATAGCTCCTGAAGAGAGTCAACCTTATCAGCCAGTCTTCACGCCGTAACTAATGATCTCTCTGCTTATACCTCCCTGCTGGAGAAAAAGCATCACACTTTGCAGAGCCAAGGAAGAGCCTAACACCGCTGGGGTGGGTGGACTGGATGGGAGGCTGCCTACCGGAAGGGGTTCTGTCTTCTTGCCTGCTAGGAAGCAGAAGGGGGAAATCTTGCCTGTATTTTTCACATGTACAAAGCTACCATGTTCTGAAATCTCGGGTAGAGGAGCAGGAGGAAGTCACTAGAGAGATGTACTCTTTATTTCAAATTGCCTGTTTAGTAGCCAGTGTCATTGTAGTACTTTCTAGGCCAACTAATATGAGGCTAGAAAGAGGGATGCTTCACGTTACCGCCAAAGGGCTACTGTGGTTTTAATGATGAAAGTAAATGGTGAAAGTGAAGTTTCCCTCTTATAGAAGGGAGAAAGAAAATAGATAGGCTCAGCCAATCACTTACAAAGGTGTCTGCTCATTCCGCAGGTCATTCTGATCTTTCTGTAGAGAAATAGAAACAACTGTCCTAAACAAACTACATCTGATCTAGTGGGGCTCAGTCAGGTTAACTTGTACAGTAGTTAAAGCTGGTGTCAGCCTCTGATTATTTTGCTGGTTTGTGCATGCACATGTGCATGTATAAGGGAGTGTACACGTGTGTGTGGAAGCTGGAGGGCAACCTTGCCTGCCATTCCTCAGGTGCCTTGTCAGTGCAACAATGGTCCTGGAGCTCATAAAGTAGGCTAGGATGACTGACTGGCCAGCTAGCCTTAGGTACCTGATACCCTCCCAGAGCACACAGGCTCAAACATGTGCTATCATACTAGGCTTCTGCCGCCCCCCAACCCCAATTTTTGATGAGAATTTTCGGAGACGGAATTCAGGTCCTTGTGCTTGCAAGACATATGCTCTCCTCAGTGAACCATCCCTCCAGCCCTGATTTGCTTTGTTTTTATGTGGAGTACACTTGTAGCCAAATGGAAGGACTGCTGCTTGATGGCTGAAACACGTGCTAATACATTTTGGCAAAAATTTTACTCAGTCACATGGTTTCATGGCCATAGAAGAACACTGGACTGTAGTAGTGGTTGAGGATGGCCACCATCTTCTGTCTCTGTGTGAGAACCATGATGGTTTCCAACCCCCTCCTTCCATCATCCCTGTAAGGCATGCTAAGTCTAGGTTTCCTTTCTTCCTCCTTCATTTGGAATTTGATATTATATGCACAATTTACCAGTACATTCGGGGGAAATAATACAACATACATGTCATCTGCTTTAGGAAAGTGTCAGTCAAAATGCACAAATAGGTGGGAGAAAACCGTTCTGAAGGGCAATTATTTTTCACATATCGACTTACAGTCAATCTTGGGTTTTTTTTTTTTTTTGGTGGTTTATGTATTATAATAACCCACATATTGATGATAATTCTAAAAAGGAGGAAGGAAAAATCTTAAATTTAGAATAAAATGTGTGAAGATATTATTGGCATAAAGGGAAATAATAATAATAAGCCACCATATGTAGTAACTCAGCCCTGTAATTCCAGTATTTAAGACCCTAAGGCAGGAGGATTGACTTGGCTTTGAGGTCAGTATTGGCTACACAGTGCATTTCTAGCTAGCCTAGACTACAACATGAAATCTCATCTCAAAAGAATGAAACAATATGTGAAAAGTAGAAGAGGAAAGAAATGTCAAGGAGACTTTCAAAGACTAACCTACTGAGGCGATGAGTGTTGTACAGTCAAAAATAAAAAAATGAAAGTACTTTGAAAACTGTTTTGAAAACCCAAATCATTTTTATCAAAAGAAGGACAGCTTGATCTGCATGAGGCCAGAATGTTCCAGTGTGTGCCTTACACAGATTCAAGATAGCACAATGTTTATAATAACATAGTGTCATGTAAGATTGCTCCAAATTGTTTCTGCCCAGAATGCAGTACAACTGTTGTTGGCAGTCTTCTTCCTACAAATCAAAGTGATGGTGGCGGCAGCTGTGGTGGTGGTGGTGGTAGTGGTGGCAGAGGTGGTGGAGTTGGATGTGGTGGAGGTGGTGGTGGTGATGGAGGTGTTGGTGGAGGTGGTGGAGGTGGTGGAGTTGGAGGTGGTGGAGGTGGTGTAGTGGAGGTGGTGGTGGAAGTGGTGGTAATGCTAATAGTGGTGGTGTGTGTGTAGCTGTAGAGGGGTAGAGCTTTTGAATCACTGTAATAGCCAAGTCAGTATAATTAGCATGGACCAATGGTGCTTTGTTTCCCTGTGACGTCACCCAGCTCTGTACCCCAGTCTTCTTCCTCTATGACACTATCCAGATTTCTCACTTCACTCAGGATATGCAACATGGATAAATGGAAACGTTGGGAGAAAACTAACATCAGCATGTCATGCGTTCCTCCAGGGTTGCTTGGCAATGATGATGTATAATTAGATGAGTATTCTAACAGGGCTACCTGCATGTAAAGAAAAACCACTGAGACTTGTCTAATGCTGATGGCAGAATGCACTTATGGGCGTAGGGATAATTCCTACCTTCATCTTCTTCTATGAAGATGCCATGCATATACATAGATCTTTTCCTAATTCTAAAACAAAACATTAACTTATATCTGACATTAAAAATAGTATCTAAAAGTCCAAAGCAACTAAAATATTCTTTTGAAATATATATACATATATATGTATATACATTATCATATACATTATCATATATATAAATTATACTTACATTGTAGAGTTGATATACTTTTCTTATTTCAGGCTTTTATTGTACCTACAAATATTTTTCATTTTTCATTTTAATGTAATTTTTTATTTCAGTATTTGTTTTATTTTATTTCTTTTTATTTTTACTTTGTGTGCATTGGTGTTGTGCCTGCATGTATGTCTGTGTGAGGGAGTCAGATCTTGGAGTTATAACCAATTGTGAGCTACCATATGGGGGATGGGAATTGACCCACGGCCCTCTGAAAGAGCAGTCAGTGCCCTTAACCACTGAGCCATCTTTCTAGCCCCTGTTTAATTACTTGGTATCAGGGAAAGATGTATGGCTTGTAGACTAAGGTAAAAACTGTTAAATGTGGCACAGAATGTAAGCTCAGACACATACTGTGGCTTTTCCACCAGGGATAAAAAGGAAGACCACGAAAGTTTTGGCCTGAGCGAATGTAACCAGGAGAAAGGGAAACTAACAGACTTGGAAGCTCATGCGCAACTCTCTGATTGGCTCTCAATGCTCTGTGAGCACAGTGAATAGCTATTTCTCCTTCATCCTCTCAAGTCTGCAGTACTTTGATGGGTTATACATGAAAGATACTTCCAAGTAGGCTTGGCTTTTCTAGCATTCGTGTGGTGACTGTAGAATTTTCTTCTGGCTTTATCATGTCTTAATCACATCAGTAGGACAGTCGAGTCTCAAATATAACTTTTCATACCCAAAACCTTCCACCAGTCAACCCAAATGATACAGTACATTTGCTTTAAAAAAAAAAGTTGTAAGCAACTACCATCATTTGGTCTGTCTTTCCAACAACATGAAAGGTTTGAAATTACAAAGGGAATCTCTAAAGGATCCCTGAAGAAGTATCTAAATGTGAAATTATGCTGAGGCTATACTGGAGACACTGTATGCTACAATAGTCTCCTGGAGAGTGGGGTTATTAATGTGGCCCTGTAGGTATTTAAGCGATGAATTTCAAACTATTTTCTGACTTGCATAAAGTCAGAGAAAGCTTTTAACCGTCTGATTTTCAAAGGAGGCATAACAATACCCTGTGGTCATTCATATTCTCTCTCTCTCTCTCTCTCTCTCTCTCTCTCTCTCTCTCTCCCTCCCTCTCTCCCTCCCCCCCTCTCCATTCCAGGCTTTTCTTTTCTCTTTTACCTTTCCACTGTCAGATATTGTGGACTGACTGTAGTAATCTCCTTGGCCAGCTCATAATCAAAGGAAGGAGTGAGGGAAACAGCTGAGCTGCATTAGGCAGTCGCAGACTGGGATGAATTTCTGAACTGCTGAATAACACAGCACAGGTGCAGGATTAGTGCTGCCCACGGTGCTGGGCTTTTTAGTGAGAACCCTAGAAATTCTGTATCTCCTTTTCATGCCTCTCATCCCAGGAAACTTGGCAACCAGATATCAAGCACACAGAAATAAAAAAAGTAGGTAGTGAGATAAGCTTTCTATCTTACAGCTTCTTGTTTCCTTCTCCAAGAAATGTAAGATCCACAAAGCCAGTCCTTGCCCATGTGTGCACATGCATGTGCACCCCCACATGCACACACAGACACAACAATCATGTGTGCATATGCACACAGTTTTGGCTTTTCTCTTTCTTAGCTCAGAAAGTGGACTGGAACAACTCAGAGGACTAAAACATCTGACACACAAAACCCAAATGACAAGAAAGTGTGGTTTGGCTGCTGTGTCCTGACAGTGTATGTTTTATTCTACTTTATGACAGTTGAAACATTGCATATATTATTTAAGCTTTCATATTAAATGTATTGAACTCGGGCTGTCATTACACCAGCATTGTCCAAAAATATTTAAAGTCAAATGTTAAACTTGTGTAAAGTCCTTGTAGCATCCTTTATTTATAGCTTTTGACATTTTAAGTTCCTCTATTTATATGGCATTCCATTCTCAATTTATAGATTATATAAACATCAGAGTTACATTCTTACAATTCTTTTCTTTTTCTTCCTTCCCTCCCTCATTTTTTCTTTCTTCCCTCCCTTTTCTTCCCTTTTCTTTCTTTCTTTCTTTCTTTCTTTCTTTCTTTCTTTCTTTCTTTCTTTCTTTCTTTCTTTCTTTCTTTCTTTTCCTTCCTTCCTTCCTTCC
>NC_034593.1:128970276-129182923 GCF_900095145.1 Mus pahari | reverse complement strand
TTTCTTTCTTTCTTTCTTTCTTTCTTTCTTTCTTTCTTTCTTTTCCTTCCTTCCTTCCTTCCTTCCTTCCTTCCTTCCTTCCTTCCTTCCTTTCTCTCTTTCTTTCACTATATGGCCTGGCTGACTTGAATGCCTCCTCCTCATCATGTCACTACTTCCTGAGAACTAGGATCATACGCATACACTGTAACACCCATTCATATCTGATGCTAGAACTTCATGAATCCTAGACAAGTCCTGGACCAACTGAGCTACATCCCCAGCCTTCAAATACTACTTAAAAAAAAAAAACAAAGGTTAAAAGTATGAATACAATGACTTAGATATGATTCCAAATGAAGGTTTTGAAAAAATAGTAACTAAGCCATTTTTATCTAGATGGTTATAATTAATTTTAATAAGAAAATGTATACCCTTGGAACAACAAAAGAAATGTATTTTATTAATTTATGCCAATTTTGGTTTGGTTTCTAGAAAAATTTTCTATAAGATATAAAGTGTAGGAAAAATAAACAAATAAATAAACAAGCACCACCAACAGCAAAGGCTGTTGCATATGCACAGTGTATAGAATATGCACAGTCACAGTGTGCATATTCTAAGCAGTTTATTTACAGAGTTTCCTTGAGACTCTATGATGAGCTTTGAATATTTTAATTTTATTTCAGTTAATTTTGTTCTTATAAATAAACTGTTAAGTGTACTAGTAATGATTGTAGTTAACAATTGAACTCTTAAGATTAGATTATGTGTCTATACATACACACCAATTTTATACTATTTAGTTTTAAGTATGTGAATTATCTATATATTTCTGTATTTTGGTCAATACTCACCGTAACTAAAGTGTCCTTTAGTTATCAGGCAATTAAAGATTAGAAACGTAAAGATCTTAAATGTCCTCAAGGGTTTATTTTTAATTTTGTAGAGAGGAAATAAATATCTGGTACAAGGCAGACAAACTTATCATTCTGACCCCACAATTACACTTTTATTATTGCATATATTGTATATATGACCTGTTCAGTTTAAAGTGGTGTTAAACTTCAGGATTTCCTGAACTTGTTTGGTAGTACCACAGAGTAAGTTCTGGCACACTGGCAAGTTGAACATCTACCTTGATTAGCCTGAGCACTCTCAGAGACAGGGAGCTGAAGGTAAGTAAGAGCACCTGGCTTGAAAATCGCCCCAGATCTAGCTGGTTTTATGGCGTCATCTTCATCGAAACCACAGCTCAGTTTCTTTCCCAACATTGTTGACCCAACTGACCTATTAAATAGGCGTACCCATATGGATTCAGCATGATGTTTAATGTCTGAAAACATCACGGTGACTTGCTAACTGGCTCTCTTTCTTATGTTGAAGATTGTATCAAAATGCTTATAACTAATTTAAGTTCTAAAATATTTTGCATAATGTTACGTTGCAGTTAACATTTTTATTGACTCTCTGTAATTTCAAAAGCATTTTAAAGTCCTGGAAAAAGCCTAGCTGTTGTCTAAAATATAGGAGTGATGCTACAATACCTTTAAGTTCCTCTACGCTGACTTGGGCTCATAATTCTGTATCCGTGCAAAATAAGTGTGTGCAAATGTAGCTGGACATGAAGTGAACACCACAAAACAAATGATGGGAGTGTTTACTTTCACTTTTCAGTTGCTTTGTGATCCCTAGCAGGTTTTGGAGTGACATTATAACATGGGCATTTCGATTGTCCAATCACACGCCGAGTGTTGTGATAACGTGAGAGTGTGCATGCATAGGGAAAGAGGCACTGTAGAGGGGAATAGGGACATGCATAGGTGTTTCATGAGAAAGGCCCTGTTTTCTAACTATGGTCCATCCCTTAAGGCTTTAGCCAATGAATGCTGTTATTTGCCACATTCTTTATGGAGGCTTAGTTAGTCACTAAGGCCAATTAGTAAGAGGGTAGCTGAGCTGAGCGGGTGAGTCCATTTGTCAGGCTCCATTGGTCAGTGACCATATCTGTCGCTTGACAGTCCCTGAGCAATAACACCGCTGGGAACCAGCGCCTTTCCATTCAACTCTGAGTCTCGAAAAGTAAGCTTCTCCTTCCCCCTCCCCCTCCAAAATGCAGTTTTCCTCTGGTCATTTTAGAATCAAAATTTCATTTGTCAGACAACTAACTGTTCAGAGAAATAAACAGGTATTTAAACCACCGACTGGAAATAAAAAGGAAATTTATTGACATTATTAAATATATGAATGGGAACAAGGATTGGTAGCAGATTTCAACAATTCAGCACTTTAGCTTATTCACTCTCTTCTTTACCCAAAACAATGTGCAAACCTTTGATTTCCACTTCTTGCTCCTGTCTGCCCTCTAATGGAGATTTTGTAGAATAGAAAAGACAGCCTACATTCCAAGACCTTAACAATGATAATAGAGTCGACCTTCTAATGTGGAAAGGGAAAAAAAAATCAACTAAGGTCCAACCCTTAGTCGAAAAACTACAGGCAACTAATGACTGCTGAGATGTTCTTTTAATAAGACATCTGATATTTGGGCTGTTTTCATTGTTTCTGATGTGTTTATCTTGATATTTACATATTTAACCTTCTGCTTCCTATTTCAGCATTATTATCATTGTAAAAAATGTACTACATTTTAAACAAAATGATTATGTTTTGTAGGTGCATTGTAATACATTGCTATTTTTGGGCAATAGTGATATATAATGTTTTGCTTATAGTCCTGAAACCCTGACTTCTGTCTGTGAGGTTGGATTTTATTGAGTTCAGTGTAATGTGATATATGAAACTAACCCTTTTATAAATCCCTTCCCACAATTATAACTTTAAAGCCACACAGCTTCTAATTGGCTATTCTGCACTACTGTGGATAGGCTATTCAGGGGCTGCACAGCCTTTCTTTGGTATGCTTAGCGTGTGGTGGGTCCAATGGGTCCATTCACTGCATTGATGATCTAAACTCTTATATCTTCTCTCTTTAGTATTCTTTTCTGGTTTTTACTCAATTTGTCCTGAGTTTTCTGGCAACTGTGAACTGTGACCTAATTTTCATTCCTAGTAAATTAACTATGGACTAATAAATAGCAACTGCATACATATCTATAAAGTATTTCCTTGATCTGACTATTCTGACAGAAACAAGACACTCCTCCCTACTTCTGCCATATTGACAGCTTGCCATTTAATCAATGGTAAATCTAGTCAGAAGGAGGCACTTTCTCATCTCTCTGCCTTCATTTACTTAGGTCATGTTGCATGAAAACCACCTTGGGTAGTTGACTGCTACCTATGTTTAAGTAATTATTGAATTATTGTCTCAATTATGAGTTAGTGATCATTATCTATCTTTTTGGTGCTTTTAATGTCTTTCTGGTTTAAAACAGATTACATTTTGTCTGTATAAAGATTAAATGCAATAATGCATCTTCATCATCTTTATATGAGGAATAACTTTTACTTGATTTTTTTCAGTGTTTCTAAGTTGGCTTTTGATTTAAAAAAAAAAAGATCCTTGGAGTTACTAGACTTGGATGTTTGTCTTTTGTAACTGAAGTGCTTGACCTAAGATTGTCTGTAAAAATATTTCAGGCTGAGTATTCGTGATCCATAATATTGAGCTTAGAAGTGTTATGTGGTCTAGAGTGTTGTTGTTGTTGTTTTTGTTTTGTTTTGTTTTTAATTTCAGGATATTTGCTTCTATATAATGAGATACCTTTGCAGTGGGACTGAGGTTTAAATGAGAATTAACCTATTTCATTTTCTATAGACACTATAAATTACCTGAGAGTAAATTTATGAAATATTTTTAAACAATTTTACATAGAAGTTTAAAACATTGAACTATGTGACTTAGCATTTAAGCATTAAAAAAGGTCTGAGGGAGGGCTGGAAAGATGGCTCAGCGGTTATGAGCACTGTTGCTCTTCCAGAGGTCCTGAGTTCAACTCCCAGCAACCACATGGTAGCTCACAACCATCTGTAATGGGATCCTATGATGTCTTCTTGTGTGTCTAAAGACAGCTCCAGTATACTCACATACACAAAATAAATAAATCTTTAAAAGAAAGAATTGGGGGTTTGAGGATATTTTAGATTTGGGGTTGTTGGGAATGTTTAACCTATAATGAATAGCTTGTTGATAACCAACAATATAGAATGAACTATGCCTATTTTCCAAAAACTTTCACAAACATGCACATAAACACACAAAAGCATGGTCAACCAGTTGGGCATGACTGGCTTGTACCTATAGTCCTAGTACTCAGTAGGGTGAGTTAGGAGGATTTCAAGGTGAAGACATTTTTATATAGCCAGCCTGGGCTCTATAATGAGACATCACCTTGAAAGAAAAGAGCAAAGCAAACCAAAGCAAAGCTCGCCATTAAACCATTAGTATACTTAATGTCACTGCTGCCAAGAACCCATTCACATGGCTCAGCGGTGACTCCCATGTGTGATGTTGAGCTAAGGAACATGGCCATCTTTAACGTGAAGCTTTTATTTTTCTGGTTTATTTCTCATTGATGTTTTTCATTCCATATCAGGATGTGAAAACAATCTCTTCCCCATTTTGAACAGAAAAGCAGTTTGTAAAATCACTTAAATTACCTCTTAACCATGATCAGTTCTGATTTGCTAGCCCACAGATAAGTTCAGGTGTAGAAACAGGAGTTACAGCCCATTTGGATGCAAAGAGAAAATTTCATGATGTAAAATTATTCCCTCATAGATAGTTTTTCTTCAACAGGTCAGCCATCTGCATAATGGTATGAAGCCAACTTCATGTCTCTCATGTAATTGCTTTAGTACAGTGTAGCGATACTTACGTTTCAACTAGTGTTTTCCAGTTACAATAACATATATGCCTGTTTTCATTTCTCTTTAAAAAGTCTCCTCAATATCTAAATTAACATTCACACTGATACCCATTGCCTTTAGGCTTCCCACAATAGAAAGGATGATTGGATTCTTTCTCTCCACCTTCACTCCCATTGTCTACACACATATCTGCTCATATGCAGTACATGGGTAGAAATATCAGTTCCCATATATTAGGTTTCTATCATATATTCATTTTCAAACTGCACAATCAGCACAAATACAAAATGCATGTGTCATTCTGTTAATAATACATCATGACTAACTCCATTTCATGGTCTTGAGACCTGCTTTTATGGGGGTATTAGATCAAATCCTACTGACTTACAATATGTAGAGTATTCACCTTCCATGAATGTTGGGTTTCCACTTGCCAAAGGCTCATTCCTTTATCTAGATCCTCATAGCAATAGACTAACTCTTACAGTATATTTTTGATAAAGATGTATAGGAAGTACTTTGATACCTTGAATATTAAACTACATTTTACTACCTTCATATTTGATTTATATTTTGCCCACATGTTGACCTTCACATTTTGTATACTTTTCACCCAAATTTTGGGCCACTCTCTTCTTCGTGTGTGCAGTTATAGTTCTAATTATGTGAGAATACAATGCCATTCTCATTTTTATTTTTTCTTTAATTGAAAATAGATTTCTGCAATTGCCATTCCAATCTTATTTTTATTTCTTTCACTCTTGACCCTGATTCTTTACAAACTAAAGGTCTTTTTAATTCTGAAAATTTACATACTAGAATGCAGGTCTCTGCTGGGTCGTTTTATGTCAACTCGATGAAAGCTAGAGTCATCTGAGAGGATGGAGCCTAGATGGAGAAAATGCCTTCATAAGATCAGAATGTAGGCAAGCCTATAAGGCATTTTCTTAAGTTGTGATTACTTTGGTAGAGCACAGCCAATTGCAGATGGTGCCATCCCTGGGCTGATGGTCCTGTATGATGGAAAGTAGGCTGAGCAAGCCATAAGGAGCAAGCCAGTAAGCAGCATCCCTCCGTGGCCTCTTCTGTTTCTGCTTCCACATGTCTGCCCTGACTTCCCTGTATAGAGTTAGAAGCTGTAAGGTGAAATAAACTCTTTCCCTCCAAAATCATGTTCCCATAGTTGGTTGTTTACTACCAGTAGGTACTGGGAATTGAACCAGAGTCCTGTATAAAACAGCAAATATTCTTAACCTTTGTGCCATTATTCCAGCCCCATCATTCTGGTTCTTATACTTTGCCATTTAAAACTAGAAGCTCATGATAGTTTAGTGTGTAATTTACTTACTGACTTGACCATCTACTGTTTTCTCAAGTCTCTCTAAGGAGACACCTATGCCAATTTTCTCATACTGGTGTCCATGAAGTTCCTGAGCCTCTTCTCTGGCATGTTTTTCTCTTCGTACAGCTTATCTTTCCATCTAGCCTCTGAGATTTTCATCGATGGAATCACATGTTTGGAGTTCCTCGCTTTTCACAGCAATGCACTGTTGTTTTCCTGGTGTGCCTTTGAATAAGCTAAGAGTGTTGATAACAGTTGTCTTTAGAGTTATTTGCTTTCATACTCTATGGTTGTTTCTATACTCCTGGTTGTTTTCTCTGTATGTGTGTTTTGTCTTCAGTCTCTAGTGTCTGAGGTTTTTCTTCAGATAGCTCCTGTCCCTGAGCTAGTGACTCATGTGTGGTGGCACGGCATAATGAAAGAGTTGAGACAGTGCTCCTCACCAGTAGGCATCCTTACAGGATAACGGTGGCGTAGAGCTGTTTTTCTGTTCCTTTCTTTCACCTTTGCTTTGCTCTAGGCCTACTTAGCTTTCCCAGGAAAAAAGGCAAAGCCTGATGGGAAAAGAGGACAGGGAGGAAATCAGTACCCCTTGTGATTTGGTAGGAGTTCTCCCGATTCCTTTATGCTTTGTTTTTGAAGTCCCTGACCTCAAGGGAAGAAAAGGAAAATAAAATGTCTAGTACTGTAAGCATGGGATTTACCTTTCTAGTCTCCTTCACCAGCTGGAGAGAAGTGTTATTAGCCTGCAGGACCTCTGCATAATAAGTGAATATTAATTATTTGTTTTTAAACTTCAAGGAAGAAGCAGGAAGTAAGAGTTTTGCATGCGCTTTTTCATTATACTGTCCCTAGGTGCCACTCAGGTCATCAGGCTGGTATGACTCAAGCCAAATTTACAAAGAAAGAATTTACTATGGCAGAGTGATTTACGGACATACCTACATGGACTGTTTAAAACAAGTGCTGACTCTCTGCTGTGAACAGACTTGTAACAAATGGCTTACAAGACAAGGGATGTTTCAAGATATGTTTAATCTCACTGTATCCTGTTAACTTGTGGACGACAACTCGATCATAAAGATGTGTGTGGACCTACTGGAATCTAGAATATGGCTGGATTAAATAAGTGTGGCCAGAAAGCCCTCAGTATCCCTGCATCTCTGCTTCCCTGCCACTGAGATTTTGGCCACAGCTATGACCACCTATTCCATACAGGTGCTTGGGATAAAGCTTAGGCGCTTAAGCTTGCTCAGCAAGCACTTTACTGACTCAACCATCTAGCCTGGCTAGACACATCCATGATTCTTGCACAAATTATTTACTAAAATTTGACTATTCAGCTTAATACATAGAAGTTCCAATAAAAGTTATCACAGATATATTTTCTTAATTTTCTCATTTTCTGTTTCAATCTGTGACTATAATCATGTATATAAAAACAATAAATGCACTCCATATAATATCCTGTAATATTGAATTTATTCCTTCTGATATATAACTTCAGTGGTTTAAGCAAATAATCTATAACCAAATATTTTGTTGAAATTTGTTATAATTATAGTCCAGTTAGATGTGGTTTGAGAGGACAATTTAAACTGGATGTTTGTAATCATAAATTTTCATAAATTTCATTATTTTTAAGAATAATGAAATGTGTTACAGGTTATCATAAAGTTATACAAGGTAGTTTGGATGTCTATTTGGAAGATAGAAATTCCTTTTATTACACCCAGGCCACCTGCCTTTAGGAGCTCATTCCTGCATAGTGTCTCCCGTTAAAGACGGTAGAAGCACCGCAGATAAAAACTTCTATCTGGAAAAGCTGCTGGAAAAGCTACATCTTTGCAAATGTGTAATTTCTAACTTTTTGTTTTTCTACACTTTTTTTTTTTCAGATTAAATATGTACTATTGTACTGGTTAGTTTTTGTCAAGTTGGCACAAACTAGGTTCACCTGGGAAGAGAGAGCCTAAACTCTGGAATTGTCTTCATCATATTGTCCTTTGGGCATGTCTGTGGGACAGCTTCTTAATTGCAAATTTAATCTGTGCCAGCCAGAGGCAGTAAGCGGAAAGGATCATTTTTCCATGAATACTGTTTTTAGTTTCTCCTTCAAGTTTCTGCCCCAATATTCCTCAATTAATAGATTGTGATCCAGGATTTATAAGATGAAATAAACTCTTTTCTTTCCAAGTTGGTTTTGGCTAGTGTTTTGTCACAATAATAGAAAACAAATTAGTGTAATTATTTACCTCAAATCAACCTTGTGATTAGGTTAAAAAAAAAATGGATAGTGCTATATTAGGTTTCAGACAATCTGGATTCAAAATGTTGCTCCATTATTTGACTGTGTGCAGATTAATTAGTTAAAATTCAAGACTTGAATTTATTATCTGAAAAGCAAGATTGATAACATTTATTCTAATAAAATCATCAAAATATAAGTCTTTTGTTTGAAATCTTTGTCACAAGTTATCTTAACTCAATGACATATTGTCTCTTCCACAGAAGGCTGGAAGGCTGTCCTAACCCTCATCCATTATTCTTTTCAGAGAAGTTTATTGATAACATGCTCTTACGAAGCTCTGGAAAATTAAATGTGGGCACCAAGAAGGAGGATGGAGAGAGTACAGCCCCCACCCCTCGGCCCAAGATCCTGCGTTGTAAATGCCACCACCACTGTCCGGAAGATTCAGTCAACAATATCTGCAGGTTGGTGATAGAAATGGTTCCAATGTTGTTTTCACACGTGATTACATACCATTTTAAACATACATTGTTTCCAAGAATATGACCTGGAGATGGTACTCTATATAGAGAAATAGCTAATCATATCTTACCCTGAACTGATGCTTGAGTCCTTTTTCCCTAGACACATAAACAGAACACAGGCTCCTTGTCAATGAACAAACACTATTATGTTCTTCAAAAACTTTTTCATATTCATGTAGCATAGATTCCATGTATATATGCTGATCTTGTCTTAACCACTCACCATACTGAGATTGTTAGTATTTTGCACTGGTAAGAGATTAATAAACTGTTTCTGGAAAGTAGTTCGCTGATGGAGTTTAGATGAATTCAATACATGTTAGTAGAGAAATTGTCACAGTAATAAAACTATGACGTTGGAAATAATGTGTTATAAAGACAAAAGAGTTCAGTTTTTAATAATGTAAAGCATTTTTCTTTGTAGACCTCTTTATACGGCTACATCCCTTTTGATAGTTAGGATATCTGTTTGTCACCTACAGTTGGGGAAGAGTACAAAGAACCAAACCTGCTTAACACTGGAGCAGAACAAGAAAGCGATGCAGAGTGTGCATTAGAGGGGTCCGAACTCCAGTGGGGAGAGAAACTACCAGTTTCAGAGTCCAGGAAGAATATCTGAGTAACTGTTTAGACTGCCATTGGCCAGGAAGGCACGTCAAGCTGAGTTAAATGTTTCTGTTGTTGAGGAGAGATTTTATAGCATTTATCGTGATGGAGAGTCTGATACAGATTATTCTACTAGTATCCCTAGTCCCAAAATGACAAATTTAAAATGTTCCCAAAAGGGAGATATGATTCCACCAGTGGAAATTTCCTCCCTGACTTCATGTAATGGGCCACAGGCAGAATGCAGGCACACTAAAAATATTGTGTACAGTTATGTTCCTGCTCTGTTTGTATATGACACATAAGACATAAATAAACTTCATGGCTGGGTGTAAGTTCCATCCCCAAGATATCACATTAAGAATCTACAAATATTTTAAAAATCTAAAAAGAATAACAAAATTGAGCAGTGGCCAGTGTTAGCTAGAGAAACACACTCCTTAAGAATTTGCAGGTGTACAAGTGAAGTGTTTGTTTTTCTCACTTCGACGTGCTGAGCGTTGCTGGCTTGTTGACTGTGGCTTGAGAGTGATTTTTTTGCACTTGGGCTTGCCATGCCCTTCTTTCTTTGGGGGACAGCAGCTGCACAAGACATTCTTTCTATTATGAGTATAAAAGCAACATCCTACAGCCTCTGTTGCCTCCAATGCTTCACCAGCCAGATGAACTGGTAGAGTGAAGAAGCTTGAAGTTGAAACAGGGCCAGGGTCAGTTGTGGAACACTGTCTGCTAGAGTAGGGCAGAACCTTGAGACATTGCATACTTAGATCAAGGAGAATATTCAAGGGGACAAACAGAAATATGTGTCATGGAAACTATTGTTAATGAGGAAGATATGTGAACAGCATTGGGTGCAAATAGAGGTTGAATGTGACAAGGACTGAAAGTAGAAATCAGAACCAATAACATTAATTAGAGTAATTCAAAGATATTTAAGGTAGGAGAGATGGCAACCAGATTGGGATGGGATTTTAATTATGTAGTGGTCAAATTTTTAATTTATTATAGTAAGGAAAACAGAGATAAAACCCATAATAATAACAATGGAATCCATCAAAAGAGCGTGAATATGCCACTCAGTATTGATGTGTTGACTTGTAGAAGTCAACAGGAAACTAGTATTTACTGAAATGATCATATGATTACCCTCACCTATCTAATTAATACAACATTCTTGTGAAGAATGCAGTAGTTCCTGTTTATACACAGGTAAGAATGTGAGGTTCTGAAAGGTTATGTTATCCAAAGTTACTATGATGATATGATTAAAAAAAAAAAATTGGCCAGAACTCCAAGTTGTAAATTCTTGATCAGCAGCCAACCCTGCTGGGTTCTCTGAGGACATTTCTCTTTTGTGCATGATGCTCATTTTGTGAGCGAGGAGCCGTCTAGTTGAATCTTCTCATGGATGGATCACAGGGACCACCTTTGTACCTAGTCCTGGGACAGTAGTTCTCAACCTATGGACCATGATTCCCAAAGATCATCAGAAAACACTGATATTTACATTACAATTTGTAACCATAATTATAGTTATGAAGTAGCAACAAAAAATGTTATGATTAGAATTATCACAACATGAGGAACAACGTTAAAGGGTTGCAACATTAGGAAGGTTGAGAGACACTGCTAAGACTTAGAAGAAGCACCTGACGTTTTCTCAGTTCTCCAAGGCCATTCTCTATTCCTTTCTTCTAAAGCAATACTTCTCAAACTCTTTCTGTTAATAGATACTCCTCCACACACACAAAGCTGAGCACGAGTACTTTCCTAAACTATCATCAGGATTAATTATTAAAGCCATTCATTTAAAAGCTTGCAAATTATTTGTCCTTTTTAATTTTGTATTAAGTTTTAGCAGACATGAATTTACTATATCAAATTGTTATACAAGTTTCAGGTTGTGCTGTAATATCTTTACAGACCAGCAGTGAGCAGTTTGCTGTTCTGACTCTTGTCCTAGGCAAAGCAGCTTGAAGGTCAAGGGTACACTTTCTTATGGACCAGATAATATATGATATAAGTTGGTTGCCTTTAGACTGTGCTACACAAAAATCGCTCAAGCTAAATGTCTCAAGTAGGTTTCTTATTCAGCATCACTTCCACCACCCTTTAGAAAATAATCCAGTAGTCGAACAACCAAGATTGTTTCATACTTAAAGCCATTGTGAAATCTCATTGGTTAAGTCAGAAAACAGGTGGAGGTTAGGGGTTTGTAAATTCTTCAGCACTCTGTTTTTGTTTGTTTGTTTGTTTGTTTGTTTTTTGTTTTAACTACCCAACAACAAGTTATAGTTATTGAGCCAGATGTGTGGTGAACACCTTTAATCCCAGCACTAGAAAAGTAAATGCAGAGGGTAGGCTGCAAGTTCAAGACCAGCCTGGCCTGTTGTGAGTACAGTGTTTACATTTGTAATCACAAGTGAAGGTAAGGCCATTGAGACTTCTCCCCTAAGGAGATGTCTGTCTTTTAAATAAGTTTCCAGGTATCATTGTAGCCCTTCCATTTCCTGACTTTGCTGAGTAGACTGTAGCCTTCTGAGCTGCAAAGCCTAAGTCAACCCTTCTTAGGTGGTTTTCCCCATGTCCTCTGCCATGTCACTTTCTCATTCTAGCAAATGCTGGCTCAGACTTGCTTGTTTACTTTCTCTATATGTGATTTTATCTGGCTTTACGAGTCCCTTACCTTCTTAGAGTCTTTGATAGCAATTTTTTTTTTTTTTTAATGTGTGTGCTTGTCTCATGACTATCCTCTGGTCTATCCATTTGTAATAGCTATCATTTGTTTATCTTTCAGGAATAATTTTAATGCTTCCTCATTTAAATTATTATTGGTTTCTGGTCAGAAATTCTCCTGCATGAGTAGTTATCAGGTATAGTAAGTTAACATGCTTGTTTGTATAAAGAATACGCAAATGATACTAGCTGTTTGAAAGAGGAATTAGGTCTCCAGCTGTGGTTGCCTTTCTTGTTCTTTAGAGGCTTCTCCTCCTCTACCTCTACCTCTCCTTCTCCTCTCCATCACTCTCTCCTCTTCTTCCTCCTCCTCCTTCTTTTTCTTCTTCTTCATCCTCTTTTTCTCTTCCTCTTTCTCCTCCACTTCCCCCCCTCCTCCTTCAATACAAGGTCTCATCATGGAACCCTTTTGGGTATGGAACTCTCATTGTAGATCAGGCTAGCCTTGAAATTACAGACCACACCTACTTCTGCCTCCCAGATGCTAGCTAACTGTATGTCCTGAAGCACAGGTATGAAAGAAAAAGCTAATGAGCCTGCTAAATGTCACTAGAGTCATTCAATTTTTCTAGTGTTGGCCAGCCAAACTAAACACCAAGGATCGCGAGATTATCTTTTCTAGTTGGAGATGTGGATTCTCAATAATTTTACTTAAGAAAACACTGACTCCTCCTCTATGACCTGTGATTTGGTCATTACTCTGATATTTTAAAGTCAGTGATGAAGGCTTTTATAAGAACTAAGTATTTTTGTGCATCTCATTCTCAGACCTGAGAATAAATGGGACCAATTTGGTAACTGGTTTAATTGAAGCTGAATAGTATTGGGCCTCTTTTGGATTATCCAGTTAAGAGAGAGAAAATTTCAATTCTCTCAGGCAGCACTATTAATATACAGATTGGTCATGTCAAGAAACAAGCGCGAGGAGCGCTTTTAGAGGACTATGAGAGATTATAAGGCTCTGCAAAGGGTGGTAAGAGTGAAAATCTATATGTAAAGATCTACAGATACTTAGTGAATGGGAAGTTGGGCCAGTATTTTTAAAAAAAGTTTGCTTCACAGAAAATAAGCTCATCCCCAAACCAATCAGTATGAATGGCAGCGAAGGATGCTGGCTAGAGAGAGACATTGTTCTCAAAGACAGAGTCAGAGGCAACTTTCATACTGGAACTTTGTCATCAATGCTGTTAACTTCATACCCCCTTCCCATAAAATGACCCGAAATAGAAAAGAACAGAGAAGTGCACAGTAATATTTTTGCATTTCCTTCTGCCTATGGAAATCCACTTATCTCACAGGCTAGGGAGGAAGATGATTAATACAACCCTTAGGAATCTGCAGCTTTGGAGACTGCCACCGTCTGCCCTTCCTTGCTCTTCCGCAGCCTGTTGGTGAAAACACTAGCTTATGGTTTCGATCCCTGCTATCTGAAGTTGTCTTCTCTTTAGAACCAGTCTGTATAGTCTATGCGCTCCTCCAATGGAGACTGCCTCTTCCTCACGCTGCCTCCCTTGGTCCCTGATGCTTGAGTGTGTTCCACATATGGTGTGGGGGGGGAATGGGGGGGGAGGGGAAGAACTGCCCTGGACAAAGCTGCTGTGTGTGAGCTATCGGCTCCATACCGATAACAACCTACAGAATCAAACAACAACTATAGAAACTGTGTGTACCATTAGATTACTTGGGCTGCGAAATCTGAAAACTTACCGTGCTCCCTTGAAAGGGAACCAAGTGTTTTCAAAGACCTGGTGTTCTCAGTCTGCTCTTTAAAATGGATTATGATTGAAACTTAAAACTCAAAGGAAATTCAAGGATTCAAGAATTTGGTACAACTTTGAAAATGAGCAGGGTTACTTATTGATCACTGGGAACTGTCAGTCCTTGAAGGCATGCAAGAGTGGTTTTCAGCCATAACCTCTAAGCTATCTTTCTAGTCCTAGTTTCCTCCCTTTGAATAAAGGTATTGTTGATGCCATTGTATATGACTTGTGAAACTGCTTTCTATACCTCAATAATAACTCACAATGGGACTGGGTCCCAGAAGGCTGTTGTAAATCCAATAGACTAGAAGTGAGAAGAATTAAAATCTTTGCAGTCTCTAGATGCATAGCAGCCTAACAGAGAATCACTAAGTCCCCCAAACTTTTGAAACAGGCAGACCCTCTCTTGCTAGTGTGACCTCACTAGGGACCATAAAAATTTTTCTAAAGCAGTCAGTTTCCTTCCTTCTTTCTGGGTGTTTCAAACTTTCCTTTGCTTTTATAATACTGAGCACATTAAAAAATAAAACATGAACCTGAAGAGCTATCAATGCAGGGATTATAATAAATATTACTACTTTGATCTCATGTCACCTTTAACTTGCCAAGTGTTTTGCATTTTTCTTGAGTAACTACTGGAACACTGAGAATCCATGACTGATTTTCTTAGTATGCACCCAATTCTCAGTCCATTTGCCATTGGCTCTTCCCTTCCTGTGACACAGAGGGACAACTCATTAATTGACAGTTCCATTCGTTGACTGCTTGTCACTGTCCACATTCATAACCATTACTGTAACCAAATGATGCAGCCAGTAGTCATCTATGTATTTCACTTCATAATATTGCTCCTCCTTTGACTTCCTCCATGGTTCTTCGTCTCATTGGCTCCTACACTATGAGAACGTTGACACAAACTTGGATACTCAGGCAGCAGAATAGTTTTTTTAAAAACTGATATCAAGGAGTAACTGCCCTTTCTGACGCTCAGCAGGCATCCTGATGGTGGGAGTAGTTGGGCAGCTTGGACTCCAAGGTGTTGGTGCTTACTACAGAGTTAAAGGATTTCAGTTAATGCCCCGCTTTCCGTCATGGTTCTGCTGGTTACCAGTTCACGTCCTTTGTTGGACAGGCACTCTAGTGTGAGGTTTATAAAATACATTTGCCGTGTCGTAGGTAATCAACAATGAAATCTTTCTCTCCTTCTCCTCTCTTAGTCTCTACATATTTTATTTCTTTCTAAATTTATGACAGTGGACAGTGATCCTTTTCTCCAGGATGTCTCTTTCTTTCTCTCTATCCCTAATATATGCCATCATGCATGCATGCATGCAGGTATACATACATACATACATACATACATATTATGTTTGTTTTATTTGTATTGGTATTTTGCCTGCACATGTGTATGTCGACCATACCCATTAGCAAACCCCGGAGAAGCAAGAAGGTGCTGGATGTTTGGAAATGAAGTTACAGAGAGATTTTAGCCATTGTGTGGGTGCTAGGAGTTGGAATCAGGTCTTCTGGAAGAGAAACTAGTTGCACGTAGTTTCTGCGCAGTATCTTCATCCCCCTTCTTCTTCGCATCTCTAGCTCTCAGATCTGCAAACAGGTTTTTATAGTTTTAAAACTTGATTTACTCTTCATTTCATTGTATTATAAGTTGCCAACAACTTGGCTCCCCTCTTCCCTTAGTTGTGCTTGTTTGCTTGGAAAGGGGGTTATGAATTACCCTAATGCCCATTTCTGCACACCATGATTTTGAGTAATACCTCAGATTTAATGCCTTATGTTGACTCCTCTACTGCCTAGGAATTCCAACTGAGAAACGCTTTACACCAATAGTCTGAGCGCAGAGGAAATCACACAAAGCATATTCACTCCGGTTGATTGTAGTGAAGGTCCGTCTTACATCCTGCCTTAGGTACTGTGTGTTTTACACTCCCGCTGAGGTTTCAGTCAGTTGAGTAAAAAAGCTCCAAAGAATTTGAGCTTGGACTGTTCAGAGGCAGTTTTTCTTCTACAGCATCATGCATCCATTTGATCAGAGTCAAACACGGATTTATCACTCCCTTTCCTAGCCAGTCATTATTATGTTCCAGCTCTACCCTTCGAGGTTTTATAAACTGAGACATGGTGGATCACTTGAGACCTAAAAACTAAGTAAACAGTTGTAAGGATGTTGATGGTAACTTGAGGGCTAATGCATAGCCGAATGCTGCTCCCACTAATGCAAGCAGACAGACCTACAAATCATGACTCATACTGCTCTCACAGCTTTGTTCCCACGACCTTTAGCACTCCATTGTCATGCGCCTTGGACTTTGCACATGCATATGGATGAGAAGAGGATGGAAGATGTGGACTCCATGCTCTCTTTCTGGGGACACGGATGGCAACTTATGACTTATTACTGGGAACCCACAGTATAAGTCCTGATTTATGAGGAGAATCTATTTCTTTGTACACAGCCCTGTATACACAAGTTATTCTTTTCAGTTTACTCCCAGGATAGCAGATAATGAGTGGGAGCAAATAAGAGGACTTCCAATTCAAGGCCCGATTCTATAACTGTTTCTTTCTCATATATATATATATATATATATTTCTCATATATATATTCATACTTTCTCACGAAATCAATTCACCATATATAAAACAGAAATGGTATTATCTTCAAATGATCGATAAGATTAAATGTCATGTAACAACTGAAAGTCATTTTTATTTAGGAAACATTAAAATTTACTTAAATCAAGACCTTCCTATGAATTCTATTCCTAACTATATCTATTCTGTTCTTATCTGTACTCAATAGTGTTTGCTGCCATGCTCAGTGTCTTGCTGTGCCATGCCAGCTTAAAGAGAGAGAGTGCTAAGAACCTTAGCCTGCATTGCCTCTGTTGTGATTGGTTAACCCCACTTCTGCCTATCTTCCACCACCCTACCTTAGATGCCTGTATTTCACTGCATCCAGTGAGAGCCATTCCCTGCACTCTCAGGAACAGGTTCCAGCTTTGCCTTGCTGCCCTCTCTTTCTTAGTGACTTTGTGATATTTGGGAAGCTACTAGAGTTCTCTGACTCCCAGTCTCCTCACATAAAGGGTGGGTATGGTATTACGTTCGTCAAGTTGTCTGTCTGGAAAGGTGATAGGGACAAGATAAGTTCACTGAGAATATAAATGCCTTTCAATGGTAAGTAGTGATCCATGGAGATTTCACTCCCCTCTTTCCTGAGTTTCTAAGTGAAGAGAAAATGACTTTAATGATCATTGCATCTACTTTCATAGATGCAGATGTTGGGAGGTCCTCAACAATTTGTAGGAAAAAAACAACAACAGCAACAAAAACAACAACAACAACAAAACCCTAACAGCATGACTTTTCCCTGTCTATGATGGAGCCAATGGAATTAATTTAACTTTATTTTTATGAGTCATGTGTTCTCTTCTCTCACTCTCTTCCTTGTCCTGTTTGCTCTTCAGCACAGATGGGTACTGCTTCACGATGATAGAAGAAGATGACTCTGGAACGCCTGTTGTCACCTCTGGATGTCTAGGACTGGAAGGGTCAGATTTTCAATGCCGTGTAAGGAAAATAACTTGAATTTACTTTGTAACTTACATTGACAAAATAAAGTAAGCCCTTTGTCATTGCTATCCCATGTTGAATAATTTGCAAAGTAATTGAAACTTCTCAATACTCAATTCTTTCTTCATTTTCAAACCATGTTCTCTAAAATTAGCTGTTGACATATTGCTTAGTTTCCAGCTAGACTATCTTTAAAATCCAGAGTATTTATTGGTTAAATTGAGACTTCATTATTTGCTTATTCAATGTACTCTGGTTGCTACAAGTACAATAATATTTTATTGAAATGGAAATGCTGTAATGTAATGGTACATTATAATTTGAAATAAGTTTTCTGGTAGAAACTAAGCTTTCAAGATTTTGAGCAAAATTATTAGAATATTAAATGTGTTCTTTAGTGACAATCTGTCTATATTTTAGATTGTCTGACATTGAAATATGGAGGATACCCACTAATAGCTGTTGGCATTTCATTTTAGGACACTCCCATTCCTCATCAAAGAAGATCAATTGAATGCTGCACAGAAAGGAACGAGTGTAATAAAGACCTCCACCCCACTCTGCCTCCCCTCAAGGACAGAGGTAAGAGGGGTGACGGGGGCTTTGCTTACTGAAAATGAGCACTGGACTCTTTTATTTTGCCAAACTCATTGGTGCCTTGACAATGTTTGCTTTTAATTGGTCTCATTACCCACTGCTGGGGTCGAGTGCTGACATCATGACAATCAACCAATGTGCAAAGATCATGGCTTGGTGGCTGTGGATAGCTGTTTTCATATCATCCTTGTTGGCATCTCCCCACCTCTCTCCAGATAGTTTCAGTTTGGACAGCTTACATGGAGCTGCTAGGAGTTAGAGAAAATAAATAGTGCTGCATACTAACTCTCTAATATCATTCAGAATTGGGTCTTAATTAAATCTACTCTGCCATAATATGCATTCGAAAAATAAAGACCTTATAAATGACTAAATGAAAGATTGTTTCATCTATTACATTTTATTTTATCTCCATAACAAACTGGTTTTATTAAATTAATAGCATATTTCTAAAATGGGTCATATGTTTAAAAGTTTTAATTTCAATGCTTACATACTTAGGTATATTTAAAATGATAACTATTGCATACTTAAAGACATTTTTGGCATGGATTTTGACAGCAGCCTCTAGAGTTCCTTTCCCTTCCTTGAGCTCATCACAAATTCATGATTTATAAGTGCTATAGATTCCTAATCCTTATGTGCATAATTTAAAATGAAACTTAAAGATTGACATTATTCCTTGAGAGTGTATTAACTGTAAAACTTAGTGGTGTTTAATATTTTTGACAATATTTCATAAATACATTCCCATTACAGTGTGAAACTTTTCAGTTTTATTCTAGAAATTCATATAAGAAGTTCACAGTTTTCCTTATTTCCTTTGCAAGCAACATCCTAAGTGTTAGAGATACAGAAATTGATGAGGAAAATATTGCTTGCAGAAATAGTACACTAAGATATAAGAATTACCATGGAAAAACTTAATTTACATTTGGTCATGGGTATCTCACTAGTGAGATAGATTACAAATTATATTAAGGATTATAAAACTTTTCTGTTTGCTGTAATAAAATACTCTGACAAAGAAAAGCAATTTTGAATAAAGGGTTTATTTTGATTGTAGTAGTTCCAGAGATACACACACACACACACACACACACACACAGAGAGAGAGAGAGAGAGAGAGAGAGAGAGAGAGAGAGAGAGAGAGAGAGAAAGACAGAGACAGAGACAGAGACACAGACAGACACAGACACAGACACAGACAGACAGAGACAAGCAGAGAGACAGAGAGAAGAAAATGGAGTCAGGCTATCAAAATTCAAAGTTCACCCCCCCCCCATGATGTGTTTCTTCCAGTAAAGCTTTACCTCATTAAGTCTGTTAACCTTCTAAAACACCACTGAGGGTGCAGCTCAAACCCATGAGCCTGTGAGGGCATTTCTCACTCAAATAGCACTAACACATCCCTGGCCCCCATGGGCTTATGGCCATCTCATGATACAAAATACATTTAATCCAACTTCAAATGTTTACATATTCTTTAACAGTTCCAGTACTGTTCAAAAATACAAAGTCTCTTCTAAAACCCAAGGCTGTCTTTTCACTGTTACCTGATATTAGAAACAAACAACTGCATAAACCCAAATTAATATGCTTTCAATATCCACAGCATAGAGTATGCATACCCATTCAAAAATGAAGGAATGGGGCCATAGTAAAGAAAATTTTGACCAAAGCAAACAGAAAACACAACAGTTCAAAAGCCACCAGATTTCTCTTTACCTTAGATGACTCTTCACTCTAGCTTTGCATTATACAGCACATCTCTCTTTCTTGGGCTGGTTTTATTACCCTATACAACCTTCCTCGGCAGGTGTCCCACTGTTCTGGCATCTCCTATAGCTTGGGGGTCTCCATTGAAACAGACGTCATTTTTATACCCTTATTTAATGGACTTTGGATCACTTTCACAGGATTTTCACTCTGCTATGGTACTTAGCCTTAGATCTCTGGATCATGGTGGGAGGTTCCATGACCTCCTCAATATTATATCTTTCTTACAACCAAAAGTACTATGGTGTGGACAAGGAGTTTTGCTACCAGCTATGGGCGAAGCCTAGTGTCCTTGGGCTATGTTTATAAGCAAGTTTTATATGCTGTATCCACTGAAAAGTGTCCCTAAATATTTGCTTTCTTGGAGTAGAAAACCCCTTGGGCTGTCTCCTTTCACAAATTGGAACTTTTTAAAGTGGTGGTATGTGGTTTTCAGGGTACCTTTCCTGGTATTCAATGTGGCCCAAGTGGGTTCTTGTCAATGGTTGGTTGTAATCTTGTAATTATACTTTTCAGCACATGACTTTTCTGGAATCTCAAGCTTCCTAGTACTCCTTTTCTTCCCCTAACTGCACATTTTAAAATTCCTTTTGCATAAGAGTCATCAAGAATAACCATGCCACAGACTCCACATCACACTGCCTAAAATGTCTTGTCCTATAGAAATTAGTCCATTCTTTTAAATTCAGCCTCAAATAAATTTTCACCCCTTATGTAGAATGTAAAATTCTTTGCCAAAATTTCACATGAATGGCCATTAGCCCAGTTGCCATTTGAGACACATTGAAGAGATGTGTATCCAGTGTCTCAGGTTACTCAACACTCCTGTCTTCCTAACATACACAAGAATGACCCACTAAGCTCTGCCCACAGCACATTCCAGCCTGAAGTGCAAACTCTTCCATATCCTTCCAGAAAACATCACGGTCAGGTTCACTACAGAACCAAACCTACTTTTCTGTAGACAATTTCTGTATGAGTTACTTTTCTGTGCTATGGTAGAATATCCTGACAAATGGCATCTTTGGGGAGAAATAGTTTATTTTAACTTCCAGTGTGCATACAGTCCATCATGGTGTAGAAGGCATGGCAGTCAGAGTGGGAGGTTGGCCAGTCACGAGGATATCACGGAGCTAGTTCTGTATGAAATGGCAAGTTAGCACGGTAGCCACAGAGAAGTGACACTTAAACAAGAATCAAGGATGAGCAGGTATTTACTAAATGGGTGAGATAAAATGTTAAAGTTAAAATGACTAACACAAGCCAGGTATTATACTAAGTATTACATTAACTAAACCATCTGAATCTTATAACCCCTTGAAGTATTGGGGATAGATATTCCCATCTAAAGATAAAAAACTGTAGTATGAAGGCTGTGACAGAATTAAGTTTTCTTATGAAACAGTAGGTGATTCTTATTTGTCTCTCAGAGGGATCGCCACTTGCCTGCAGAGTTCCCTGTTGTTCCTACTCCCTGTGAAGTTTGAGGGGGCAGCATAGGTAGAAAACTTGTATCCTGAAAGGGCTCCAGGTGCTGTTCTCCTCATCATGGGTGTCTGGAAGCGTTTCTTTCCAGGGATATTCATGTTAATATTCCCAAGTGCAGGTAATGACAGAGTAACATAAGACCAATATGAAGAATCAAAACAGGTTGATTGATAAGAATCAACTCTTCATGAGCCAAGACAAGCAGGCAGCATGTTTGAGTGCAAGAGAGGGTTATTGGGGGGAAAAAGGAAAAGAGTGAATAATTCTAGCCTTAAGTACAGCGCTGGATGGTAAATAAAACCTCCCTGAGGTCCTTGAGGTTTTGTTCCTGTCATAAGTCAGAATGTAATGAGTAATAAAAGCATGGTCAGCAGTTCACAGTCTGAGCTCTGTGTCTACATGAGAAGGGAAAGAGGAAGAGTTTTTGCAGAATTTTTGCATAGATGTGAAAAAGAATTCTGGGCTCATGTACTGAAAATTCATTGTGATCCTGAGGTTAGATTTAATCTTAGTAGAGAAACATTCTTTGTGGATTCCTAAGCATGTAGAGTTGTCCTTAAAATATGAAATAATAGTATAAACTGTGTTTTCTGCAAAGGTTCCATTCTTTAGATGTATATGTAGGGCACAGAAGATAGAAGCTTAATAAAGTAACACAGGAAGACAGTTTTAGACTTTTAATTTTAGGAACATATAGATGTTTTTAACATTTATCCAGCAATGTTTTCCAAACAATGTATGTACTATTTGTCACTCCTTATTGCAATGACTTTTTAGATGCTACTTCAGTAGTTGAAGCTTCTTTTCCCTGGACCACTTACAACAGTTCTGAACAGCATAATTAAAACTAAAAACTACTAATTTCTGATGGTTTTCATTTAGTCTTTTAATATGAAGCCTACTTTTATTCATATCTGAATGCAGTGCGTGTTAAATACATATTTTAGACTGCTTAATATTTTATACCAGTGACCATTATCAGATTTGTCAAGAGAAAGTGTAAAGGTCTGTGAGAGTTTGCAGTAATTAATCCAAGCATTCTACACAACACTGTAAAGTAAGTTTACTTTCAACTAACCTGTTAGTGTGCCAGTTCTTACAATTACATAACTGTTTGTGAAATAGTATCCTTGTTCATATTATTTGTAATAAGAACTCTGAATTACTTAAAACTGGATAGCGTAGCAACATTGTCTTACAACCTCAAATGATCTAAATTAATACAGGCACATAAAATTTTAAAAAATGTGAATGCAAGTGTGCATGTACGAGTACGCATAAGTGTGTATGTATGCATATGTATGTATGCATATGAGGATTGTTATGTGTACGGGGTGATCAGAGAACAAGAGTACTATATCACACATGATGAAATATAAATGACAATTGTGGCTAAAGGACATATTGGAATGCTTTATTCAAGTTTTTTGGCTAAAGGACATATTGGAATGCTTTATTCAAGTGTTTTGTCAAAATATTTAAAACAATCACTGATAATGAATTAGAAACTGTTTCAGTCTTTTTAAGGTGTAGTATCCATGAGAAGATTTGTAATGTCTGTCCTCTGATGTAATAGTTTTACATCTAAGAATGTCAAATAGACAGTTATCATCAAAGACGTGTATGTTAATTACATAATTGTATATATTATAGAAATTCTACATATAGCACACACTCTTAAATATATCACAACAGAAGGTTGATTTCTAATTAGGATGTTTCTATGCAAAATACCATATCATCTTTGAAAATAACTTGTTGTGGGAAATGTTCACAATATATAAACAAAAATATCTGCCAACATAATGGCCAATATTGTCATCTCAACCTTTGGGAGGCTAAAGTGGAATGATTTGAAGTTTAAAACAGACTTGGTTACATAGTAATACTTTCCCTATAAAAGAGAGAAAAAAGAACCGAATTACAGGATGATATAGTATCCTTTGTGAAATTCATTTTTGTTTAATGATGTGATACTATAATGCCATATGTGTAGCTTTTGTCAGTAAATTCCTAAGAATGTAATGATTTCATCTAGTTTCGTCCTTTTAAGGTTTTCTTTCATGGAACATATCCTACTCTTTATTGAGTAAATGAAAATCTCCTGCCAAAACTTGAATTTGTCTTTTCTATGTAGGGGTACAGCTGGGAGAATGTCTTCTCGTGCTGTCTGAAGTCCTACCTTACAGTCCCCCCTTTCACAACTAAGTAGCATCCATCACTTTCCCCAGGAGCATGCTGTACCTGTAATAGGCTGGCTAACCCTGTCACCGTGAGACTGTTTAACTAGCCCTCAGCTACTGTGCCCCCCCACCCCCCAAAAAAAACATCGCCTGGGATGATTTGTTCTAAAAATGAAGATATTGAAGATATTTTTGAATAAATATTTCTGGGTTTGGTCTCTTAAAACATTTTAATTCACTTGAAACTTTTCTCAAGCTTGCTTTAAGCAAATCTCATTTTTGTCAAGAACTTGAGTTCATACAAAAGTGTACTGTATACTCATATCTATCTCTTTATAGGATTTGAGGGATCCTTATGCTTTGCATCTATCAGAAAGCAACTTTGGATGTAATGAATACAGAGTTGTTTTTTGTTTCAGACGCCAGGTGAGAAGAGCCTGCAGACGAAGCCCCTGACTCTGGGGTACACAGCAGCTCCAGCTCTCATGTTAGGCTCAGGGACCCGTCTACTTCCCTTGTATTCTTTCTATGGGTTTATTCTGTGTCAGGTCAACTCCTTCCATAGAGGAGACTTATGCTGTTGAACTAAACATCTAGCTGACTGGATTCATCCATGTCTGACGGTATCATCAACAGCCAAGCATGCCGTTTTGAGTACATATGTGCTTTTTTTACAACACATCATAGTTTTCCCCTATTTTGCACCCCCCTTTTTGATACATTTTTATTAAACTTTCGGAAAAAGAGTTTGTCCCTTTTAAGTAAAAATATAAGTTGTTTGGTGGCTTTCTTTTTCAGATTTTGTTGATGGACCCATACACCACAAGGCCTTGCTTATATCTGTGACTGTCTGCAGTTTACTCTTGGTCTTCATTATTTTATTCTGTTACTTCAGGTAAGTATTAGATGCGTACATGGAGTTTCACACTCTTGGTGAGATTCCTATAGGAATATTTTTTACTGTTCTTGCCTGTAAGCTTTTTGCCCCTAGATATTTTTTTAAGATTTATTTATTATATGTAAGTTCACTGTAGTTGTCCTTAGACACCCCAGAAGAGGGCGTCAGATCTCATTACGGATAGTTGTGAGCCACCATGTGGTTGCTGGGATTTGAACTCAGGACCTTAGGAAGAGAAGTCAGTGCTCTTACCTGCTGAGCCATCTCACCAGCCCTTGCCCCTAGATCTTAGGTTGATTTGAAAATGTCTGTTGCTATTGATAGAGATTCACCCAACAAAGCTATAAATAGATGCCTGTCTCATTTCTGTTTCAGACATTACTCACTTAAAATTTTAATCTCTAAGGAAACACAGATAATTGGAAAATTTAGTGACTACTTATGACTTAGGTTTGATGCTAATTAAATTAGAAAAAAAAAAGCATATGGGAGTCAGAGTGCTTTCAGTAATTCCTTATTTCCTGACTACAAATTTCTCTAGTATTATAACTTTTATAGAGTAAACATTAAAATACACTGAGTTTAGTTATACTTAAGTTTTTAGTCAAGAACTTATTTTCTACTTTGTGAAATTTAAAGGTTTAAGTGTCCACACTATTTGAGCATCCAAATTTTCAACTATAACATTCTATAGTACATCAATTAGCTAATTAAGATAAGTTATAGAAGACATTACATGTTAAATATTACCATGTTTTAAGGTTTTATTTTTATGTCATGGTCATTGTATTGTCTCATATACCATTTTATGTAAAAGAGTTCCCTGACATACTTTTTCTTTAAAAAAGATTGATTTATTTATCTATTTTGTGCATCAGTGTTTTGCCTGTATATGTGTCTATGTAAGAGTATTGGATACCCTGGAATTGAATTTACAGACAATTTTGAACTGCTATGTTTGTGCTGAGAATTGAACAAGTGTTATCTGGAAAGGCAGCCAGTGCTCTTAACTGCTGAGCCATCTCTCCAGGCTCCCTGACAAACTTTAATAAATGAAAAAAAAAAAAAAAAGCCCTCACATAGGGAACTTAGAGGAAATGTTTCTAGGGAACGGATATTGGAGCTATTTGGAAATGCTAACAGAGCATAGTCTGCTTACATATAACATTTAAAACACAGAGAAAAAAATTATACATGACTGAGTGAGAAACATCCCAAAGATAGCAAATAGCATTTCATCTTGTGTTTATTGCTAAATTCCATGGTTAATATTTGTCTGCGATGTTTTACATCTGTCATTGCATTTAAGTTTTTGAAATCATCTCCCTCATCTATGCTTAGGTATAAAAGACAAGAAGCCCGACCTCGGTACAGCATTGGGCTGGAGCAAGATGAGACATACATTCCTCCTGGAGAGTCCCTGAGAGACTTGATAGAGCAATCTCAGAGCTCGGGAAGTGGATCAGGCCTCCCTCTGCTGGTAGGAGAAGAATATAGCAAGGATCCCAAGGAAAGGTGTTCTCAGACAGTGTCAGTTTCCCTTTACTTAAATAAGGCAGTAGACAAGAAGGCTCAGTGACTGTCCAGTGTCGGATCTTAGATGTGGAGCTTCCTGATAACATGACATGTTGAGGGTGAGATTATTGTTTCTTTTTAACGTGTCTGTTTACCAGCCAGACCCTCAGACATCCTGATCAAAAGTGGATTAAGAAAAACAATATTCATGGGCCCTCTGCCCTCTGCTTTTGCTGAGGATTGATTACATTTCTGTGCTTTGACCTGGCTTTTGAAGGCAGAAGCATTACCACCTGCAAAGAAAGAAAACTGCATATCAGCTGTAGGGTGAGATTGCAGGCTGAGTCTGTCTTTTCCATCCAGAAGAGGCGACATTTCTAATAGCCAGCACTTCCAACTGTGACAAGAACACGTTCCTTATCAAGACATTTGCTTGGCCAAGAAACGTATTTGATTCATTTATAGACCACAAAGTAAGGTTGTTCGAATTAAGGATACAACAAATTTCAATGAAAACTAATTTCCTCAATGAGCTTTATTATTTTAACAAGAAAGGCAGGGAGAAAATATATATGTGGGGGTAGGGGGTACGCACAGGTGCCATGACTTGCAGGAACTGGTTCTTCACCATGTGGTGATGGAGGATTGAACTCAGGCTTGGTGACAAGTGCTTTCAGTTTTGGAGCATCTCACTAGCACCTTAGAAGGTCATGAAATTGACTCTTAGATCTCAGGCTCTGGTTCTGACTTGCATGTCTTGTTTCATCTGACAATCTTGTATTTACCTTTGTAGTTAACAGCTTTAAGATCAAACAGAAAACAATCTGTGCTCATGCAGCCATTTCAATCATTATGAACAGAATGATAGAACGTAGTACTTTAAAAATTGCCCAGGTTCTGATGATCAAATAGATTTTTTATATTTACTTTAATCTGTTAGTAGCAATTATATTTATTGTCATTTGTATCTCTGTAGCATTATATTTTATTTGTAAAGAAAAGTACGAATAGCAAAATCCACTTGGTACTAATGATTTAGCTGCTCCTGCTCTTGGGATGCTGACTGGTTCGACCTTAGTATCTCCTAACTCATCTCACTGAGCTGCAGTTACCTTCCAACAGTCTTTGGCTATGGCTTTTCATCTTCGCAGGGGAATAGTTAGTCTAACATTTCCCACTGTCTGTAGATTTTCTTTCTAGGCTTCATGTAGATGTCGTTTAAACTTCACCTGACTCCCATCCTTTGTTCCTGCTCCCATGCCTCTGGCCTGAGCCCTGCATAATGTCTGAGCAGCTAATTATTCTCAAAATAAAACATGGTCCCTGTTTTTACGAATGTAACCACTGTGTGGAACATTTCTCTAGTTTAGAGCTCAAGGTCTCCTTCACATAGGGTGTAGGGTGAGATTTCGGGCAGTTACCTCAGCTTAGAGTCTGGGTATCCTCCGTCATAACATTGTGTTTATTGCTAATGCTGCAGCTTCAGTGATGTGCTTATAGGATGGAGTATACTCCACTGCCTATCCTTCTAAGAGTCCCTCTATTCTATTAAACAGGATACTCGGTTGTTGCTATAAAAAGTTATACTTTGAGATTTTTTTTTTTTTTACCATCTGCAGGGATCCTTTCTGTTTCTATATTCTATACCCTAGCCCACCACCAATGTTTGGCTTTTCTCTGGATCTGCTTTTAATCACTGCGGCAAACTACTAGAGAAACTCAAATTCAAGGAGAAATTCTTAATTTTTATTTCATTTAATTTCCTGTTTTGATCATGTTCCCCCCCTGTCCACAACTCCTCTCAGATCTTCCCCACCTTCCTACTAACCATACTTCCTAGGCATAGGCGCTACCCTGAGGTGTGGTTCACATACCCAGTGATAGTCATTAGACAAAGATCAGTTTTCCCTTTGCCAGTAGGTATCAGTTGCAAATAATTTCTTGGTTAGGGGTGGGATTCTGTGTCAACTTCTTCCTATCAGTGCTGAGATTTTTGTCTGGCTTGAACTTGTGCAGGCCCTGCCATAGTTTATGAGTTTATAAGTGTATTAGTCCCATTGTGTCTTGAAGATACTGTCTCTTTGGCCCTTGCAATCAAACCACAGACAATCAAACCCTCTAAGCTTGTAAGCCCAAACAGAAAAAGTCTGTGATATTTAATTACTATAACTGTGACTCTGAAAAGATAATTATTTCATGTGCGTACACACATGTACAGACACAAATATACACAAATACTTGGCTTAATTAGGGTGAATAAATATATATGGGAAAGATTTCACTAGACTTCCTCCAAGAGCATTAACATTGGGCTGGCAAGATGGCACAGTAGTTAGAAGTACTTCTGCTCAGGACTAATATTCTGAGTTCTATCCCCAGATCGGAGGCAGGAGAGGACTCACTCACTCCTGAGAGGAATCTTAAAACCACCATATAAACATCATAGCTCACATGCATTGTGAGACATGCGTTGTTTTCTAATCAACTCCCCTTTCTTTGGGGTTGTGGTTGTACACTGAGGTGAAAGAGCACAGCAGAGCAAAACTATTCACCTCCTGAAAAGAATGAGAAGCAAGAAATTGAGAGTCCCATACTCCCCTTTGGGGGCACACTCCCTGTGGCCTACAGAGCTCCGATAGACTCCATCTCTTAACTCTTCGCATTTGAAACAAGCTGGAGATCAAACTTTGAACACATAGACCTTTGTGGGAAAACTTAAGATAGAAATTATTGCAACTGCTATAAAATTTCTCCACACACTCAACTTTTTAAAGAAATTATGAATGTACTTGAGATTGAAAACATGTATGCAGAAAGAGCAGAAACATTGGTAATGTCAGAAGTTGAAATCATTATTTCAATTTCACACATATGTTCAGATTCTTTGGCCATATAATCTCAGAATCTAAGTAAAATTTCGTTTCTCAGTCTAATTTAATGGCAGAATATCTTGGAGGTCTGCTGCTTCTGTCCCATGAAGCACTGCCATTGCTGTCAGGACATTCATTAGGGAAGACATCTTATTTCTAGAAAAGTAACAGAGTCATTTTCTGGATTCAGAGATTCACAGAGCAGTGCTTGTAGCATCCATAAGCTGGATACACTATTGCTTTAATAACAGAGGTATTTTCCTTCTGAGTATCAGGGTTAACTGCTTGATGTCTAGTCCTCTCAATGCTCCTGTCTTCTTGTAAGAGGAATGGACATAGAGCTGACCTCGACCTCGTAGGAAACACCTTACTCTGAGAGGGGGAAGCTGCTTTATGCATTGACTTGTTTGATTGTTTCCACCTCACTTTCTGCTTCCTGGACCACTAGTAGTTCTCTCAGTTTTGACATCTTAGTTTTAGGGAAAGTACTGCTTCCCTTCTGTTGTTTGTGGCATTAGCAGTTCCAAGAAGAAACCCAGACATCTTAAGTTGATATTATCACTCATCCTGGAACCACAGAACAATCCTATTAAGAGATCTACAGAATAATGCTCATATCCTAATTCTTAGAATCCATCACGGAGTCCAGCAGGAGGGATTTAGGCTGCTGGCCCTTGGACTAGGAAATGGAGTGGTTATGTGGGTTGCTTTATCTCAATTGAATGTCCTAGGAATTACAAAAACAGGAAGTAAAGCTTTTGATGTATAACTATGAAGAGGACTTTGTATTTGTTACAGTAAGATTTTGTTAGCATCATGTACTAGTTTGTGTAATTGAGGCAGATTATATCCTATTAGATTAGGATGGCCTTCAACTCACAATCTACATACTTACTTCCCTGGTGGGCCTCCCGAGTTGGATGTACCAAGTTCTTTCTATCTTCTTTCTGGATTCTATGACGAGGCTGCAGAAGTTAGTCCTTTCAGCCAGGGAACCATTGATCCAGTACAGAGAGTCTATACCCCATGCAGACTGTCACTTACATTTCGTGCCACTTAACTCAAAGGTTTCCCTCTGTTTTTATGAACTCTTTGTAATTTTTCAGATATTTTATAAATTATTAAATCAACTTTCTCTCCAGCTTGTTAACTCTCTTGTCCCACTTCTACCATTTAAACTGTTGTTTTCTGTCTCTATTTTGTATTCTTTACTGTGACAAGTATCTTGTTCTCTTCAAGTACACAGTTTTCTATCTCACCATGCTTGCTTAGTCTTCATTTAGTTTCTGTTTCTTAAATACAATCCCTGTAGTTATTTGGCATTCTACTATTATAGGATTCTAAAAATGCCTCTAATAATCTACAGGGATTCAAGGCAGTGGTATTTTCTTTTTATTTTTGTTTCGAATGAGCTCTCCTTTCCCTCTATCCCCTTGTTTTATTGTCTTTCTCTGCTCATCTTCACTTTAGCAGTTTGCTATTGTTTTGTTTGCTTGGTTTTGTTTTTTTGGGGTTTTTTGTTGTTTGTTGTTGTTTTCTGCTTTTGGTTTTTGGGTTTTTTAATTTTTGGTTTTTGGTTTTTAGAGATAGGATTTCTCTGTATAACAGCCCTGGCTGTTCTAGAGCTCACATTGTAGATCAAGCTGGCCTGAAACTCACAGAGATCGCCCTGCCAATGCCTCCACAGTGCTGGGATTAAAGGTGTGTGCCACCATGCCTGGTCACTTTAGGAGGGAGGTTTTGTAAATTTCCTTGTGGGTCCAATAATTGTTGTCTTATTTAACAGATCCAAGATTTGTCATGTGGGGGGCGGGGGCAAGATTTCCTTCAGAATACTTGATAAATCATTATATCAGTGGAACACTTTGGTCTATCAAGTAGGAGTTACCGTGAAACCAGTTTTTTTCTATGAAAGTTGCAATAGGCAGAATAGAACATCTAATATTTGGAAGCAGTATTTGATGACTTAAAATAGACAATCATCCATCTGAAATACATTTGAAAGAGAACAGTAATAATTAATAAATACAAATAACTTGTGTGTATAAGGAATAACATTGACTACATATTTTTACATGCAGTCTCTCTCTCTCTCTCTCTCTCTCTCTCTCTCTCTCTCTCTCTCTCTCTCTCTCTCNCACACACACACACACACACACACACACACACACACACACACTTTGCCCTCAGTGCCCAGAGGAAAGCTTAAACAGCTGTGTAGTTCTGTGAATATACTAATGAAGTGTTTGGGTCTTACCAGGTCCAAAGGACAATAGCTAAGCAAATTCAGATGGTGAAGCAGATTGGAAAAGGCCGCTATGGCGAAGTGTGGATGGGAAAGTGGCGTGGAGAAAAGGTAGCTGTGAAAGTGTTCTTCACCACGGAGGAAGCCAGCTGGTTCCGAGAGACTGAGATATATCAGACGGTCCTGATGAGGCATGAGAATATCCTGGGTGAGTCACAGTCTATGCTGTGCATGTGGGCTTTCCTCACATTCTTCTGCCTTTCTCTTCACATCTGCATATGAACTCATCTGTCTAGACCTGTTACAAATGTTAGCTTTCATTTTGGCCTGAGCCCCAGAGCTCATAAGCCTCTGAAGGGGACCTCACAGGAGGCATGACTAAGGTACTTCTGTGGATGGGTCGGGGGCTGGAAATGTTATACTCTCCAATGCTATTTTTTTCTTCTTCTTCAGAAACAGGAAGTACAAATGAAATACTAGAATTTCTCAAGGTTTCTTAGGGATTTGAAGGAGCATATTTGGATTTAAATGTTGTGAAAAGCTATAGACATTTTTTTTGCAGAGTTTATTTGTAGCAAGAGTTTATGCTGAGAGTCAATTTCCCTTTCCTTCCCTCAGGCTAGATGTGATCTGCCTGAGTGGACTCAGCCAGTGACCATCAAGTCTTCCATTCAACATACTATGCTTGCAACTGTGATTCCATAAGGGATTTCTGTACCACTCATCAAGGAGTGACTTCAGATCGAAATTCTTTTTTTTTTTTTTTTTTTTTTTTGCTCTCTCCAATTTTTATCTCCTCTGCATGGTATTAGTACTTTAACACTATCAAGGGCATATTCAGAAAACTGGGCAAGATGCTAAATCAAAGGCATTTGAAAAAGAAGAATGAATATGTCAGCATATGAAAGATACCTCATTCTTTCTGTCTAGGAAACACTAATCCTTTTTTCTCTCTTTTTGCTTTTCAGGGTTCATTGCTGCAGATATCAAAGGAACTGGGTCCTGGACTCAGTTGTACCTCATCACAGACTATCATGAAAACGGTTCTCTCTATGACTATCTGAAATCCACCACCTTAGATGCAAAGTCAATGCTGAAGCTGGCCTACTCCTCTGTCAGCGGCCTATGCCATTTACACACGGAGATCTTTAGCACTCAAGGCAAGCCAGCAATCGCCCATCGAGACTTGAAAAGTAAAAACATCCTGGTGAAGAAAAATGGAACTTGCTGCATAGCAGACCTGGGTTTGGCTGTCAAGTTCATTAGGTTAGTAAATGAGTCAACAGACACACGTTCTGAGGTTATTTTTGAGTGTTCTAGCTACTTCCCACAGCTCTGTCCTATGATAATTCAGTGGTTGATGAACATCATAGATTTCAACTTTATTGGAGAGAAACATGTCACGATATTCTTGGTGAAGACCATGTGTTTGGGTCAGTCCCTTTGTTTCTGTTCTCATCAGTGACCTGGCTTATCAATTATTTTATACAGAAACACAGCCGTATAGAAAAGAGGCAGTTAATGTCCGTGCTGGGTGATTTTGTGTCAAGTTAACACAAGCTACAGTCACTTTGGAAGAAGCAACCTCAATTGAGAAAATGTTTCAACAGGATTGGTTTGTGGACCAATTCTTTTATTTTTCCTTTTTCTTGATTGATTGATGTGGAAGGGTCTAGCTCACTGTGGGTGGTGTCACCCCTGGTCTTGGGTACTATAAGAAATCAGGCTGAGTGAGCCATGGTGAACAAGGCAGTAAGCAGCATCCCTCTATGGCTTCTACATCATTTATTGCTTCCAGGTTCCTACCTTGTCTTCCTGCCTTGCCTTTTGTGATTAGTCTTACAAGATATAAGGTGGAATAAGCCCTTTCCTCCCAGAGTTGCTTTGGGTCAGTGATTTTTTTTATAACAGATACAGAGATCCATGCAAAGACAATGCCCTGAGAAACTACATCAGAATGCTGCATGACATTTGTGAGCATGGGGAGGATTCAAGAAAAACCAGCAGCTGAATGGTGGAAAAGATGGTGTTTTGGGTGTGGTACCAGAGGGATTACTTCATAAACGTTTGTGAAATACTGTACACCAGGGAACAAGGCAGCTGATATCCAGTGATATTAGAGAATATTGCCCCTGGACACACACATACTTGAACTTAGTGGTGACAGTGTGCAGAACATGCAGGCATCTTGGTATGTTGTTAGCCCCTACACAGTGAGGAGGTTTCACATTCAGGAGCTGGGACTGAAAACATTATTGTTTGTAATTGCAATTTTATTCTTGTAACTCTGTTGCCAAGTTCTCCAGTGTGAACTTTGCAGATTACAACATCTTGTTGCAATGGGCAAAGGTTGGACACAGCGGGTGGGGATGCTTTAGAGGAAATGATTCCTCTAGTCTGAAAAGAAAGGAATGTTTATTTGGGTGACTAAATCTTTGCATAACTAGCTACCTTTAGAATACTCAGTCTAGGCTGACCCAGTAATCTATCTCTGGCCCTACTTGTGAATATCTTCCAAAGAAGATTCTACAGTGTGTAGAGAAGGGCATGAGGAAGAAGAGCTGGGGTGAGAATTACAAGAAAGGACTAATGGCTTTCCATTTTCTCCTGAATGTAAAATCTGAGAGGTGACAATAATGAACTTAGATAAGTGGAGGTTTTCGCCAATTATAGATGACAAATGAGAAGTTAAATGATGACAGTGAGTTATGCTATAAATTTGAGACATGAACCTCACACTATTTAGTAATTTAAAGTATTAAATCTACTTTCTCTTCAGAATTCTTTTTTGGGGGTGGGGAAAGGCAATTCTTTTCAAGTCTAGTCTACAACAACGGAACAAACATAAGCAATTCGTTTGGTGTGCCTCTAATTCCCAGATTCTACTCTCCTATTTAAATTTCCCCAAAGCAGTTCAAGATGTAATAGTCTTTCTTGTCTTTGTCAGTTGTCTTCTGCTGTCCCCTCCCTTGGCCTGCTTTATTGAGAAACCATTGCTGTGTGCACCAGAAACCTTGGTTCATGTGCACCAGAAGCCTTGGCTTATTGGGACACCACTGTCCCTGGTGTGTCAATGTGCTTCAGGCTCCCTCTTCTCTCTCTCTCTCTCTCTCTCTCTCTCTCTCTCTCTCTCTCTCTCTCTCTCTCTCATCCTTAACTATTTCTGCTTATGAGATTCCCAGCCTTATCTCACCTTCCTTCTCGGCTCTGAGTTTGGATGAACCAGGTCAAAACACAGAGTGTCTAATTTTTGATTTGTCCAGTTGGATGAATTTTATCTTTATGAAACTCATAATTTACCTCAGTAGGTTTCCCTCATGATAGTATTTAATCTAGATCCTCAGGTAAAACCTTGTGCAGTTGCTTCCTTTCTGTCTTTCTGCTTTCCAGACTTTTCTTCATGCTGCAGAATTTAGACTCTTGAAGTGCAATTTGGATGTCATCCTAATTTTGTAGTTTCTCATGGCATTGGGTTAAAATGTAGTTAGAGTCTCTTGCTGCAGTGAAATATTTATGACCTTGGCCCCGTTCTTGAGATTCATTTCCCCAAGCTGCTTACCTTTGCCCTGTCCATTCTGAACACATTCTGCTTCCCACACCCACAAGGACTTTACTTACCATCTGTATAGCTTGCCTCCCCTTCTCTGGTTAACCACCACCAGTCTCCAGAGTAAAGGGACAACTGTTGGTAGTTGTTACTAATGGCCCTGTACAAAGTATCATTTTTCACAATACTGCAGTGACTCCTGGCTTCTTCCTTTTCCCTCCTGATAGACAGTAAACAGAGCATGTGTCTGTCCATCTTCCATTCTCAGTATCTTGCCATGATTCTGGAGGTGTTTTCTGTTTTAGATACTGGGTAATCAATCAAATTACATATGTTCTCATAAGGGAGAACAGCATGTTGTCCTAGCTTCAGGGGGTTGACACATTCTTCATAACTTTATATTTGTACCCACATTCTGATTTGTCTTTCTTTTGTAATATTGAATGGCTTTGTTTTCTCCTTGTATAGCCCACGGTGGCTAATGCCTTGCTTTTGCTTCTAAATACCCTAGCTTGGACTATCCCGGCCTTTCCATGTGTACTTTCCTAATTTCAGAATCATCTCTTGTCATACACATCCATACCTACAAAGAAAGACACCACCTTCTGCATCCTATAATAATTTAATGGACAGTGTCTGTCTGCAGTTACCATTGTTTTCAAATATGACTCTGCTCTCTAGATACTCATTGGTACCTTGAGAGCAAAAGTTAGGTCAAATCCACAGTGTGAATCCCTTTCAACTTGACATAATTACAAATAACCAATACTACTACTGTTTTAATTTAGCAAATACAGGGACAAGAAAGGTGAACCAACACCTTCCTTGGGGATTTTAATTAAAGTGAGCTTTCGTTTCTGGAGTTTACTTCTGCTTATGGGGAATGAGTGAAGTGATCTCACAAGGTTCCTGTGAATCCTGGCTCTAGGAAAAGGAGACTCCTAAAGGATAAGTTGGGGTATCTTTGGTGTAAGTTGGGGTATCTTTGGTGTACAATGTCCTATTCGTCAAAAGAGGAGAGAGGTGAGGATGCTGGCTTCCCAGACCCACTTTTCTTTCCAGATAGAGGTTGTATTTGCTAATTTTACACATTTTTTTTATCTCTTTTGTGTCACAGTTTTGTTTTGTTTTGTTTTTTTGATAAAGGGTTTCTCTGTGTAGCTGTGGCTGTCCTGGAACTCACTCTGTAGACCAGGCTGGCCTCGAACTCAGAAATCCACCTGCCTCTGCCTCCCACGTGCTGAGATTAAAGGTGTGCGCCACCACTGCCCGGCTGTGTCCGAGTTTTGACATCTTCCATTTTTAGCCCAGGTTTTAAGCCTTGCTTTACCCACTTCTCTGATTTTTACCCTTCATGATGATTTACATTGTGTGTCTGTGCACATGCAGCTGTATAGGGTGCTTTATTTCAGACAGAATCATAGCTAACCCGTGTCCATATGTGAATTTCCTGTTAGAACTTAATTTCGCTTGCATAGGTGGTAATTGTCTCTGAGGTAATTTCTGGAAGGTTCCCAGGGAACCTGAGAATCACAGAGAGCAGTGGCACCCTAGGGACTTTCTGTGCACACAACACTTTTACTCTCGTTGGCTCCTTCTGCTGATACACTTCCTGCTCAAATGAGGTTTAATCCAGGTGATGTCAGGAGATCCCTCCTGTCCCTGGAGAGTGGAAAGCAACACCATGTGAAGTGCCTTGAAGGAATGCACGCAGCTTTCATGGCTCACTCACTCAAGCAGCTTTCCGGTACGTCAGTGTCCAAATAAAACACTTTCTATAGGAGACATAAATCCTGGATCGGGGCATCTCAGGGGTCGAATCTTAAACAGCAGACCTACAGCGACAAGACTGGATCGTTGTATAGCTCTCCCCACTGATGGTGAATTGTCCTAACGCAGAAAAGTACTGGCTCCACTTAGCAAAAACTAAATTTCCTGACTCCTTCTGATATCAATTTTGTCACTGCTTTTGATACATATATATTTACTGTACCTTTTAAAATACAAACATTAAATTCATAGAGCTAAGCTCACTAGGGATGATGTCAATATTCCCAATTAATGTTTTTGCAGGTGTCTCCATCATTGATGAAAGAGATTTAGTACTGAAGTTCTGGAATATGTTGAGATTCTTAGGAGTTTGATTTTTGCGATATTGTTTTGCAATATTGTCATCTCACCTTGATCCACCCACTCTAGAAACTTCCTCATAGACTTGCCCAGAAGTTTTCCTCCTGGGTAATTTGAGATCCTGTCATTTCGTTAGTAAACAGTGACTGACCATCACAAACACTGAGCTCTGGTGAACGGTACAGCAGAAAATACTCCATGCCCAGGGAGCTAAGGAATGCGCAGAGGTCAGCTGTGTAAGTTGATTCCACAACCACTCGGAAAATAATTCAGGAGACACAAATGATGTGTGCATACACCTGTGCAAGCTCTGTATATCACACCTCCAATATGTCTAACATGACTATTCCCTCTAGTATACTGTTTAGTTTCAAACATCAATTTTATGTCCTACCTATCCAGCACCCCATTTATACATTGTCTTTTCACAGTTCTTTAATGTGTTTTTTGTTTTTTCAAAGAGCTATGCTTAGTTTTCAAAATCTTTGTAGCTTATCCATCCAAGAGTCTCAGTGTTTACATACTGTCTGTCTCTATCTGCTAGCTTTCTCTCACCCTGACTTCTCTCCTTCTTTTTTGGGCATCAGTGGTTTCCAGCAGGAGACCCACCCTGGGGTGCAGAAGCTAGGAAGTGGAGCCCCTGCTACTTTACTCTGTTCCCGATAGACTCTCATTTCCACAGTGGCTTCTGCTCATGCCCTTAAGGAAACACATGTCCAGTATTTATTGCCCTGGTGAATGTACACTATGCTAAGCTACAAGGTAGAACTTTCCATTACAAACTCCTCTTTTCAGAATTCCTGTTGCAGATGTGTGATTGGAAAGCTTAATCAATACAGGAGATACAATGCATAATAAAGCTTAGCAGAAGTATTGTTTAAAGTCCCCTTATTCTCCACTTTCAAACTACAGAGCATTTACCTGAGCTTAAGCAGTACACCAAGCACATAGGACACAGGCTCCTAACTAGGCCTATGGGTGCTCAGTGATGCTCTGCAGGTGGTGTAACTAGGGACTGATAAAAGAGTGCTCTGCCTTCCCTGAGCGAATAAGGCCAGGCAAGAATTCAAATCTTTATTTTTCCCATGTGACAGCGTTCTGAATGAAGCTGGTGGTAACATGCATTTCCCACCTGTGTGAATTGTAGGCTTCTATTTTTCAAATCCTACTTTAATAAGTGTACTTAAACACTTTAACCTCTTTTCTAAAAGGAAAGGTTAATAGGGCAAAGGACGGTGTGGACCTGCTTAGAAATGTTTCTTTGGAGCAAATCCAATTTGTGTTGTCAGGATATTAGTAATTCAGTTCACGTGAATCGGCAGCGCTACCTTGATCCACTCACACACACCATTTATGAATGAGCACCAAGAGTTCCATTCAGAAGAAACATAAGGCTCTGCCAATCCGCCAGAGTCCACCGAAGTAGCAAGAAGCCCCTGGAACACCACCAGAAGTCCTTTAGTGTGTTTCTCTCTATAAAGTCATGACAAATGATGACCAGAAAAGAGTGTCAAGACAAACCAATATCACACAGTGTCCCCCACTGTCTATTGGGTTATATTTATATTCTTTCCAAACATCACTTGTTCTCTCAAGTATCTACTCTAGCATAGCGTCACATGCCCTTCTTCCAGGCTGCTTCCAGAAAAACACCACGTGTGTCTCTTCTCCGCAAAACATCCCCCACATGTCTGCTTCATAAAAAACACCCTCTCCACAAAATACCCATGAAAGGATATAGGTACAGAGACAAAATTTAGAGCTAAGATGAAAGGATGGACTATCCAGAGTCTACCCTACCCGGGGATCCATCCCATCATCAGCCACCAAACCCAGATACTACTGCATATGCCAGCAAGATTCTGCTGAAGGGACCCTGATATAGCGGCCTCTTGTGAGGCTATGCCAGTGCCTGGCAAACACAGAAGTGGATGCTCACAGTCAGCTATTGGATGGAACACAGGGCCTCCAATGGAGGAGCTAGAGAAATTACCCAAGGAGTTGTAGGGGGCTGTAACCCTGTAGGTGGAACAACAATATGAACTAACCAGCACCCCCAGAGCTCGGGTTTCTAGCTGCATATGTAGCTGAAGATGGCCTAGTTGGCCATCATTGGGAAGAGAGGCCCCTTGGTCTTGCAAACTTTATATGACCCAGCACAGGGGAACGCCTGGGCCAAGTAATGGGAGTGGGTGGGTAGGGGAGCAGGGGCAGGGGGAGGGTATAGGGAACTTTTGGGATAGCATTTGAAATGCAAATAAAGAAAATATCAAATAAAAAAGAAAAGAAAAAAATCCTCTCATAAGACAGTTTCCAGAAAAAAACATCACATGGCACAACCGAGTCTCCAAAGAAGTCAGAAATTTGTACTTCATTGCATAGTTCCCTTGACCCCCTCTTGGTACAGTCCTGCCTGGCACCTTTGGGAGATAGGGTAGCCTTACTGCATTACTCCTATTATTGCCTTTCTTCTCTGTGTCTCTGTCCTGCACACACATTATATCAAGTTACTCCCCCTTGTCTTCATTCCTACTACAAGCAGTATAGCCAGGAGAATTCATATTTACTCTACACCATCCTGGTCTGGGCTAGAAAAATTGCTTGATCTCAAGACAGTTAGGAAGTCCTTTGACATCCCTCTGAATCTCTGATTTTTTTTGTTGTTGTTGTTTTTTTTAACTGCTAACTAGTGACAGGTCAGAGATGCAGGCTTGGCATGCAGTTTGAAGTTCAAATACAAGGAGGCATTATATATCCCATCAGAAGTATTAAAGCAGTAAGTGAGAAAAACTGTAAAATGGCTGGCAGAAATGAAGCTCTTCCTAAGAGAAATTTGTGTTTCTATTTCTATTTTTTAAATTATCTTTAATCATTTCTTACAGTCCAGGCATTATCCCAGTCTACCCTCTCAGTTCTTCATCCTATTTCGCCTTCGCTGTCTCCAGGAGGATGTTCCCACCCCACCCTACCCTGCCAGGCCTCCCCATTCCCTGGGGCCTCAAGTCTCTCCAGGGTTAGGTGCATCTTCTCTCACTGAGGCCAGACCAGGCAGTCCTCTGCTGTATGTGTGTCTGGGGCCTCAGCCCAGCTTGTGTCTGCTGCCTGGTTGGTGGTTCAATGCTAAGAGGGTCTTGGAAACACAAATTTCTTGGGATCCATCTCAAGGGGAATCTCGGAGAAATTTGCATCTCTAAACCTATCAGAATATTGAAACAGTGGACTCCAAAGAAATGGGGATTTCTCTGGGAATCTCATGCTGGGTAAAGAGCTTGGCCGCAGCCAGAGGAGAATTTGGCCTGCACAAAGCGAAGTCAAAGATTTTAACTCTTTGTCAGCATGCAGCCCAGGATGACCAAGTAGTGGGTGAGACCACTCCTTGAAGAGTTACTAGATATGCATATCCTTGACCCTGTATTTAAGTTAGATCTCACTATGGGTCCCTCTTGGCCTCTGGTGTTTTCTGGATCTCTGGCCTTTGCAGGGTATCCACCTAGCATATAGCTGGCTCCCTTTCCTGTTAACAGAATGAGTCTTTATCCTCTGCATTCTTGTCTGCCACAGCCTGTCAGGATTCTCAGGAGCCTGTTTCCTCTCTGTTATACCTTCTATACCTTTCTCACACACCTATAGAAAAGCTTCCCCCATCTGGCTATATGTAACTCCTTCTTTGACATACTTGCCAATGTATTTTAAACTTGCCTGTATTTATGCCTTCCTTTGTTCTACAAAAACTGTAAGACTTTTATGAAACCACTTGTACATTGGAACATGAAATTTGGGGTTAGATTAAGTCTTTGTTTCCGAAAAATAGTTCCAGAATAAACTACTCCCTGTTCCCTTTAAGATGAGATCTGTGGTTTTAGCATTGGCATTATTAATCTTCAAATTACACGTGTTTTCTAATTCTACTTAAGTTTATAGCCCCTTGGTACACAGACTAAGAAGAACAAAAGCCTGGTTAGGTCTAATGGGAATATTAATTATGAAATTATAATTGAAGGAGACAATCTGTTCCTGTAATTCTCTAGAGCCTCCACCTCTGCCACCAGGCTCTGATTATTAACCCTGACTCTTTTCCACAGGAAAAATAAAGAGGACTTCCCCTCATTGTCCATGGGAAAGATAAAGAGCTCATATTTCCTTGATATTCAATGCAGCACCTACATTTATGACAGAATATTTTGAGTTCTTAGCAGAAATCCATTTTTTTTTTTTGCTAGCTCTATGTAGTTTATAAATGACTTTTTAATTTCATGGTCAAAGCCTGTAGCTTTCCTTAGTCCTTGAAATATATACTTTCCAGTCATTGATCCTGCCAGATTATATTAAATATACTTGTATATATATAATAATGTATATTTATATACATTTTATTTATGATCTATTTTAAACACTCATAAGGCATTTCAAAGGACAGTTGGGTTACAGTTGAATATTAACAGATAATAACAGCTTGCCTCCTTTTCTTTAGTCTTTTCAACAGAAATAAGATGTTGAATATAATCCTTTTCACTTCCCCCATTTTATTGCTTTTTATGATTTGGTAATTCACTTGTGTGGCCCTTCCAGTATCTGCATAGGCTCTGTGGGGTTGGAGCTACTCTCTCCTCCTCTGCTCATGTTTCATAGTATCCATTTTTTCTGCCAACTTTGACTCTCGCTGTTTTGCACCCCTGCATAGAGAAGGAGGCTGGACTAGGCTGAAGACCCTCACCCGCTCTGCGCCTTTCTTTCTCATTGACTTGCTTCAGTGAACCTCCCTCTACCCTCTTATAAGGACGACAACTTCTGAATCCACTTTCTTCCGTTATTCTTGTATACCCATATTCAATTTAATTTTCATTTTTGGTCTTAAAGACTAATAGAAGGTCATTTTTATCTCTGCTGTTACTTGAGAACAGGTGTGATGCTACTGAAAGTCAAAGAGAAGTCCCTTATTACTTCCTTTTTTATTTTTGAGATTATAATTTAATTACAGCATTTCTCCCTTCTCACCTCCTTTCAAACTTTCTGACGTACCTATCCACTCTCCTCTAAATTCTTAGGCTTTGTGCTACTGCTTGTGAGCGCATGTATATATTTGTGCATAGATATATATCCCTAATATAGCCTTTGAGTCCATATAATGTTACCTGTATGCATGCTTTCAGGACTGACAGTTTGAATTAGATGAACAATTGGTGCGCTCTCCCCTGAGAACCAGCTCTCCTGCTTCCAGGCTTACTAAGTTCCTATATAGCCCTTTGTGTATGGTTGAGGCTTCATTGACTGCCCAGTTTTGCTTTTCTTGCTATCTTCCTGTTCAGATCATACTTGGGAGGGCTGCTATCTCGTCTCGTCTCGTCTCATCTTATCTCATCTCATCTCATCCTACTTATCTCATCTGGTCTGATTTTATCCTACCTTGGAGAATAAGAAAACTGGTAGTATCCAGGAGTCCCTATAATTAGCTTCTTTGTTATTTTTGAATGTAGTACTTGAGACATTTCCTATTAGGTTAATACTAATCTTTTATAAAATCAATTTGTCCAACAAAATGCAATCTATCTATGTATCTAGATCGCCTTCATTTTATGTCTTTTATATAACAGCTTTACATTTCTCTTTAAGTGCTGCTGTCAGCAGGCTTTGTCCTTCCCACTTCATGTCCCCCCCCCCCCACCTGGTGTGAGCTATGTGATGAGTAAAGACAGACTGAGGCGTTTATCCTTAGGGCCACACCACATAACTATGGCATGTATTCAGGAGCTTCAAATCTTTACATTGCCAGGTACTTCTAGTGGAACATGTTTCCTGCTACTCATAGGGAAGATGTTCTTCAGATACTGGGAAACCCCAGTGGCAAAGGAAAGGGAGATGGAATGCCCTTCAGAAGCGTGCATTCGGGAGGGGGACCACTGTCTTTGCAGTTGATCGATCTTGAAAACCTTGGTCGTTTTCTTTTGCCTTAGTTGAGAGGGAAAGAGTTTAGAGAGGAAACAAATCTTACTAGTGTCATTTGGTAGCAGTTACCTTGCAGTCCTCCAGCAGAGAGGTAGGGAGCTTTACCACACATTCCCCAACCACTGCCTGGCCTCTCAGACTCTAAAAGACACAAAGGATCTAAGAATTGAGCTGTCAAAAAATCTCCATCAACCGGAGCCACGATGTATCTCCAGTTTGCCTGATACTTTCTTGGATGTCCTAGTCTAAGATGATTCTTGTTTTCCTTTCTCAGTATATATTCTTGAATATAATTAGAGCCTATAATTATCCTTTTTCCTATATTATTTTTGTGAGTCTAGAACCTAAGACTCCATATTTGGGATGTGTACTGCATTCTTCTAATAGTTAAAAATGATACATTATAACATGTTCAGATAGCTTGTCAATGGAATACCTCCTTTGCACACACATGATATGGACCAGCAGGTGTAGTAGGAGGAGAGAAGCTATTCTTTACTGGTTCTTTGGGAATTATCAGTTTCATACGGTGTGTTGGGTGGTGTTTTTCCATTAATTTTTAGCTTCCCTTTAAATATATTGCTGGCATACTTTTCTCCCTTATAAACTATTCCTAAGACATTTTAGCCAACTTGGTATGTACTTCCCAGTTAAAAGAACAAATCAATTGTATTTAGTTCAGAGAAAAAGATACATTTTAGATATTTTCTTGATATTGCTTATTTTATGTTCTGAGACAGGTTTCCTACCTCAAATTCATTACACAGTTGAGACTGGTCTTGAACTCCTTTACTCTGTCTCCTCATTCCAAAAGTTTAGATCGCATATGCGTGAACTCCTATGCATAGCTTTTATTAGATATTTTGCAATAATTTAAATTTAATTATGTAAGTAATATTTTATACATTGGGGCTTCATTCTCATTTAGTTATGCATGGTCTGGATGTTTAATCTGCGGATGTTTAGCTTTTGCCAAGAAATGTTTTTATGAGGAAATGTTCTGTTCCCTGAAAGCTTTTCTCTTTGAGTTGCCACTGGCAAGCTTGTCCAGAGACCCACAGCAGCATCTCCAGTGCTGACAATGGCTCATCGTCTTTCCCTTAGTGACACAAATGAGGTTGACATCCCACCCAACACCCGGGTTGGCACCAAGCGCTATATGCCTCCAGAAGTGCTGGATGAGAGCTTGAATAGAAACCATTTCCAGTCCTACATTATGGCTGACATGTATAGCTTTGGACTCATCCTCTGGGAGATTGCAAGGAGATGTGTTTCTGGAGGTAAGAAAGAAACCTCTTTGAAAAGCTACTCACGGGAAATGTTTGTAAATCCCTTCTGATCAGAAAGGATTAAAGTTGGCACATTATATACAATATCCCATTTTCTTTCCTTCCTAGCCTTCATTTCTGTTGATGTAGTCATAATCCTTCCAGGAAATACTTGACATATTAGTACCTCTCTGCTGGCTGCCTACTCTCTTCTCTGGCCAGTGAATGTGCTCTTCTAGATTCTCTGCCAGCTTCCCCTGGCTTGTCACATGACACCCTTGGCCTCTCTTGTTCTACCATCTCACTTCTTTTAAAGGTTCACCAGTAGTTACTCCTACACCCTCTCCTACCCTTTCCAGTTTCTCCTACCCATCCCAACCCACTGCTGCAACCTCCATCCTTCCTCTGCTGAGGTAACGTGGAGACACAGGAGAGTGGAGCACCCCTTCCTGAACACTCGATTCCTTCCTTCCTTCCTTCCTTCCTTCCTTCCTTCCTTCCTTCCTTCCTTCCTTCCTTGTCTTTCTTCCTTTCTCTCTCTCTCCCCCCTCTCTCCCTCCCTCCCTCCCTCCCGCCTCCCCCTCTTTCCTTCTCTTTTTGGTTAAAATAAAAAGTTAAATGAAGTTAAAGCATAAAAATTTTGTTATTGTTCATGATTATTTTTCCATAAGCTTAAGAATTCCTAGCAAAGCCAACTGCTTGGCATACATTCTGGGAACCAAATTCTGATCCTACAGAAGCAGCAAGTGTGTGTAAGCATTCATCCATCTCTTTGGCCCCTGGTTATATCTTATGTCTCATGTGGTTTGTATACCTAGCTTGCCTTACCATCCCTCAGTTCATCCATGTAATGAGTTAACTAGAGACAGGCTTGACTGTGAAGATGTATCTGGGTCAATGTCTCTAGAGTTAGAAAGAAAATGCTCAAATGAAGTGAAGTCTGCTATAAGCTGGGCCCAGTATTTCATTACTTATGTACTGAGAGTACAGTGAATCCCAGTTGAAGAATAGTGAACACAGATAATACAAGTAATAATGCTATGCAGTTATAGCCTGACTACTAATGACAAACAGGCAATATGTTTGAAGTGCTTAAAGAATAGTTTTGAATCATTGGGTCCCTTCTATTCTATATGAGTTTGATTTACAAAAAAAGAATATAACACAAACTCTAAATTTTGTCTGAATAAATCCTCAGTGAAATATGATTATCGTTGATGTTTGGTTTTGAGATAGAATTTCACTGTGGAGTCCAGATTGGCACTGCACTATCTATGTAGTCCTGCCTGGCTTTGAACTCAGACCTGTAATCTTTCTCCCTCCGGTTCCCTAATACTGATAGGTGTATCTCATCATCCTAATGAATTTAATGCTGTGATAGTTGCTCTTATAACTGGATGGTCTCACAATGTTCTGATGAAGGTGATAGCATTCCTACCAAAGAGAGGGGGTAGAGTCTGGGGGAGAGTTCAGGAACCCTCTCCATCACTTGAGGACAGGGGTTATTTAGAATTACCATCATAATGTTAAAAAGAGTATACTAAAAATAGCCTACCTTCTTAAAGGACTGGCCAATAAATAAATAAATAAATAAATAAATAAATAAATAAATAAATAAATAAAATTAGCTATTAGGCTGGATGAGATATGTGAAATAGGAAATTTAAAGAAGAAAATGAAAATCAGATCATTTTCAAACCTAAGATGAATCATGGCTAATATTTTTGGCTATACAACTTTTCAATATTGAGTGTGCAAAACTTTTCATAATTCATAATTTTTCAATGAATCTGACATTTGTTTAAGTAGGATGCTCTTCCAAACTTATGATGCTTTCAGTCTCACGTGCCAGCAGTAGAAGCAGTTGCATGTGATTTGGCATCGATTCAAGACGTGTTGTCTAGTCTTACATTGAGACTTAATATGGATTTTCAAAATATAACTAGCTCATACAAATTGAAGATGCTTGTTTTAACAGCCTTCGGAATGTAATCAGGAGATGAGGGGACACTTGAGGACCTATGATAGTATGAAGCACTGGGTTCTCTGTTAATTTTTGTAAATTAAATTGTCATTTGGGTAAATGCTTTTCAAGACTTACTTTGTTGTTAACCAGAACCCGTGTTTAAAAGCAATAGATTTTTTTTTAATTGAGGAAATTTGTATGTTAGGCATATTTTTTACCAGTTCATAGAAGATAATTTCATTAATAAACACATCTTCAGGTATAGTGGAAGAATACCAGCTTCCCTATCACGACCTGGTGCCCAGTGACCCTTCTTATGAGGACATGAGAGAAATTGTGTGCATGAAGAAGTTACGGCCTTCATTCCCCAATCGATGGAGCAGTGATGAGGTAAGGCCAGGCTTAGGGAAGATATGGCTGACTTCTAAATATGCTTCTGTTTTGTCAAAAAATGTAATATGCATCACTGCAATTCATTTTGATGGTGACAGCAGTGCTGTCTCATTGTGGTATTTGTATAGAACTATCTGTAGTGCATCAAATCTATTCTCTTTTTTTTCTGATTTTATTTTGTCAACTACATAACATAGCAAATGGTCACGATTGAGCCTGTGGAACATTACTTGAAGTGGACCTGATTTTGTTTCCTAGCTCACAACCTTCTGAGAACATTATTTCATACATCAAATGTGACATTTGCATAACAACTATGGGTTTTTTTTTTTTTTTTGGTTTTTGAGGGTTTTTTTTGTTGTTGTTTTTTGTTTTTTGTTTGCTTGTATGTGTATGATTTTAGGACTGTCCATGATGAGAGTGGGAAATAGTCTTTCTCAGGGAAGAGCCCCTCAATCGGTTATCAAATTATATATAGTGTGTGTGTGTGTGTGTGTGTATATATATATATATGTATATATATATACACACATACATATATATACATATATATGTGTGTGTATATATATATATATACACATACATATATATACATATATATACATATATTATACATTTATATGTATATATACTTACATTTATAGATATAAACACATTTTTAGGTATTTAATAAATATTTGCTCAAATCACAAATCTGTTTATTGTGAGGGTTTGTATGTGAAGCCCGAGTAAGTGGGAAAGGCTGCTGCCAGGCTGGATAAAGTGAGTGGAACAGACCTGGACTTGTTTTCTGCTTCAGTGTCTCTCTATCCACATTATTCACTCACCCACACCCGAGTCTCTGGCATTTTGGAAAGTTCAGGAGGACTTGAAGCACATTCTGGACCCACCAAAGACAGGAGCACGGAACGCTGTTCAGAAAGACAGTGTCCGTATACATTCCCTCAACTGCTCAGTTGGCCTGGTGTGTAGTTCTTGCATTGCTGCTTAGTGTATGCTTTCTAAGAAGTCATGCGGAGAGCACTGTGAGGTGCTGGGGTTATATTCTTCTATGGTAGCCTGTGGGTGTCATTTGAAAACTCTTCACTGATGATTTTTAATGAAGCAAAATTGTGCCTTGCATCAAGAACAATTGGTAGACCATAGGTTAATCAAGGAGAAATTTCTAGCAAACCTCTCCACAGGCCATTGATCTTGTTAAGTGCTATAGCTAGAGCAGAATGGCGTGATTTAGAAATACCGTGTTTCTTTGAGCAGCACAGAATTAGATGGATACATTATGTATACATTAATGTAATACATTATTGAAATACATTATGTGTGGTAAACAATCTAGAGAGGAGAATTCAGACCCACTGAGGATCATGTTTGCTTACCACTATCTTTAAAGTCATCCTTCTCTCTCTTCAAAGCCTCTAGTCTTCTGTCATCACCAGGGAAATATGAGAGTCTGTGGGAGTCATGATCCGTTGACGTGAAATTTGGCATTCATACTTCACTGGTGCCTTAAAAATATCTGCAGACCGCATGAACACCAGATAAATGCCAAACCCTGCGTGCCGTATAAAGAGTACGTGTCTCTGACTTCACTCCAATGTTTTTTTCTCTTTCAGTGTCTCAGGCAGATGGGGAAGCTTATGACAGAGTGCTGGGCGCAGAATCCTGCCTCCAGGCTGACGGCCCTGAGAGTTAAGAAAACACTTGCCAAAATGTCAGAGTCCCAGGACATTAAACTCTGATGTCACATACTTTTGGACAGAGCAAGACTCTCACCGAAGCATCCTTAGCCCAAGCCTTGAACGTTAGCCTGCTGCCCAGTGAGTTCAGACTTTCCTCGAAGAGAGCAAGCTGGACAGACACAGAGGAACCCAGAAACATGGATTCGTCATGGCTTTCTGAGGAGGGGAAACTGGGTAACTTGTTCAAGATATGATGCATGTTGCTTTCTAAGAAAGCCCTGTATTTTGAATTACCATTTTTTTAAAAAAGAAAGATACTTTAATTTTTACCAAAATAAGACAAATATTGTAGATGTTTGAAGGTTTATACAGCTATAGTTTAAATAATAACAAAAGGCCTTCCTAGAAATGTTCCTGGAAGTCAAAATGTTTTCTCCATTGGCAAAATACTCTTGCACTCTAGAAAACAGAACAGCCTGTGAACATAAATTAGAATTCAACTTACTTGCTTCCCTGCCCGAGACACTTCAGACTGTTTGGGTCAGCCCTGCTCTGGGATGCCAGTGCTGTGTGAATGCACAAGCATGCAAGTCCCACCTACCTGGGACCACAGCTTGGACTCCTTCTGCAGCTTCAGCCAGAGTGAAACAAATGAAAGCTTTGTGCCACTAGTAGGATTATGTGTTGGTGGGTTCTTCAGAGCTACTCCTGCTTCAGGGTGCGTTAGGCAGCTCTTTCAGGCAATGCCTCCCCCCCGCTTGCATTAAACACCAGCAAAGCTTTATCACGAGTGGAGAATCAACACGTGCCTGCTTTTGTTCTCATAAATCAGAAGATCAATATTAAATAAAACTGTCAGGAATGTGGTAGAGAGACAAGGGACTTTAAAAATGGAAGTGATTTGGGCTTGTATTATAAGGAAGACATGTCAGTTAGGCAGTGCCGAGACTGAAGGAGCAGCAGATAGCCGGCTTGTTCCTTCTGTGTGCATAAGGACCCATCACAGCAGTACAGGAAAGAAGTGTGCACGTCACAGTGTGTATAGGTATGTATAGTTTTGTGTTGTCGTGTTTTCTAAATCTCTGGTTTCAGAGGCAGAGAGGAAGCATCTGATCTGTCAGGTTAACGTCACTAAATTTAATTTAAAAATAAGCAGAGGAAAGTTGATGAGGTCACCGAACATGGCTGTTGTGATTCCTTCTAGAATAGATATATGGGTCTGGTATGGACCTCTTACATGGACATTTCATACCTTAGGTATAACTCATTTACTCTCATGTGCATTTCACTACTAATTTATTCTGTTTCTCTAGTACAGCACGTACACAAAACATCTCGTGATTCAGTCCTGTGAGGTCCTAACTTTTGACTATCTGTGCAAAACCACTGATACGACCAGTATTCCTTAGGAAGGAAATAAGGTGTAAAATGGCACATGGCCTTCTCAACTTCCTTCACATAGTTCCTTACTGTGTTCCTTCCAGAATGATTAGAAATTGCGTACTTGTTATTAAGAAAGGTGGAAGTACTTCCTATGCCTTAGAAAGTGACATTCCTCCAAGATTCCTCCAGGGGGCAGTGTTTTCCTATGCATCTCACCGCTGGGTGCTTGAAAGATGGAGCCCTTAGGGAAAGTTGACAGCTGCATGAGAAATGAGGAAATGTTTTACTCCTTTTCTGGAGTAGACATTCATCTGGAAAGCAATCCTGGAGCTCAGTGTCTTTGCGCTATACCTGGAGTTTAGGAAAACTGTAAAGAAAAGCATCCCTCTGTGTTCTGTTTCATTGTATGGTACTGCCGGGCCACAGTTTAGTTTCCACTAGGATAGATCTACTCAGTTCTTAAATCTGAAAAGATAAAAACTGGTTGTTAATTTAACGGTCATCACATTTTGCTCTTACTGAGGCCAGTGCAAGCTAAGCCATCGAAGAGCCTTTTCTCTATTAAATGACATTTGCTACAGTTTTCCCATTTATTTCTGTCGCATGGCAGTCATCTGAGCCTGGGGGGAAAAGCCTTATTGCCTCTAGACAGATCCATCTGCAAACACCTATGGAGCATTTTGCCAGTTAAGTGGGTACATTTTGATTTTTATTTTCTGGGGTTTTCTTAGGCTTAAGTGAGGTTGTGGGGACCTCGTAGGTCACACTGTGTTTTCTTTATTGGTAGATTTTAAAATGTGCGCAAATTTAAATCAGAATGTCTTGTGATGGAGCTGTTGATGATTTAAAGAGTTCTAGATTTCTAGGGTTCCTGTGAAGAACGGGGAGAAATTTGAGTGTCGAAATTTCATCTATATGGTTCATTTTACTGCTTTGGGGAAAATCAACTGCTTATTTGCTAATTATTGACTTTATTTATTCAGTACAAAATCTTGAAATTATTGAGATCATTTAAAAGATCCACTCAGTTATTATGAATTTTCAATAAGAATTTATAATTTATTTATGAATATAATTTCTGTCTTATGAAAACCTAACTGATACAACTAAGTTGTTAAGGACTACCTGTTGACTTCCCAGTAATCCACGATAACCTTTAAACTTCTAGCATCTCAGAAAAATACATTTATTTTATTATTTTTTTGCTCTAACTTTCTGCAAATTAATAATATAATTGACTGTTGCTTACCCTCAGGACTCTTTCAAAGAGCAAGATTTTCTTCTAACTCCTCTCCTCTGAAGGAATCCTAAATTATTAATTGTTAGATAAGCTTTATGTGTCCAAGTTTATGGTTGATGTGCGTATGTATATAGTATATAAATATAGATGTATATGTAAATATGTTCATTCTGGAGTCTGGCACAACTCTAGTATGTGGATTAGAAAGTAAAATATTATGGATGGTAAAGTCCTAAATGAAGAATAATATTTATTTATGGAAACATGTACATTGTGAACTCCCAAATGAAAAGCAGTGAGCAGTGTGTATGACTCGGACAGTGCACCCTGACGTCACTCCTGCCCGTTCTTAGTACTCCCCCAACAGAAAGCTTCTTAGGGGACATGCTGGACTTTGCTTCCAGGGAATTCGCTGGCACATTTCAATTGGTGTGTGGTCCAGGCCCGCAAGTCCCTAGTAATCACCTGCTTTCATGTTCCTCATGCCAACCAAATTCATCAGGAGTGTTCTGTTTTCCATCTGTACTCACACTTCTTGGTTTGTGGATGGAAAGGCAAAGAGGATACATTTTTTTTTTTAACTTGAACATGTTTTGGTGGTTACACCATCTCAGAAACTCCCAGTCCCATAAAAAGTAGAAAGGAATGGGGCTGTGTCAAAAATGATACAATTTAACAGAACTGATTGTTACAGAAACTAATGCCGTAGATTTTAAGAGAAAAATTGGTAATATTTAGGGGGAGCGGTTCTTTTCTGTCTGTTTCAAAACAAAACTCATTTGTGTTCTATCGGGAAACCAGTGCCTTATGGAATTTGTATATACTGTAATTATTCAGGGTTAGGGAACAAACAGTTGTATTTGTTACAAATTGTGTATGACTTGTTTTCTTATTTCCCTCAATAAAATGGTGTCATTCTCCCCATTCAAAAACTATGACTGGTGTCTCATAGTTGGGCCTTTTCTTTTTCTTTGAAATGACCTCATGACAGCAGCTGGGAAGGGTGGCCGCTGAGGGGGCAGAGGTAGGTAAGCCTGTGCACCAGCATCCTGAGGTAAGAATGAACTGGTGTCTTCCACTTTCTCTGTTTAGGGAATGCTGTCATCTCCTGGGGGTGAGTAGTTGGTGGTTTGAGAGAAATGAAGAAAGTATAAAGTTTCACTGTGGAAAATAACAGCATACTTGAAGATACAGCCTGCTGGCTGACAGCCATGCTCAGGACCAGTGGAGGGTATTGGTATTAAATGTTGGGCACCAGATTCCAGAGCTGCTTGAGGACCAAGGTTCACTCCTATGTCAGGGCTGGGATAAGAGGGTATGGTTGGAACTTTTCATGTCTATTTTCTTCCCCATGAAGATTAGGCCAACGGCAACACCAATGCAAGGGGTGTTTCAGAGGATGCAATGAAGTGTGTACCGGCCAACCGTAAGCACCAGCTATCTACCAGCACTTGAACAAGCCCTTGCTGCCCCTTGTTTTTGTTGCTTTGTTTTTCTTTTAATCACACATCATCTACATCTTAGGGTTTAATCATTCATGGAAATCAGTATTCAGGAATTGTTATCAAAGTGCTGTGTGTCTTGAGCCTTTAGGGAACAGCATAAGACACACTTAATAAACAGAAGCTAGGTAACAGGACAGAGTCCTGACAGTGTCGGCACTTGAATAGTGTGCTAGGATTCACTGAGAGGGGTATGACTGAAATCCAGATCTGGGGGAGCAAGACCGAGAGGCAGAGGGTGTCATCTGAGGTATTAGGCTTGGATTAGTGGACATGATTATTGGTGATGAAAACCTGGAGTTCAGGTTGTGGGATTGGTTCTTGTGTATTTTGAAATCCTCAGGATGGTGGCAGCTTTACAAAGATTGCAAGAGCGAATTCTCCGCAGTGGACCATGGGAGGATGAGTAAGAAGTCAGTGGAGTAAGGATTAGATTTAGAGATGGACTTGAAGGGACCTAATGATCTGAAGGGCAAGAAATAAGGGTTACAGCAAGGGAGCCTCATGATATGAGAGAAACTGGCTCTTTTGGGTGTAGGAATGAGAGAGACTCTTATCTCAGAAGCACCCCTCAACTTGAAACCAGAACTAGAAAGCCCTCTGTAAAGAGGAAATGTAGGGGTGGGGGTGGGGGTGGGGGGAGGCTATTCTTTGTTGAGTGTGGATCTCTGGAGGACAACTTGGGAAGCCTGAGTCTGAGAGACTCTATTTGAGATTGGAAAGAGAGAGGAAGCCCAAGACTGTTTGCATTGGGCAGTTAGAATGGTTTGTATCATAGAAACCAGGGATTGAAAGATTTGACACTTGGCATTTTAGTCTCTTACCCTTGTGCCAAGAAAGTACACCCCAATATTTGGGGTTCAGGTGAGCTTAACTCTGTTCTCCCCCTTTCCCTTTTATGATTTTTCAGGAACATATAATCTGTGAGCTCCCAATATTTTCCACCATACCTTGAGATAAAATGCTCTTCCACCCTTCCCTCCAGGCTCTTAAAAACTGGAATGAATATATGAGCACAGAGCTGCTCGTGATGGGAGAGCTATGGCTGCTCATCAGTCTAGCTTTGCTCTTCTGGGACTGAGGAGTATTCTTTGCCTAGTTCCATCGATTGACAGGGAGGAATAGATTCAGGGCAAGGTCAATCTCAGAACTCTAATGACCTCAGAGACATGCTTTTGGGGGTGAGGGCTCACTGCTTTGACCTTGAAAAAGCATTTGCATATTGTCCAACTTGTGGGGTAACATCAGTGAAACTTGCAGCTACTGAATCTCAAAGAGGGAAGAGGCCGAGGCTAAACTGTGTTGTGGAACATGGGTTGTGGAACATGGGTTGTATTTCCTTTGTGGCTATCTGGCTTTATTTGCTTCTTAATAAAAATTTCATTCTTTTATCCACAGACATCCCATGAAGACTATGTATGCAAGGCACCCTTACATATTTTCATTACTTATCTATTGAATAAATACTTGAGTTTTTCACTGTTGTGTAGGTCCTGGAGGGAAATGTTCTCTGAGCTATCACAGTGGCTTGCCTTTGTTGGTTAGCCAAGACAAGCCAAGAGGTCAAGAGGCAGATGGCATTCGATTTACAGTATTGCCCCAAGTCAGTGTGTCATTGAGCTGACTCTGCTCTTCATCCCCAGAGGCAGAGCTGTCTCACGTCAAACCTGGAAACTTTCTGCTTGCCCACCTGAGTCACTGAGGCCCTGCACTAAGGCAGATGTGTCTTTTGGGATTCATGATAGCTCTGGGCTGCCTCATGAGGCTTGTGTTTTGTTTCCTGTTATGGTAGTTATTTACAAACTCCACTGGAGATCAGCTCTTTGAGTGTAGGCTCCAGAAATGTTGATGCAGGTGCTGGGGTATACTGATGTATTAACTGTGCCCCGGTATACCTGGCAAGCTTTGCCACACTCCCCAGCCGCATCCACACAAAGTAACCAGAGGTAGGTCAAGGCACTGGTCCAGAGATCACTACGTGTGATGTGGCTGGAGAAGAATCTTTCTAGATCTTCACCCTACCATGGAGGAAGGTTGTGATTACCATTCATACAAGACCCAAAGTTATTTTTGTCTTACTGAAAAAAAAAAAAAATCCCCACTAACTTCTGGACACGAAGCACCTCTGTGTTAAAAAGAAACGAAGCCTCTATTGCTTATAAATATAATTTATTACCTGTTTAAAAATTCTTTCTTACATTTGTACATGTTGGCTGACAAGAGTAAATGCAGGCAGTTTACAAACCAAGGGGACGGCAGGAAAATTGGGTGAGGCAACCAGAGAGAGAAAAGAGGCACACCCAAAGCTGGTACCCCTCACCTCAACCACACAGCAAGGCGATGAGGGGACTGCTGGAGAGCACTCCTCAGCCACTGGGGGTGTTTAGAAAAGGAGTTGCATAGAAGATACAGCAAGACAGAATTCCATAACCAAGGAAGGAAGAAGTGTTCCATATCTGAGAAGCCAAGGTCGTGTTGTTTTGCTAAAAAAAGAAAAACTGACGAAGCATAACATTTCAACCTGATACTTCTGAAGTTGAACTGGTCCAAAGAAGACAGCGGGAGGGTAACCCAGCTTCTTCTTCTTTTTTTAAAGCAGAAAGCTGGGGATTGTTCTCTCATGAATATGGGTTTTCTTCTTTAGAGCAAGGAGGAAGATTACTGGTTCCTTACAGCTCAACATTAAGCTTAATAAACACAACACTGTGACATCTTACACACACACACACACATACACATACACACAGTACACATACAATAATGATATTCCCTGCAACTTGGCTAAATACATTGTCTGAAGGGTGAGGGCATCAATACCCATTGTTGAACTAGGAACAAGTGAAAGAATGCAAGTCATGTCTTCAACTGGCTCCTCTTTCTTTCCAATAATCTGGAGAAAAATAAATCTGAATCCATATGTATGCAGTCATAGGTGCCATTAATGTCTTTAGGAACACAGAAATGGGCAAAGGCATTTTCTACTAGCGGTGGATTTGTTTTGAATGCTATCTTAAAATGGGTTTAATACAGCACAGACCTCATCATGAGGCTTTGATGTTGCCACATCATCGCTGAGTGAAGATCAAAGGCAGAGAGCTCATCCCTTAGGCTGCCCATCAGGACAACTAGCCCACAGTTCACAGTCACCATGGCCACGGGTCATCAGGCTCCATGGCATTAGGCCTTTGGCATATAAAGATGGTATGGGGTTTAGGCTTATTTAAAATGGGTCTTACAGTACTTTTACCTGCAATTTACAATTCTGCCATAGCGCAGGTTCCCAAATGATGATATAAAAAGCTGGTGGGCCATAGCAAATAACATGGCTGGTGGACAGCTGATTGTATTTCAGGACACTCCCTGGTTTTCTGCTTAGCAACTAGTGGGTTTGGCCATGACTGTCCTGATATATGGCAGGGTTTCCAATGCATTCTGGTACTCTTGGGATAGATTCCTGTTTAGTATACTGCAGGTTGCCTCTTACATCTCTTTGGCTTTGCCTGCTAGTATACTTATTGAGTGTATTGGTCCTGAGGATACCTCAGCCACAATTAAATAGGCCTCTGAAAACACCTTTGGTTGAATAAGCCTGGTAATATCCCTCCACAGAGCAATAAATGAAGCAGGCAAGCCCACTGGATTTTCTGAAGACCGTTGAGGTAATTTTTCAGAAAAAGGGTCAACCATTTGGCCAAAAGAACTAAAGGGTCCACAACTACACTGTTACTTTGAAGAGATATTCCAGCCTGGTACATGCAGGCCATCTCTACTCATTAAGCCAATGAGCTTAAGTGTTAGCTTTTTGGAAACAGGTATGACTTCATATGGCTTATTTAGCCTATATGATCATAAATTAGTATTGGTTATAAGAAGTGTATTCCTCATAGTCCCAATCCCATCAAAAAATTGTCAGGCGACTGTCAAAGTGGTCAGTGTGAGCAGAGGTGACACAATCGGATCTCTTGGGGGTAGAGAAACAGTATTTTGTTGTACAGACAGAGAGTTATAAGGTTTTCAGTCAATGTCAGCTCAGTATGCTTTAAAAATATAAAAACAATACAAAACTAAAGGAATAAGATAGTTGGTCCCACGAGGCACTCAGAAGGCAAAACCAGTTTTATTATCTTGAGAATAATAATAAAAATATTTTTCTTTTGGATCTATAAAATAAGATGCTCATTGGCCATTATCATCTTTACAAATGACTGATTTGAACAATGATGTTCTGATTTACAAAGCTGCTCAGAATAGGCGTCTCGAGCCTAATTCCACCAACACTGTGTTTCTGTAATCCTCCTTTGCCATCATTGGCCTTGGACTTAACACCAGAATATATCTATGAATAGATTACATTTCCAGAGCAATTACTCAGCTCAAATTCATATTCATCTTGAAGACTGGGGAATAAGAAAATCTTTTCTACTTTTTCTCTAACATTCTCCACTATCCTTCTACATTGATTAGCTCCAGAGCACAGACTGTAGGGATGTGTATGGATTCTGGGACAGAACATCATCCTCATAAGCTCTTTTTGTCCTGTGGCCATGGAGGTGTGTGTGAATGACCCAGGATCACAGGTGCCAGGTCCTCATCAGAGACACACACAGATGTAGGCAACCATCTATACCCCTTTCCAGATGTGAGCTGTCTAAATCCTACTCTCTGAGTGTTTCCCTTTCAATCACTTTTAGGAGAAATGTCTTTAAAACCTAGTTTTAATACCAATTTTCTAGAGGAACCTAAATATAGTCATTGCAACTTTTCCCTAAAGAATGTCCTTACTCTTTGATAGTGGAATAATTAAAATCTGTAGAATCATAGCATATATGAAAATAACTATATGATATACTTTGATCTTGGACCTCTTATTCCTCAAATTATCCTTTCCCAGAAGAGATTAATTTTCTCAGTTCAGGATGGAATTCTTTGTATAGCAGAGACAAGGTGTCTGCTTTGAAAATGCTTGGCTGTGACTTTCTTGACCCATGCTTATACCCCAGCCAATTTGAATTAATGCCAATAAGAAGAGAACATGAAGCTTTAGATTCCTAATCTCAGAAGGTCTACTTCATCTGAAGATCATGCATCTTGATTAACAGCCACAACTTCCATGTCCATAGAGACAGGATTCTCATTTGCAAATGTAGAGTGGATTAAGCAGGTATAGTGGTACATAGTTAAACTCTCACCACTTGAGAGGCTGTGGAAATAGGGTCATAGATTTGAGGATGGTCTGGGATACCTAGCAAGAATGTGTGTGTGTGTGTGTGTGTGTGTGTGTGTGTGTGTGTGTGTGTGTAAAATCAAATAACAAAACCCCCAAGGGGATGCCATGTCTGTATGTGTGTGTGCAGCTGTTGGGCAGAGAGTCTTCCTTCTTTGTGAATACAGTTTATGTTTCTAAAAGTTAGTGCTTTGGAATTAAAAGGTTTCAAATATTCAAAGCCCAATGACAATTTTCAGAGACTTTTTTAAAATACAGATTCCATATATGTCTATCACAAGAAAGAAACTTGTGTATGAGTAAGTTGATTATGTGCTAAACCAAGAAAATTGTAAAATGGATAATTTAACTGAAGAATATGAGAATAAGAGAATTACACATGTAGGTAACTTTCACCACATCTGTTTGTCACAAATGTCTTGTCAAACTCCACAGGTACTTAAACTCTGTCAATTTTTTGTAAGCTGTTTATGACATTGAATGACTATGTGGCAGGCCACTAGATGGCACCATACACAAATAATTTTTTTTTTTTTTAGCCACCCACAGGGAGCAAGGCACTCCTCAGAAGCTCTGTAGAAGTCAGCCATGCCACAGGTGTGATGATGAAGCTCCCTCTAAGATGAACTGTAGCAGGTGAAACGTGTGTTGGAAAGCAGCCATCTAACAACTATCATTTTCTTCCAAAGGAGAAAGAGCAGATTGCTTAGTGAAAATTATTTGATATATGGTATGTCTTAGTTTGGAAACTGTCATTCACATGATAGAAAGTGGTTTTATGACAAATGATTCCTTTATAAGAGATCAGTCATTTTTCCTTTTCCTGTCGTGAGAGTCCGAATAAAAAAGTATGTATCTCTAGATGCTTGAACACGAGGACCCTCAAAAGATTCAATAATGTTGCTCTGGTTACATTCAGTATTCCTGTGTTGGTTACTTAACAGTTTGTAGGATAAATTAACCAGAATAGCAACATATTTGTTCCTCTTGACTTAGCACAAAGCATTGAAGTTACATAGAACATCCAGTCCAGATCGCTCAGTTTGGATTTCTTTGATGGGTCCAAAATCCAAGTAGTGAAGAGGAACCTTCACACTTGTTTCAAGAGGCAGCAAAGTATAAGTCTTTCTTCCTCTTGCTTTTTAAGAATATCAATAAAACTCTTAAAAGTTCGAACAAACTCATGATTATAGACATCAGCCAACGAACTGCTTAGGAGTATAGAATTCCCCTTCCACTGTCAGTGGGACCAGGATTTTTACATATGAATATGGTTAGAGAAAGAGATTGTAGAATACATCTCTGAAAGAGAAGAAAAACAGCATGAAGGAAGAATCTCCACAACTGTATCCACAGTTCTTTAATGACCAGGATAGAAGAGTTAGAGAGTATCAGGAAGTAACAGAATCGGAGGGTATTAGGCAAAATGATTCCCAGTGGATACTTCCAGCCCCAAAGTACACCACAGCCACATTTTGAAAGTTCTGACTTAAGGACATAGGTGTTTTCTATTTACCTGTGTCAGTGGGGCTGCTAAGTTTTCATTCACTATCTGCTGAATGGAGTGCCTATGTCAAAAACAAAACCAACCAACCAACCAAACAAAAACCAGGATGGTCCCAAGGAGAACACATAGTGTGCACAACTAACATTTTATAGGATTAAAGACCTATTCTACGTAAATTCAACTGAATATCATTAAAGCAAAGAGTAATAAAGAAAGAAAAATGTTACCAATTCATTCAGCTGCATGGGCTTTTTGTAGAAATGGTCTTGAGATCTTGAGATCAATAAATGAGTAAAGTAGAATTTATAATTAGTTGGAAGGTAGAGGATAGGACCCCACCAAGGTCAAGAAAATGGTAAGAAAAGGATGCCATCTCTCAGTGAACAACATCATGCAATAATGACACAAAGATAAAGACAAACAAATAAATGCATGTTGAAGTAATCCCTGTTCAAGTCAATCCTGCCTGCAACATATAAAAGTCTGATGACATCCTAATGGGAGATCAGCATTCTGGAACCTTGAGATGATCTGGTCTCACCCCGTAGTTTACAAAGAAGGACAATGAACTCCAGTGAGTTTCAATGCTCTCCCCAAAGTCGCACAGCCAGATGAGGACCAACTCCACAAGGATAACTGGTTTCCTGATTCCTAGTTCAGACACTGTTCCCACAACCACACTGCCTCCCAGATAGCCACAAGAGTAAATGAACTTTACATAGAGAACTCTCCTCATGATAAGAGCAAGAACAGAAAGACTCTGCCCAGGCAAGCTGAAAGAGCAGACATAGCCATTGAGCATTTCTGTCTTTTCCACCACAGAATGGTAGACCAAAGGTCAAGGAAGCAAAAGCTATTGAACTAAACTGGTGACCACGCCTACCTCTTTAGGCAAGAAAGGGAGGCAGGTCTAGTCAACACCAAACACTAACAGTATTGCTAACTAAAACAAAAGGAAAATCTTTTTACTAGAATATTTGTAATAACCATCAATAATAATAATATTTTTTTAAAAAACACTTGAAATTGCTTATTACAAGCACATGTGGTACAGAAATGTTTGTGTGGAGGAACATGAATCGCTACCTCCCCTGTAATGCTAGAGCTCTGTTCCCAAAGGATACCAACAGGTTCCCCCAGGACATAAGGAATTTTAGCAATTTCTCCTTTACATTTAGATTCTCTACTTCCCTGATACCAATGCCAATACTGGTCCAACAAGTTTCAGAAACAGAACACTGATGGGAAGATTATCTGAGACACTTGATGTTCACGATTTTTAGCAAAAGTCTGTGATTTCTCTGTAAATTACTAATCTGAAATAGACACAATAAACCGTCCACAGCTTCAACTTCAAATGATCTGAACAAAAATAGAACGAGCCATGGACAGTGTCTGCATCCCTGTCCAATTTGATGTAAACAACATTTGTAGAAACTGGGTTTGTTAAGAAAGTTTATCCATACATCTGGATAGCAATAAAAAGCGTTTCCTAGGAAACTGTAAGATCCTGTACCATACAGCATACAGCCCAACGAAGAGAAAATTAGATTGATTCTTAAATTCAAGGTACAAATTTATACAATTTTTCTTAATTCCTGTGGTGGTGCTGTCCGAATGAAGTGGGCGTGTACCTTGGTGGTTATATCTGTCCCCACGTTTCCTGTTGCCATCTTGCCTGTAGAGCGCCTTGGTCCTATCTGGATTTCCTCCTCAGATGTGGTTCCCCTGAACACAGACTCCCTGTGTAATTGTGTCCTTAAGCATCAGTTCCAGTGTGGTCAATACTGTCCCTCTGCTGCCAAGGACACCACTGTCTCATGTCTTCCCATTTCTTCCAGGACGGCTGCCAACATGCTTAGGTTTCCATCTGGGAAGTTCTGTGCTTCCCAAAGATCCAGGATTACGCCAGTTGGGCTCGATTTGGTGGCAAAGTAATTCAAGTACCTGCAATCAAGGATTGGGAAATATGCATAGAGGTGTGACTTACAGGTCTATTTACAGTATTATCTTCTCTGCCTTGGTGCTCAACCTGTCTGTCTTGAAGTCCCACTGTGAATTCTAGTGAACTCCACTTAATGATTGCGCCACTCCTAATTAAATCAGTTACAGACAGGACATTTGCCGTTTAACTTTGTTAACCTCAACTCTGAATAGGATAATTTAAGAGACAACGTGTCTGTGGGTTTTGTCCCAAACAGGAAATCAAGAGGCTTATGTTTTCTGTCCAGTCCAGGCTCTGATGATCTTTGACAGGTCATGCCACATCTCTTCCTTGGAGGTGACAGATATTTCCTACGAAGCAGAGGATCTCAGGGTCTCTTTATAACTTAATGCAAGTGCTTGTGTGAGCATGTAAATTATTCATCACACATTACATCTTGCTCAACTGGCGATGGATGAACAATAATTACTTTAGTGAATAGACATCATATTTAGGAGCTCTTAGCACATGAGCTAGACAAAGTCTATCACAAGTCTTGACACTGATAAATGTCATATAACCCAGGAATTCTCTTGGAACTGTTTGGAAGCTCACAGTCAGAATGAAAATGTAAACAGATGTGTAGTGGGAAGAGAAAAGTGGCGCTCTCTATATCATTCTTTTCAGCTCTGGGGACCTCTGCTAAATGAAAACAGCCAGTCTAGAAGCCTGAGCACACTCACCTGTCCAGGTTGAGTTTATGGGCCAGCATCCTCCAGTCATGGCCTCTTGTTTGAGGAGCATCCAGGCTGCTGCATAGCTTCTGCCGGATAGGGAGAGGAATACTGAAAGCACTTGGTCCAGTGACAGTGGTGATGGTGCTAGCAGCATCCAGGAGAGGCAACTCGATGCCAGTAGGTTCCTGTAGGAACGACACAACTTTCCTTTCAGAAGGCCAATGTCATCGCTGTTGATTCAGTCAGCGTAATGCTTGACTCTTCAGTTGGATATTCTCTGTATCCAACTTGAGACAGATACAAAGAATAGGTTCTGTTCTCTTCAGGAAGGACAGTTTCTTCCTGGCCTGGGAGTAGTGGGTTACTAGAGGCAGAACATTGGGAGGTAGTTTTGTATAGCCCATGTTCAGAGTTCCTAGGTCAGGAGTGGACAGGGCAGAAAGCTCTGGTGAGATTCCACAATGGCTTCCCTAATGAGACACTCCAAGACAGCAGTTCTCAACCTGTAGATCATGACCACTGGAAAACATAAACTTCTAGTGGCCTTAGGTACTGAGACACTTCTCAGTATCAAAATTACAGATATGAAAGTAACAACATACATAAATTTATGGTTGGGAATTCCTAAGACCATCAGAAATACATGTTTTCCCATAGTCTCGGCCGACAGATTGAGAATGGTTGCTTTGGGAATGGAGAAGAGAGAGAATGTTTATGCTCCCAAAGGTTTACATGTTGGAAATGCTCAAAAGGGAAGTTCTTTCCGAAGGAACAAACAGATCTGAGATAAATAAGATCTTCTAGAAGCCATCTAACCATAAAGGCATCCTTTCTGTGAACACATAGGATACTTCAGCTAGCCCTGTGAAGGTAGCTCCCACCGTCTCTTGCTTGATAAAATGGGGCAATGCTAAGATATATCAAATTAAGGCAAACTTAAAAAAAAAAATAGTAAACACAGAGTATTGCCTTAGGGCAAGCCACTAATGGTATCCTCTAATTGCTGAACCTCCTTGCTTATTTTTTTTTAAATCCAATTTTAGTAGAGAAAACTATAAATTGGCTCTTAAAATAGTTTCAGCTCATAAAGCAGCACAAATGCAAAATCTAAATTTCATCTGCAAGAGAAACTCTAATCATTTTCTGATCACTTCTGCTGGTCTGGAAGCAAGAGGAAACGTTGCCTGGGAACCATTAAAGCAATAACAAGAAATCTTCATGATCTACTTTGAATTTCACCTCTTTTTTAAGGCAGGTATCGCCTTGCGGTGCTTGAGGAGACACTAGGCACAGAGCCTAGGTCATCCTGAAGTCTGTGATGTCCTTCTAAACGCTGAGCTTGGGGGTCATTGCCACTGCTGTTAGAGCCCCCATGTCCTGCCCCGATTCTGAGGCCTCTGCAGAGTTGGGATTGCAGGAGCTTTGAGGGGCAGGTGGGGTGTCTCAGCTGGCTGGATCCCAAATGTGACCTACAGGGTAGTCTGCTTTTGGGGGATCAGCGGCCAATGCTGATTTTCAACTTCTATCATCCCTCTGGATGAGGAGTTTGGGGACATGTGAGAGAAAATTGTTTTTCTGGGATTTGTTTGTTTTATTATTGTTTTTGAAATTAAAGAATATATATACAATAGTCTTGGCTTTGATCAAAGTACCAGGGCTCAGAAGCAATCGCTTGGCAAAGAGATGTTGCTGGCTCTTATATATTAGCTCTGGCTCCATGGCTAGACAGTGAGCTGCCGCTCAGAAGCATCCAGCAGGATTAAAGAGCTCTGATGAGACTCAGAACCTGCAGCTCTCCCCCCCCCCCCCCCCCCGCCCCAGGAACAGAGCTCTGCCAAAAAGCAAGAGTTCATAACCTCCAGGGTCACAGGGCTTCAAAAGCGCAAGCAGTGAGTCATTTAGGGACACACATCAACGCTTCCTAGATTATGTTGGAAGTTAGGACTCAAGAGTTGCAGTTCTTATATTGGGCACAGCAATATTCATGACTGCATTATTGTGGGGGGGCAGAAAAGGTCCACACTGTCTCTACAGTTCAGTGACTTCATCCCAGTTCAAGTTCTCTTTCTCCTTATTGAGACAACTTCTTAGGCCCAGAAGGAAAACTTACCATCCCCTCAAGTCTATCCCCACCTTGATTGTCCTTGGGTGGGAGTGGAGGTTAAAGTCTGCACAGGGAGGAATTGCCTTGTGAAGCATGGACTCTCATCCCCAAAGAGTTTCCTTCTCATGGTTGGCCACAGTATCTTCCTGCTGCTTGCCTGTTCTCCACCCTGTACTCCTGCCAGCCTGTCTTTCCACGTGGCTCACTTGCACAACACTATTCCCTGACCCTCTATACCATCCATCCATCCATCCATCCATCCATCCATCCATCCATCCATCTAATCCATCCATCTATCCATCCATCCATCCAGGGGAGTTTTAAATATCCTTTCTCCATGACATTCTAATCTTACAATATTGAACGTGTGTGTATATGTGTGTGTGTGTGTGTGTGTGTGTGTGTGTGTGTGTGTGTGTATGTGAACTTTCATAACTGCACATGCACGTGCGTCTGTGCCATCATTTAGAAGCCAGAGGACAGCTGTGAGTATCATTCCTCAGGTACTATAGCTCTTTAGAGTTCAGATCTCATCTAGAAGGCTAGGCTGTTCTCCTATGAGTACAGGAAGCCCCAGGCATTCCTCAGTCTCCTCCCCCCCCTCCCCTCAGGTACTGGGATTATTATTGGATGTTATACCATGTCTAGTGTTTTTATTTTTATTTTTTTATATGGGTCCCAGAGATCAAAATCAGGTTCTCCAATTTTATCAACCGAACCATCTCCCCAATCCTAATATTTTAACATGTATTTAACTGCATGTGGTTAATGTTCTGACTTCATAGAAGCATAAATCTCATCGCTCTTTTCTTTAACCTCTATCTTTTCAGTCTCCAATTCTTAGTATGCTACTTTCAGGTCAGCGTCTTATTGCTGCTATTTGAGAGAGAGAAAGGTACACACACACACACACACACACACACACACACACACACACACATACACACACACACACACACACACACACACACACGGATTTGCTCTTCTGTGGTTTGGCTTATTTTACCTAACATAATGACTTCCACCCAGTTCTAGCTATTTCATGGCAAATTACAGGAGTCCATTATTCTTTATGACTAAGTAATGCTCCATTGTTCTACACAGCATATTCATTTTTTTAGAGGTTGGCCAGGCTGAAGCTGTGACTTAACTATTGTGAATTTTGCTGCAAAACACTCATATAGGCATGTGCACATAGGCATGTTTGATTAGGCATGCTAGCTCAGTTTCCTCTGGTTCTACACTTAGAAGTGGGATAGTTGGATCATACAGTGGACTATTTTTCCCATGTATGTTGGCCATTCATATTCTTTGGAGGAGGGACCTTTGTCATAATTTGCTCATTTTAAAAGTTAAATTCATTATTTTTAGTTCTTTCTGTTTTCTGGATAAGAACCAGCCACATTTAAAGCTGTGATGTATTTTCTCCAATCCTGTAGTCCTCTCCCCATGTACTGATTTCCTTTGCTGTGCAAAAGCTTGGTTATTTGAGGTGATTGTAGCTGTCAATTTTTTTTTTCTCTATCTCCTGAGGTTTGGTTATCCTATCCAGAAAATCATTACCTTTAACTAGGTTTTGAGTTGTTTTCTTTGTGCTTTTTTTTTTTCAGTAGTTTCAGGTTTGGTTTTGTGTGTCAGGTGAGGAGGATTGTGTCTCAGTGTTCTGCATGTGTTGATTCCCCCATCATTGTAAGTTAAGGAGGTTATCCTCTGTCCAGTGTGCAGTGTTGGTGTCTCCATTGATGTCCATGCACACATTTATTTCTGGGATGCAACATGACTGACTGACTGTGTACATCTGTGTTGCTTGGAATGATGTGGCTCCACAGGGAGTGTTAGAATTAGGAACCAGGTATTGTGATGACCTCTACTTTAATGATTTCGCCTGACTGTCCTAGGTATTTATTTTTTAAGAAATATAATTTAATCCTCATGAATTTTAGGTGTGCGTTGGACCTGAGGATAACTCTGGGTAATATAACATTTTAAATCATTAATTTTTGTAATTCATGGACATAGGAGTTTTCTTCCATCTTGTATGTGTGTGTGTGCTATTCAATATTTTTCATGAGTGGGTTTTGCTTTTCATTGTGGAATTTTTCTGCCTCCATTAAGGTTTTCCAAGGTGTATTTTCCTTCTCTGTCTACTGTAAACAGCATTGTAATTATGAGTTCTCTCAACAATTCATCTTTGATTATATAAATAAGCTAATGACTTTTGAAAGTTGATTTTGTATGTGACTTCTGAATAATCAATTATTATATTCTTTGGGGTCTATTTTTCTATGGATAGATCCTACCATGTACATAAAAAGAGACTTTAATTTTTTCTTTCCAATTTGTCTGTCTTGTCTTTCTTTTGTCAGTTGCTCTGTATATTTGTATTATTCTTAGTGAGAGATATGAGGGTGGATACTTATATATGTGTCCCTGTCCTAAAGAAAACTATCTTCAGCTTTTTTCCTTCTCAGTATGATAAAGTTGTGGGTTTACCATACATTATATTTTATGTTCATGTATGCTTCTTCAATATCTAATATGTTCAAGGTTTTTAACATCTATAGTTGTTAAATTGTATTATGCCTTTCCTATATCACGGATGCTCATATAATTTATATCTTTCATTCTGTACATATGATACATGGTGTTTAGTTTGCATGTATTAAGCCATCCTTTCATGCTTAGGATGAAACCTCTTGATCAGAATTTTGTTGAGAGTTTTCGTGTCTATTTTGTCATAGGTTTTGGTCTTTAGCTGTTGCATGTCAAATTTTCTTAAAAGCAAAAAAAAAAAAAAAAAAGAAAAAAATCATAGATTCAGCTTCAGAAACTGCCCTCTCATGAAAACTGTAGAATAGTGTCAAAAGAATGGACTTTGTTTCTCTTTAAATGTCTAGTTTTGTTCAGTCAGTGAGCAACATGCACAGCCCCCACCTAGGGCTATGTGGAGCTCTAAAGGGCAATGCTGGAAGCTGAGCTCCAGTTCTGACATGGACAACTCTGCTCCCCTGACTTTTCAGTCTGTCCCCAATCCTTCTCAGGCTGTCATCTTGGTGTTGCTTGCCCTGACTGAGTGCTGGCACACTCTCCTGCTTCTCATTCCTACCACCACTTCTAGAAGCAGCCCTCTGACAGGACTTTTCCTTTAGTATCTTCTGCACATGCCTTAAAATTTGGCCCAAAGGGCATGTGCTACAACAGCCCCCTTTATATATGCCAAGATACCCTACTTGGAGGCCGGCCAGGACATGGCCATAGCTCTTCAGTATTCCTCAGGTTCAGCCCTATGCAGACTGGATGAACTGCAAATTCCTTAATTTCTTAATTTCTTGGCAGGCAGAGTATTTTATTTGTTGTTTTATTAACAGATTCCCCTGTACTGTTCATATAGCACTCTATACATTGAAGCTATGCAGTCACTGTTTGCCTAAATGGGAGCAGGCACTTTTTGCTATGATGGGGAGACAGGAAAACCATTCCTGATAAATTCCACCTGCAGAGTAGAGTTCTCTGCTTCCTTCTAACTAAATGTGAATGAGGGCTTGATTCTTCTTATTGGTTAAACCCTGAGGGTAAAGAAAGGCTAGTTTAAAATAGATATGGGTCTCAGGAAACTCTCACACACTCAGCTCATCCCTTTCTTTTTGAGTAAGGAACCAGCACCATTTTATGTAGGCATTTCCCTAACTTCTAACTTGCCTACTCTGCCTATGTCTTGGTGTCTATGACACAAGCTTTGTACTACACTTATTGGATAGCTGATAGTATACTTTATTACATTGAAGGTAATCAGAGAAAATGCACGTTACATTTATGTTTACATTTCATGTAGTAATTTTCATTTCTATTGGCTTTTCCTTTACTTCCAGGTAAAAGTAGAGATTACTTCCACAGAATGCTTATTACAATAATCTTTTATGACAGCAGAACCATCTGCTTTCGATGTTATAATTTTCTTAGTTAACCATGTGATTTTTCAGCATTAACCAAACATCTGTTCTGGGCGATCAACCCCCAAATTTAGTTGGGTGGTAGTTTTCTTCATATAGTTTATGGAAGCCATAACCCCCCCCTTTCCATCTTAAGATTGATCCTTCCTTCCTTCCTTTGTTTCTCTCTCCCTCCCTCCTTTTCTTTTCTTTTCTTTTCTTTTCTTTTCTTTTCTTTTCTTTTCTTTTCTTTTCTTTTCTTTTCTTTTCTTTTTTCTTACCTTATCTTGCTTTCTGGATTTTTGAGACAGGGTTTCTCTGTTTAGCCCTGGCTATCCCAGAACTCACTCTCTAGACCCGAATGACCTCGAAGTCAGATAGTTGTGATCTGCAATATGGATACTGGAGCTAAACCCAGGTCTTGTGCAAGAACAGAAAGTGCTCTGAACCATCTGTTCAATCTGAGGTTTAACTTGTATTTTGAGAACAGGACATGGAATGCTTAAGCTGGCAATGGATTCCACTGATCAGAGAGGCAGTGCTTGCTAAAGCCAGTTATTCTAATAGAAGAATAGTGGATATGATTATGTTCTATGGAGCAAGTTCTACTTATGGAACTTTTTAAATGTTCAGGTATTGAATTTTTTCACCAGCTCTAAGAAATAAAGTATACCAGATTAAGCATAAAAAATGATCAGGGGAAGATAGTTGGGTAATTCCTACTGAACTATTCTCTTGGAAATTTATTAGGATTGATCTTTGTCTACTGCCAAAATGACACCAAAGCCTAAGACAACATTTCAAGTTTTCCTTTCTTCTGTGTACCATATTTTCACTTTGGACAAATTTCTTACCCCATCCCTATCTAAAGAAACCAAAAATGAAATATCTTCCTTCATTTTCATCGTGACATCCAGTCACACCAACATTTTAGTTTTCTAGGTATTTTTCCTTCTGAAACCTCTTTTCTTCAGTGAGAGGCTTTTAGGAGCGTCTGGTAAGGGGAACAGAAGAACAGGTGGTGGCTCTTGAGTATGTATGCCTGGTCCAGACTGGTCCCTATGGTGGGCAAAGGTTCTACCCTGGGCTCTAGAGGCCCTGAGTTACGTGATTTTATAAGTGACTGCTGGTAAGTGACCTTCATTAGTAGGCCACTAGTGGGAAAAGGAAAAAACAATGTATTCTAAACAAGACAGATAATTCTCCGGGGATATGACCTTGGAGTTAGAACCCTTTAGACTTAGCTTGCCTTGTGATGGAAGGAGCAGGGCTCAAAAGAAAGTAACCACAAATGAAGACTTTTCTCTCTTTATACCAACTTCTGAATCATATTGGGCTGCTTCTCAGTCTTTGATGAGTACTTGGGTCACTGGACTCCTCAGAGCCCATGATTCTGCCTAGAGCCTCACATTGCTGCAGCATCAGCATCAGTATCAGTATCAGAAACCTCCTCCCTCTTCCAGAACCCAACCTTCATTCAATTGATAACCACAATGATGGAATGCTGGAACCCAGAAGGACAAGTTGTAGAGTGCTCCCGAATCCCCAATGTTTTCTCCCAGTCTGGTCATTTCTTCCATCCTGAGTTTCATGTGCTTGTCTGTCACACATGGGCAAATGCCTGCCGCGTGACTACAGGGCTGGCCTCTGAGTCGACTGCCAAGTTGCAAAAGCAATAATCTTTTCTCTGTGTTGGCACCAGAAAGGAGTCCTTAAGTTGTGATCACACTTTGCAAAACTGCCCTTTCTGTATGAGGAGCTAGCAGCCCTCCCTGGTGGGGGAGAACTCAGAGCAGCTCTCATTTCTTTGTGGCTGCATCTGATCCACCTTTTCAGGGAGCAGCAAATGTTCATGCTGAACGGAAAGCATGCATCAAAGGGCCAGACTCCTCGCCCCCCTCCAAAATTCCACAGCCTTTGTTGTCACAGGAGCTGGGTGGTTATTGAACTTTGCAGACCTGCTGGGCCAGGAAAGTGAATACACCCTCCGAAGCCAGCAGGGGTGGTGCTGTGTGCCTGGGAGATAGGGCTGTGCATCCAAAGGCCCGGCGGTTGCCATGGCACCCTGACACAGAGATCATTCCTTATGAATGTCACCGAGGTCTGTGACTAAAGTTGTTTATGAGTCAAAAGTCTCATGAAACTACAGGAGGAGAGGATCACAGGCTGTGGGAAAGAAGATTGGAGCTTCAATGAGCTCACATGCTCCCCCTCACCCACCTCTGCCTCGTTTGCTAAGGAAGATCATCTTTAAATAGGATATGTGGCACAAGACAGGCTGAACAGACTGACATTGCAGTCATCTCCAAGCAGAAGACAAAAAAGAGTATTTTAAATCATACTCTGCTGGTTGTAGTAGTGTTCATGGGCTTTGTCGCTCGCTCACACAGCAGCATGGAGCTGAGCTCCAAGGGGCCTCACGGGGCAGCTTTCTGAGCAAATGGCTTATTCATCCTCCTTTGTTCCTCCAACATGAAGGCTTACCGCTTTCAAACCATAGTCTTTGCATCCAGAGAGGACAGATAAGGTCATGGGTACCTCCTATTTCCTTACAGAGAGGTTTGAAATAACAGCAACTATTGTTACTGTTGGAATATGAATGTATAAAAATGCCCAGCTGCGTGTGTGAAAATCATAGCGGACAAAGGCAAAACTGACCGCTATGGAGAGTATAGATTTTCTTCTATTCCTGGAGTATGTCCTAAACTCTGGGGTAAAGGACATCTTCTCTAATATGTGGAGGTTAGAGAAAGAAAGGAGACCTAAGAGTTTCTCCCTTCGATATGGGTGCAAAGTGGGGTAACAGGCACCCCTCTTTTCCTTCATTCCACTATGACAAAATGACAGAAGTCCTTGTGAGAGAAAGGTGGGCAGATGAAGGATGCTGGTGGAAAGTGCCATGTGCATGCTACTAAAACCTTGCACTTGAAGTTCAGATCTCAATTGTGGTTTTCTTGTAGTGTGTTAAAATGTGGTCTCACTATGTGGCCATGGCTGGCCTAACAACTCACAACTTAGGCTGAGCTAGTTTTGGATTTGAAGCAATTCTCAGGAATGTTGGGGACTACCAGGATTTACTGTCATGTCTTGTTCTCAGATCTCTTTTTGTAAGTTATAGTATGAATATTAAATGGATGGCATAAGAAAGCGATTCCTTTCCCAGTTCCACTAAGGACATAGGAACAGCTTGGGAAGTCTTCCATGTTATTTACACAGGGAAGGCTTTGCCCACCCTTAACCATTCCTAGGATACTTTCCAGGATCCTCAGAGTGTCTTACCTCTGACACAGTACAGTTGAGCTGGAAGATCTGCCCTTCTCCTTCAACCTGCCGTACACAGAGTTTGCAAACCAGCTCCACTGTGTTTAGGCTGAGTCTTTCCAGAGTGAAGGTGCAGTGGAGGTTTCTTTGAGAGCCACTCCAGATGTGGTAAAATGGAATTTCCTGCAACACATAGGGTGCTAACCATTAACAAGAGATGCTGGGTACACTCACCAAACACTACAGCTTTTCAGTTTCCCACCTCATCCAACTTCATGACTGCTCTCTGCACAGATATGGCCTCATCTCTCTTTACACAAGAAAACAGAGATGCAGAGAGGTTAAGAAACATCTAATATCGAACAGTGAGGAAGTTGATTGGTTGAGACTGGAACCCATGGAAACAACTCTAGAGACCACACTTAACCAGAGGATCTGCCTCTCATCTAGAAAAGCAGCCATTGTTGATGGGGTGATTAAAGAGTTTAGAAAGATCCTAAAATAAACCTTCCATGCTCTATCATTTCTCATTAAAACGAATCCCTGGTGTGACGTATTAGAGAAGAGCAAAGCTAGCCACAGGATGTTGTGATGATCCCACATCTTTTCATGCCTTTACCCTCCCTTTGCCCAGTGCAGGGGCAGCTAAAGCTCACTGCAGTTGGAAATTGGTCCTTACAGAACAGCCCTTAACCTGAGAGGCATGAAGCCCATACCAGATACTCACTTATCACTGTCAAAATTACTGTACAGAGCCAATCCTATACGATTGTGGCAATTAAGCCAAGGAAAGGATTCATGAACGAATACAGTGTTTAGGTTCTGGTTCTGGTGCCAAACCTAGAACCAGTGAGTGACAGAGTCATTCACTGACATTCCATGTCAGCCATCAAACCCTGATTCCTGAAAACTGCTGAAGTTATGCTAGCTAGCAAAATGGAAAACCAATGCATGTCAGATCAAGAAGCAGTGCACCATTTCCTCCCTGGGATGCACTTGAGCTATTCCTATTAATGAAGTAAATGTTGAAAACTAACTTACTAACAGTATAGTTATAATAATAAAAAATACTTTAAAACTATTCTGTTTAGTATGTTTATTGGGCATTTTTTCAAAAACCTGGCTTCATACAGTTTTGAAGAAATAAGTGTTGGCATGGGAGACATTGGCAATGTTCCCAAAAAAGGAGCTATATATGACCATAAAAATGAATCATCTGTCTTATATCTGTTTCCAAGTAGTGAGTGGCTCTTGGTAGCCTCACCTGATACTTAGCCAGCAATTTGCTCTTCCAGAGGGAATGGGCGATGTCATGAATAGACAGGCGCAGGTTGTGGATGCTGCCTTTAAAATGAAGAGCCTTGGGTTCTTCCAGGAGCTGTCCTCCCATTTGCCTCTCCAGTTGTAGAACTTCCTACAAGGACACATCCCAAAACAAGGTATATTATTGATTGACCTGCCTAATTTCCACCAGACCTCTCATCAAGTATATACGGTTCTTTACCGTGTCTGTTGGATAGAGTACCATACTTCACTAATGCCATGAATACTACCGCCTGTGGGGCTGAGACCTTTAGTATGAAATCCTGACCATCTTGCATGGCCTTAAGCCACATTGGCAAGTAGCCTATGGAATTTGCATCACACTACATGTGAGAAAACTCAGTAGTTTGTTTTTTGTAGTTTGCAAGAACAAGAGACTTAAAATGAGAATGGGCATAGATGTGAATACAAGAAAAATAGTGATAGAAATAGAGTTAAACCAATAAGGAAATAGATTTTCATTGAAATTTGAGAGGGGTTGTTAATTAAAAGGTGACTTCTTTTGTTACATTTTCAAAACCCTGGCTTAATATTTCATACATAATACCAACCAACAACAACCAAAAATGTGAATTATTTTAGACATTTAGTCCAGTCTGTTATGGTTGATTTATGTACAGAAATGTATAAAAGTATCTAAGTCATAGTTACTAAAACTTGTGTGTGTGTGAGTGTGTGTGTATGTATGTGTGTGTGTGTGTGTGTGTGTGTGTGTGTGTGTGTATAGACACAAAGGAAAACCTTGAGTGACGTTCATTTGATGTCCACCTTTGTTCAGAAATAGGGGTTCTCACTAGCCTGGATGTCTTCAAATAGGCTAAACAGGGGACCTCAGAGGCTGACTTTTCTGTCTCCCTGGTATTGGGATTATGATGAGCATGTGCTATCATACCCAACATTTTTTGTAACATAGGTTTTTGGATTTTCTGGCAAGAACTTTACAAACTGAGCCTAAAGGAGGATATATATACATACATATCTATCTATCTATATCTATATCTATATCTATATCTATATCTATATCTATATCTATCTATCTATCTATCTATCTATCTATCCTATTAAAGGAAAACCTTTGCATTCGGATAATAAAGATTGAAAACAATAGTTTCTGAATCAAACATCTACCCAGATTATATTTTAAAAGAGACTGCCCCATCCCTAAAAATTTCTAGGTGAAGAAACCCCACTCCATCCTTCATTTACAGTATAAAGATGTTATAGGAAGACAAAGTCTATATTCACTTCCATTCTTCAAGCTGCTTAATGGGACTTAATGAAGCATTTCCAACTACAGCTGAAATTATCCAAACAGCAGCTTACTGTAAGTTATTAATACCAATGCATGAAATGAACCTCCCTTGTATAGCTTTCATGCTACCAAAATTTTAATGATTAAAATACGGTATAATTCATAACCTTTTAAAAGTGGAGATTCAGGAAAATAACCATAATTGTAAATAACATAAAGCAAAATATGGTTGTCTTTGGCAGTGATATTTCTGCAAACAAGAGGAAATTCAAGAATACAGGCATCCATTCAGAATGTTATCTGCAAGCACTGAAGATCAGCCAAGGTATGAAATACTGAGGGACCACACAGGGGACAAGTTGTATCTATGTTGCGAGATACCCAGAGAAGCACATGCTTTGCATTTGTTGAGTGACTACTGAGCCACACTCTGGCCATCTAGTCACTACTGAGCGCAACAACATCATGGATAAGATGCAAACAGCTCAGTTAAACTGGTGCTTCCTGGGTTCTTAATTTCCATCACCAACTGCTGAAAGGTCCTTTGAGGCATAGAAAATACTAGGATAATGGGGAACATAGTCTCAGATAGGGAGTTCTCTAATTAGTGTCTAATGGAAACCATGAGGCAAGATCCCTCTGGCACAGATGAGTGTGTGGTCCAGATGTCTGATAGTATTGACCTGCCCTCCTCCATGGCTGCCGATGAGTAGCTATTACTTGTGACAGGAGCTGAGCAGCCAGCTAGCCACCCTGACACAGAATCCATGTCACTAAGCCCTAGGTCTGCTGTGCTTACCTCAGCAGACTCCTAGGGTCCCCAGGAGATCTAGCCAGCCCACTATCACACATAGCCACCCTCCCTGACACTGCACACCCCATTCACTGACAAGAATCTTCTGTCAGCCTCTGGAACAGGGAAGAGATGTGAGGGTTAATGGCAGTTGCTTCTGCTTCAGCAGGAGCACATAATGAGCTTATGTTGATCATGTTCAGTGTCTAGTTAGCATAATAGAGAAAGCTGGTGTTCCCAGAGAACCTGGCACCTGACAAATTCTAAAGCTAAAATGATGTTTGTTTATAAGCCATTAGAAGAAAAGAAACATAATTAGAAATCTTTGAGATTACAGTCATGCCAATCAATCAGTTCTAGCTTCTTTCCAGGATGCCCTAATTACCTCATCAAGACATCTAAAGAGCAATCGATAGTAATTATCTGATTACTATAGATCTTCATTACATCCAAATTATCTCCCTGGGATGTCTGAAAGAAGATGCATTGTATTCTGGGAGGTAATTGTACCCAACAATGCAGAATGCACACCCCATCCCTATAGTCAACATAAAATGCCAGAAGATAGCACCTTATCACTATCAGTTTTCTTGGCAGGGTGAACAGTCTAACAAAATCTTAGCTGTCCATTGGCTGTGACCTTGATGTCAAGAAATTTTGAAAGCCAAGTCTGGGTTGGAGTCAGTCCAAGACTAAGGCTCAGTATTTAATTTCTCAGAAGTCATGCTAGGGAATTTTCTCTCATGAATAGTGGGCCTAGAATGACTTCAAAGAGAGAAAACAACCAACCAACAAGGTACCACTTAGCAGCAGTGGGGGCAAAGAATTCTCTCTCTCTCTCTCTCTCTCTCTCTCTCTCTCTCTCTCTCTTTCTCTCTCTTTCCCCATCAATCAGGAAGCCCATAATAAGCTGCTGTGCAGAGCTAGAACATGAGCTCTTGACCATTTCTATTAGTAAACCAATAGGATGTATCATCTACCAATAAATACCCTATTGTAAATTTATTTTAATTTATTCTCAAATTATAAACCCACATTAGCACATTAATATATCAATGCTATATTATATAAAAAACAAAGGTATTAGCTGAGATTAATAAATGCAGAAGTACTAATGTCTTTTGTTAGCCAGTGGGGCACTGGGCTTGAGGTGTATAAACTTGTTATCTGTCTTAAAGATAGTTGGTATAAGCAACTGTTCTCACTACAATATCTGGGTGAGGAATTAACTCAAGAATATTACTCAAATTTAACACAGGTTTTTCCTGAAAAATAGTGACTGGTGCTACTACAATTAAGATATTCAACATAAGCAAAAAAGACCATGATTTACAGGAGACAAGAACCAAAGCACTGGCTGGATATGGTGGCATACACCTTTAACCCAGCACTCTTGGGGGGGGGGCAGAGCCAAATGAATCTTTGTGAGTTCAAGGTCATCCTGGTCTACATAGGGTGTTACAGGACAGCTAGAGTTACATTTTCAGACCCTGTTTCAAAAAAAAACAAAAAAATGAATTAAAAACACAAACAACAACAACCACCACCACTACCCGCCAGAGCACTAAAGATACCCAAGCACACAAATAAATTATTTCAATGGGTAAGTGGAACTTCTTGGTAATAAAAATCATGTAAATCCACCTGTCAAAATGACAGTCATGCTCAGTGAGTACCCTGTAAGTTTTGTGTCAGAAGAGGGGTCAATGCACAAGACATGCTACTTGGGCTGTTTCCATATTGCTAGTGTTCAGCACTCTAACCTGAGATATGCTATGGTCATTTCAACTTAAAAGTACTCTGTATATAACAAACTTGCGTTCTGGAGTCTTCCTCCATGAAGTCATGCTAGTTAATATATGTGATATGGATACAATGATGAAATAGAAATAAGTGACATACTCATCAATGGAACATGACTTTACAGATAAATTCTTTCCTCTCCTAGCCTTCTTGGAAACAGTCACTCAGTGTCATTGAAATATGTGTCCTATGTCAGGAATATGTGGCTTTGTCCTATGTCAGGAAGCATGTGGCTTGGCCTGCTGCTCCTATTCTGCATGGTATAGAGACGATGTGAACCTATAACCAGGCTGAAAGGAGAACCACTCTAAAACAGTGTTTTGACAGAATGTTTTTGAGTCACAAAGGTTAGGTTATCTCATATACCTTAATGGAGAATCAGAACCAAAGGTCAAAAGATTTAGGAAGATTTAACAAAATATCGTGACCTTGGAAATAAATGTCATAATAAACATTAGAATCATCTAGGTTGCTTGTGCTTAGAAATATAAAGGTCACCTTCCTTTGTTGAGGTTGTCTTTCTTATTGGCAGCCAGACTCACTTCTAATGGTTAGCATCCTGTGTGAACCTACTGGATGCTCTGATAAACTGTCATTGCCACCTGTTTTACTTTGAAAAGTATCTCAAAAATGACATAGGCGTGATTGACACCAGATCTCTATCCCATTTCTTCATGGGGGCACACATGTCTATGTGTACATGAATCCTGGAGAAATGTCACCCCTGGGATCCGAGAAGCTACTTGTTGTGGTATCTGCTTCCAACAGAGAGCTGAATGAGGGTAATGAGGGCTGAATTGATTCTAGAAGCCTATGAAAGACTGCAGCAAAGGCAGCAACATGGAATTCCACCACAGAAACAAGCAGCTTGCACAATAACCAATTAAACCAAGGCACTGTCCATGCCAAGCCATTAGCCTGGGCCACTTAAGAGGCATAATAAATCCAAGCTCCTTTAAAGGCCTATGAGGAACAATGAAACAGCTCTTGTCAGTGCTCGGGGCTCTCGCAGGCTCTCTGATAGGAAGATAGATCCACATTGGACCCAGCAGAGGAAGGGAAATGGAGGCATACCTGAGAATCTATGACTCTTATGTTCTTTCTATACCACCAGAAATTCTCACTCTTCAGGATTGTCCAGCCACGTGACATTTGCCACCTCTTCCTTCCCTGCCCCCTTTTCTCCTAATAAGCCTTCCGATCCTGGGGAAACTTCCCTCTAGAGAAGTCTCACAATTAGGATTCCTGGTTAAATATCAGTTTCTTATCACGAAAGATCACTAAATCACTGATCACTAAAGAGAGGGTAGGAAGGAGACAAAACCCACCCTCTTGTTTCACTTGTCTACTGGGAGCTATCTGTCCCTGTACCTAAAAAAATAAAATAAAAGAATATTTCTGTATACTCCAACAGAAATATGAATGGGCTGCATCTACTTCTGCTAAGGAGTTGGATCACCAGTACCAGGTTCACTAGTGGGTGTAAGGAGCTACTGTAGAGAAATCATTGAGCCCCAAAGATATGAAGGTCACAGAAGCCAGCCTCCTCCTCCAGAAGTTTGTGCTTGCCTTAGCCTAAGGAGCCAGGACCTTCCCTTTGCCCTGTCCTTGGTGCTGATCCAGTCCCGGATTTGCTAGGGCATTATCATCACAGAACTCTATGACATGAGAACAACTTAGTACGTGTTCAGCATACCAAGCACACTAAGCTTTAGACTAGCCCCAGTGATTGTGTTGACTGAACTAAACCTGCCTTCAGATTCAGTGAAACCTGCCCTATTTTTATTCCTATGTTGAAACATACCCTGGTCATTTAGTAATGAGAAGTTTCTTTCTGCTAACTGTGGCTATTTCCACAGCCCCTGTCACAGCAGTGTGCCTGCACTCTACCAAAGCAGAGGCCAAAAAGAGCAGCAGGCCCTCTCCCCTGTTCCCCGCCAGCTTTCCAGCAGGCAGCTCCCAGCCTTGTGCCTGCTGTCCCCGCCTCTGGCCTTCAGGCCTCTGGCTGCTGAGCTGGGCAATGGGGAATAGCTGACAGTCAGCCAGCCTCTTCCACCTGCTCAGGTCAATGTCACCTCATGCTGCTATTTTCCTTTCCTGTGTTCACACTGCGGTGCTCTGCCCTCCCCCTAAGTCTGTCCGCCTGCCTTCATTCTTAATAATAATAAGGCTAGACGCCAGTGACCATGTGCAAACATTCCCCGTCAAAGTCCCTTCGTTTCCAGGGCTCTGCCTGCTGTTCCAGCAGCTGCTGCTGCCGCAGATGCTTGGGCTGAGCTGCCACTTTCAGCCTGCCCGGTCAAGGAAGTTTGTGATGCTCTCAAAGCAATGTGCCAAGGGGTCCCACTCAACAGAGAACCCATGTCACTTGTCTCCCCGGGGTATTCTTCTAGTGTAAGCAAGGACATTTCACATAGTATCATTGAACAGGGACTTTCAGATCACTCTAGTACATGTAAGTTCATGTTGAACTTCTGTTTACCCTTAACATGTTATTATTCAAATTCCATGAGCAGTTACCAAAAATTAAGGACAATACAAACTGACTGTCTTATGCTACATAGGCTTGCAGGGAGAGGAGTTTATTCTTTCTTTCTTTCTTTCTTTCTTTCTTTCTTTCTTTCTTTCTTTCTTTCTTTCTTTCTTTCTTTCTTTCTTTCTTTCCTGGCTACTTGCGTTCCTTCTCATGATTCCTTCTTCAGTCTTCATATCCAACAATGAAACCTCTACCCCATCTCCCTTCCATCCTTATAATATCTACTGCCCACAGGTAAGGGAAGTACTCAACACTATAAAACACTTGCTATTGTTTTATATCTGCCCTGTCAGGGGGAACACCATCATATTTGTGAAGACCTTTTGCTGTGGAAGATATTTGTACATTTACATATTCAGAACAGCAGCTTGTAGGTATTCTTAGAGAAGAAATATTATGGTTAGCACAACTTTTCTCTTTCTATGCCCTCTACAAAGGCCAATTCATCAAGTGGGTCATTTGCACAACGTAGGATAGGGCCAAGTCCAAGTCTCATGAGAAGATGACAATGAGAAGATAAATTCTGAGACAACATACAGATACCAATGACAAAATCTGACCAGCTAGACTGCCACCAAAGAACAAACATCCTAAAACTGGACTACAGATAAATTTAACATCTTTGCTGATTTATCATCTTTAAAATACCATAATAATCTCAATGCCTATGAAGGAAGATTAATAGAATATAGTCCTAATTTTGTGCCAAATTCTATAACATTGTCCTTGAACCTTCCAGAGGCACTGGAGATAGATACAATCATTTGAACCTGTAGCATATTTTCTTGATTTTTATCTGATATATGTGTAATATGCATGGATACATTAATGTCAGAAACTAGGACTCTGACAGTTTTCTAGACAAGTTAGTTTTGAGGTCACCTGCTGCTTGCCATGAGGCTGTAGCAGATGGACAACAGTAGAGTTGGCAACAGGTGGCAGGATGGAAATGAAGCCACCTACCCCTTTAACATGTTGCCTAGCAAGCTCAGCCCAGGAGGGCGTCACACCATTGGCAACTGGTGTTTCATCGAAACCAATTTGTTTTCCCTAATCTTCAGTGTTTTATTCTTTTCTTTTTGTATCTCTCTTTTATAGTTACTGTTCCTTCCTGGAGCCTACATTAGGGTATTTGTGAATTAGATTAATCTAAGAAAAGCTTTCTCTGGACCCAGAGATTCCAAGGAGAAAATCAGATTGTGCTAATGTATTTTATTTGGTCTGAATCACAAATACATCTGCCAGAAACTTAATAAACATACATACAGAATGAGTGCAAATAACTCTTTTTAAGTTTTAGATTTTGGCACTTATTGAGAATCATTATTATGGAGAGGCATGGCTAATAGGGGAGCAGAATTACTTATTTCTACATAGATATATTTTTCTCTCTGGGAGTTTTAAGACTTATTCCAAATATAACCTTGTTCTCTATTAATTTCTAGACTATTTATATTAGGATTTAAGGCTTTATAAATAATGAAAAGAAAACATCATTTTTTATTACTTTAATCACACAAGGAGGAGAAGAAGAAAAAGAAACTCAGTGATATTCCAAACTCCATCTTTACAATATATTTGACCTCTCTATTTGAGTTTATTCCAGACTATTCTCACAGTTTCCAGCATCTTTATCTCCTTGTGTGAACTCAACCTCAGCTTTGCTCCCACTGGTCCTTCATGCGTGTGCACAGGAAGAAAGCATCCTGAAAGGTATATAAAAGATGCCTGCTGTCTTCCATCGGCCTTGACTTTTACCCCAGCAGTCACTGCTGGCATTCTGATTCTACATCAGTGCTTCCAAATTGCTAAGTGAAGCTTTTAAGTTTCAGGTGACCATTTTTGCTCCAGGGCTTAACAAAACTCAGGAAAATTGTTACAAAAGCTGCCAAACTCAAAGAGGTAGGCAGAAAGATGAAAGGACATTTCAGGGTTTCTTGAGCCTTACTGATAGGGAGCCTCCGTTTCTTTGTCTTCCATACCCATAATAATATAACTAGATTAAAAATATTTTAATGTACCCAGAATTGATTTTAAAAAGTAAAAATTAATAGTCTTGGTACCATCTTTTAGTCAGGCAACCATCTTTTCTAATAACTTGCAAGGACTAAGTAGGTACATTCATTGAAAATGAGCACTCCTCTGGACCCCCACCATAATCTCATGTTTCTGTTTTTATAGAATCCAGAAAGACTCTCTATATCTAGCTGCAACTTTATGATAAGGTCAAGTCCTTGGAGACACAATACTGGGCTACCAGTGTTCATTGTAAGGAGTTAGCTTTAAGCCTAGAGCAGGAAGAGATCCCAGGGCCCAGATTTAGAGAGAAAAGACTACATCAAAGACAAGGCAACATAAAGGACCAAGCTTATAGAGTATCCATGGAGAAGGGAGATTACTGTTAGCCTTACAGATGGATGTGATATGATCAGGACATGGAGGATAAATAAGAAGTTTCAAACCAAACAACTGCTGTGTAAAATTTGATGCATTGGGAAGAGATCAATAAAAGAACAAGGGGAGCAGGAGAGGCACTGCTTAGATTAGTCATCTTGGGACTGTAATGAGCCTAATTGGAAATGAGCCTGAACAAAAAGTAGAGAATGTGTTAATTTGTGTGCATCATTGGTGATGAGAATCAGCATAGTTTGCCTTAGCTCAATGGGAAAATTTGTTTGAGATGAGTTCTCTCCAAAGATGGATAAAGAGAGAAGAGGATGTTTGGATCAGGAGACTAGAGGAAGTTGAGGAAGCTGCTTCTAAAAGCAAATGACCAAGATGTATGCTCATGGGATTTTAGTCTAATACTAGGAGACATGCTCAGATTGGAGATCCTGACAAAGAAGTTACTGCTGAGACTAGAATATGAACACATCTACATGGATGGATGAATGACATGAGTGGGAAGAAGACTAAAAAACACATACCTAGAATGGCAAATCTGGAGTAACATGGAATTTGAAGGAAACATGGAGTAATATAAATTGAAAGACCACAAAACAGGCCCTCCTGGGGCTGGTACAAGCAGTGGTTTGCACTTAAGAAAATACAGTGTTTATCTATGAACAGCATGAGAAAAAAATCCAACCCACAAGTAGAGCAATGTCCCAGAACAGATATGGAGTGTGCAAATGAGTACAGATTTCTTTCTCAGCCTTGTGGTAAATTAAGAGAATGGGACTTTCCTGTGGGTACTGGAAGAGAAGTACTGCCTGGAATGTCCAGTAATGGAAGAGTAAGTGAAGGAATGGGGGAATGGGTAGCTTAAGGATGAAAGAAGTTTGCCCTTGATGGACTCACACAGTGGTATGTAAACATGTCTAGGATGCTGTCTTCAAGTCACTGTACAAATCATTGTGGCAAGACTCCAAGTCCCAGCCAATATAGACCATGGCCTTTGTAGAAGGACCCTGAAATAAACCTCTGAAACACAAGTAGATTTTGTACACGTGCAGTGATAAAGAATTACTAAATAAGAATTACTGAGAAAGGAAATGACAAGGAAAGGAGAAGGAAGGACTGGGAAGGGTGGTAGACGGAGCTTAGAAATGTATGGCCTACAAGATGAGCATGGAGATGCCAGCGTGGCAGTGAGAAACAGCGGGAATTGTGTCCAGTGCTTTTTAGCACTGGAGAGCTCTTTTGAGCTAATGAGCCTCCAGGTTCCCATTCAAGTATGGGTAAGGTAGTAGAGACATGGCTGAACTGTCTCTTCAGAGTGTTGAACAGATCATTTACTTATTACCAGGAGTTTGGTATTCCTGCATCATTAAAAGGCCAATAGGTGTAAGAATGCCTCATCCATAATTCACATTTCTTTCCAGCTAAGTGCTGGATCCCTAGATGCTGAGGGTTTCTAAATGTCTATCTGGAAAGCATTGACCATGATACAAACTGCCCCTGGGCTGCTTTCACGGCTGAGAGCAATTCACTCTTTTTTTTTTTTTTTTTTTTGCATTGATCATTTCTATCCCTCTTCTATAATTAACATACTCAAATGTGTGTTTTTTAAAAGTATAACATTTTGCATAATTTTTGTGGCTATTGGGAAGGCAGCTTAGGAGATCTTGAGTATTGCTATATGAGAATATAAGTTATGTATATGAAACATTTTCGATGGCCACTCAATGTCTTTGGCTGTGTGCTTCTTACAGTAATTTTTCATGGAATTGTTCAGAGGATTCACTTTAATCAGACCCCATGGCTCTGCAACAACTATCGTTTTGTTTTCCAGGGAGAATTTAAGTCTAGCATGATTTGTATTCTGACAGTGCCTTAGAAGTTACTTCTGCAAGGAGGATTCTACATCAGAAAATCCAACAATCTCAGTCATTAAGAATATATACAGTGGCCAACGAGGTTCTTTTCCTCTCCCTGGAATGATTGGTGGCCATTTCCACCACAAGAGCTGCACAGTTACCTATGGCTGTCCATGTCTCCCTTGCCATGATCTGTGAGGTGGCTTCCCAGGATCCCTGATTTGTAACCTTCACTTTTTCACAATCCAAAATTATTCTTTGGACAGAAATGCATAAAGAAATACCATAACAGTCAAAATGTTCTTCCCTTGGCTTTCTTGACTCTTTTCACTCCGATTTTCCTCCCATGGTACTCTAATTTCCTTTGGCTGGCTGGCCTTCCTACTCCCATATCATGGCAACATCCTCTTAGTCCCCATCTAAGTTAGTTCCATAGACCAACTATAGTTAACTGCCCACACCTGAGGCAAGGCTTGCTTTCTCTATACCATTGCTATGTGACCTAGAGCCCCTAAACTTTCCTGATCATTGGAGTCCACATCTACTAAAAGAATAATCATACTTTCTTGAGCTACTGTAAAGATTGAATGTGTTAATAAAAATATGTAGAATTTTAACTGGTAGAGAGAAGCACTCAGTAATAGTAATTATTTTCATTAGTCTACACTTCCCTTTTGATATTTTTTCTTCTATGAGTGGTGGACAAATATCAACATGATATCCTTGATGCCGGGATCTACACATTGGGATCTATTGTCTGTTCAAAAAATTAACCCTATATATTATTGTTTGTAATGTGTATGTTACTTTAGAACTGTTGCATCATACAATAGTTCTACGTATTTATAGATATAAAATTGTTCCTTAGATATCTTTAGATGGCAGATTTATACACCTGACTCAATAGTCTATAAGTAAAAATAACTATTGTCAACAAATGCTTGTGTCATCAGAGATTAATAGTTGACAATCCTCGTCCACAGGGTGAGAGCTTTAAGAGACTGAATTTTGGAAGATAATTAGATGCTGAGGGTAAGACTCTACTGACTGAGATAGATGTCATTATAAAGGAGCCTCCATACTTTCCCAACCATTTCTGCGTTGTGAAGACTCAGCAAGAAACTGGCTGTCTGAAACCTGGAAGAAATCCTTACTGCATCCCAACCCGATGGCACTCTTATGTTGGGCCTCTGGCCTCCAACAGGATAGGGATAAATGTTTACATTTAGGTCTCCTCTCCCATGGTCTTCATGATAGTACCCTAAATTGACAAATTCACAGAGCAACCCAGCCTAGATTTGTCATTGTTAGAGACAGAAGTTTGATTTTCTGTGCACTACTTGAATCACCATGCTGCTTGTTCAGGACCTCGCATCCCTGTTTCCTTCTCTTTCCTCTGTTATCATCACAGCTCTGACACATCTTCTATTAACTTGACTCTGCCCACTGAAGTCAGAGTCATGGGTCTAATGTGTATTTCCAGTGATGCCAGGCTTCTGTTTAAACTGTTGTAGACACCACAGACTCTCTCTGATGGCTAAGGTCCATCTTATGCAAAGATGCTATTACCCTCAGCTTACTGGTATAATACATTTGCATAAAGGCATCAATTGCTGTTCACTTTTGTGTGTTCTCATCCTTTTCCATATATCTAGGAATCTTTAATGATTTTTCCTGTCAACAATGCTTAAAATCTTACCTTCCATTATAACAAGACTCAAATGTTAGCTCTTGTTCAGATTTTCTTAAAGTACTGTGTAGGTTCTCTTCCTGAACTCTCAGAGAACATTGCATCTCAGCTGTGGCATTCATCACGTTCTGGCTTATCTCCTCAACCCTGGCACACTTCCTTTATTTCTCCTTCTAGATCATAACTTCTTCAAAGGCACATTATATCCCTTGAAGCTTCAAATGGGATGAAACGAATGGCAATAATCACACCAGGAATTAAGCTCATTTATTCTGCAAAGCAGCAGCCTGTTGTCAAATGCTAACCCTCTCTCTCACAGCTCTCATAAAAAGAATGGGAAAGCATATAAATGAAGTAGCACACTAGAGGAACATACAGTGTGAGCAATTACGCCAATTTCTTTTATAGGAAGAACGCAGCTGAGATAAACATGGAAGCAGATTATTTACCATCCATGGGCTTCGTTGCCAAATTCTTCTACATTTTTCATTAAAAGAACTCAAGTAAGGTAAACAAAAGTAGCCCTTGGGAGGAATTAGCACAGAGAAAACAGCTTATTTATCAGCATGGCCTCTGAGATATATCTATTTGTGTAACTGCTTCCTCAGGGACCCAATGCATGTGTTTGCACACATGCCAGAGCCACCACCAGGTGTGTAAGGTCACTCCAAACCTTAGCTTCCAGGTAAGGGTGAAGAGGGTTGGTTGAGTGTGAGACGCTTACCTTCAGGGCATCCTGTGTGTCATCCAGGCAGTAGACTCTGATGCTGTACTCCAGGGAAGAGCAGCAGAGGGGACCAAAGATGGCCAGTTTCAGACGCTTGGCAGCTGCTTTGGTGGTGGACTGCCCAACCAGGGCATAGGTGCTGAGGTTCTCTGTGAGGATATGGCAAGCCTCTGCATCCAGCTGAATGTAACAGGGGGTTGTGAAGTTCTCCTCCCCAACCACCACAACATCCTGGGAAGGAGGGGGAAGGGACCATGGTTATGCTAACAAGGACACATGCCAGCCACCATGGATAGTGGTAGATAAAACGGAAAAATGTCCCTGAATTCTGGTTCATCTTTCACAAACTTTGTGGTACCGATTTTCATAGCATTAGCTCTTTCTATTACTGCCTATAAACTGATGTAATTATTGACATAAGTATCCTGGAATCTACATGAAAAGCCAAAAGAAAATAATGAATTATCCCTTTTATTGTAGTGTGACTGAGTTCCTTAACTGCTTTTGAGGACTTGGTGTTTTGATCTTTCAGTGTCTTATGTAATCTAAAAGTGTAAATTGTTGAGGTACCATCATAGAATATCAACCTTTTCTCCAAGAATCCACATTTAAAAATAATGGGGGGGGGAATTAAGACATTATATTGTATCAGTGTACTTTCTCTTACAAAATTCATACTACAGTAATTTCCTCAGAATAGTATCCTTTCTCCCAAATAATCTCAGCTCTAATAAACTCTGCAGGTGATCTGTGGTAGATACACACTGCCTCTTACATATGTCTCTCCTATTTTTTCTTATGTAATCCACTAAATAGTTCATTATTTTAGACACAAAATATTTAGTATGAAATAAGTGGAAGTGCTCATTTTTGTAAAAATCATATTTTGATTTATTGCCATATAACTAAATGGCTTAACTTATATACTAACAATGCGGGAGGTCATTCTTCTAAGAGTCAACATTCCGCATGCTCCCAGTAGGCAGTGTGGAAGTTGATAAGACATACTGGAGACTGGGCAGATAGAGCATGAGGCTGGGTTAAGAGTTCAGTTCCCTCTGAGGTCAGCCAACAAGATGGCAGGCACAAGACCAGCAGAGCCATGGTTTACTATAGGCAAGTAGACATGAATTTTATGAAGTCTCTCAACTTTTAAGTAATTTGGATTGAGAAGGATGCATGGGAGATAAAACACATGCATGAACACAATTTAGTCTCTGAATTAAGTCATTTTGTCTCCACAGAACATGAGTCAGTTCTGTAATGCTTTCTACCAGGTGAGTCTAACACATGGTGACTGCCAATTACTCAAAAATGTTAGTGAATGAAATTTAGTCTTCAGGTCTGGATAAAGATCCGAATGTAGGAGGTCATGGCTCACTACTACCTCAGGTGATAGTTTATTGGTTAGGCCTTATGACATCATCTGACATATAAGCCATATTTTAACAAAATCAAGGAAATCATAGTTTGAAGTGAATATAAAGGAATCTTGCACTGATGAAGAAAGCAGCTCAGGACCTCTAAGGTTATTCCAGGCCTCATGACACTGGAGACAGAAGGACATGAGGGAGTATTGTTCAAGAAGAATATGACTGACAATGGACACCATGACCCAAACCTGTCATTGTATCTACCTGGACTCTTGAATTCACCCCTATGTCATTGATATCATCACTTCACCCCAGAAATCAAAAGAGCACTTAGCAGAGTATCTTGCAAACACTTAAGATAGAGCTTTAGATAATTTTGCTTGTTTAGATAGTTACACACACACACACACACACACACACACACATACACACACACGTGTGTGTGTACATATATATATATATAGATAGATATAGATATAAATATAGATATTTAAAGCTTAAATGACATTAAAGTTAGGCCCGACTAAATCTATTTAAAGATGAGAGTTAAAATATAACCCCAAACTCAATCCCAAGTTTGAGGCACTCTAATAAGGAATAATTCCTTCATATGGGCAAATGTAGCCAATGTTTGTAGAAAAGAAAAATCTAGTTAATCCCAGAATATTGTGCTTTGCTGTTAAGTCAGTTTTCCTAAAATATTATAGCTTTAAACTTTCATGCGTATCTTTGTAATTTCTTTGGCTAAAAATACCATAAGTGATTATATTGTAACTTCACATTTTGCATATATAATTTTTATACATATATATTTATACGATCATTTACATATGTATTTGATAAAGATATTCTTGAGAGACAGATGCTAAGTGAAGAGTTCTGATGTAAGTTCTGATGATCCCTCCTTCCCTCCTTTCCCAACATGGGGTGCCTGTACTCCTAATGGGTTAACAGGGGCTTCTGAGTATCCTTGATTCTGTGAACTGATTTTGAACGTCCCCTTTCTGGTGCCCATCAGTCAGAAGATAAGGAAGTAGTTACTGGTCTTCTGTCTCTCACTTTGAGTGTGAGCTAAAGGCTGTCCTTCTTTGATTTAAAAATAAAGGTCTCCCCCTCCTTGTCTTAATGATGGACAATGGGTACCGTGTTTCTCCCACAGATACCCCACTCACCTCCCATTGTCCTTGCACTGCCTGGTTTTTGAGCTGGATCTTCCAGTCCTCGGTGCTGGGGTCTGCACAGTGATGCAGAGTGAGGATGACAGGGCGGGTCAGCAGAGCTCCAGGAGGCCCACAGCTCACCACAGGGGTAAGTAGGGTCTGAGAGTCTTCCGTGGGGGGCCTGCATGGAGAGCAGAGGACCATACCTATGACATTTCCGTAGTATGAATGCACTGCGTCGTCACTGAGATCTAAAGTTGGAGAAACAGTTCAAATCACTTGCTCATAACACTTGAGCAGGGTGGGTATTGGGTGGTAAGACAGAAATAAACGGAAGCCATGTTCTGTATAGACAGGCTTTCATCTTGTAAGACAGGAGGTTTTTCTGACAGTGGAGCATTTGATAGCATCTCTTTGATCCCCATCCTCAGACTGCCTTGGGTAGCTGCCTCTGAATTCATGTTCTGATACTTTCAGGATGGAATAAGAACAGATTCCTTATGATGTTACATAACCAGCTTTTCTGATAACTTTTACCACTGGTCTCACAGTGTTTTAATACTTTCGTGTTTTCGGGGCCCAACTTGAAAAATACTTCAAAAAACTCACTTCAGAATGAGGACACCCTAGAGCTAAACTTAGTCGAAGTGACTTTCAGGCATAATTCAGGCGAGTATAGCAGATTCATTCTTTCATATGTGAGCAGAAAGAATATAGAATGGCATTTCTGTAGCAAGTTAAAAAGAGATCACATCACTTATGTATTTCACACACAAAATATCTGGCCATAAGGGACTCAAAGATGCAAATTATCCTTCCTTCCTTCCCTCCTTCTTTGTTCCTTCCCTTCCTTTCTCTCTCTCCCCCTCCCTCCCTCCTAAACTCTGTCAATCTCTTTCATGTATATGACTAAACAAAAAGTAAGTGGATTAATTAATCCAAGCTGCCAAAAAAACTTAGCACTTGAGAAAGTCATTCCAAAATTTTTGAGGTTGCTTAATTGTCTCACAGCTCACAACTGGCATTTTGTGATTAGACTAAACACATACTTCTCAACAGCCCTCACACTGACTGCTGGAAGGAACGTGACTACCGAAATCACAGGCCCATGAAATCTTAGGAAGGTCTTTGAACTTTGTCCCCACCTAGAACAAGGGGTTCAGGACAACACAGCTGATGTGGTTAGTGCCTTAGACATATGCAAAGTTATGGACCATGGTTACTAGAGCATCATTCATTAACAACCCACATTATGATTAACTAAAATGAATATGATCTGTCTTCTAGACATTTGGTTCCATAGATCCTTGACCTGCTAACTCGGCCACTTTATATCATGTATTTAGAGATATTATTTTGATATTTTCTCTATTGCAAATCATTGTCATTTTTTTCAATATCACCTGGCAAGCAAGGAGTCTACCTCTTTCCTTATGTTTTTTTCCCTGTTCATGAGGAAGTAGTCAGTAATTTGGTGTCTCATTAAACTGAGAATCCTGAAGGCAACCTAAAATTTAAGTGTATAGCACCTGAGGATTGCTATTTACTTTAATTTAGAATATGAAGATATAGTCTCATGACAAAATCATTGCACTGGATTATTCTCAATCAAGTAATAACACAAATATTTTATACCAGGCTCCAGTCAAGAGGGGAGGATGGCAATATCCTTATTAAAAATCCCCTTCATGAAGTAGCCACTGGAAGCTAAGTGGAAGCTAAGTTTGTTAAAACTCAGTCTTCAAATATTCCTAAGTGTTCTTAGGCCATGCCAAGTCTATGCAGTTTTGTGTTTGTTAGAAAGCTTTTGAACCTAGACATATTTATAAGTTTACTTTAGTAGATTCAGTATACAATTCTTTATACTACATCATTCCTCCAAATATTGTTTATCTCTAACACTCTCCTGACCTTCAAGAATTGGATATGTCTACCATTTTTGTGGTCATTATAATCTCTGCCAAGATTGTAACACAAGAATAAGACAGGGATAAGACCTTTGCGAGGTCACCACTTCAAGCCTCTCTCTCATCAGACATCAATACCTCCAAGATATTTAGCTCAACCAAATATAAACCCATTAGCATGCACATCTCAGTGACATCCTCCTGTCTTATTCATGTGGACATTTAAACAGACATCTCAGATTCTTCAGTAATTGCAGTGGCTACATGAAATTGATTTGTCTCTTTTTATTACCTATAGTTTATGTATTATTTATCACATCATCTAGAAGTTAGTAAATATCTATGCCCTACCTTTATCTAATGCTGACTAAATGAGCAGAGATGAATGAATGATGGCAGGTATGATTATTTTTAACATTGTTAGATAATTCTTTATAGATTGATTATGATAATTGATGTTCTTAGTGGTTTTCAAGGAAGCTTGTCTCCTATTTCCTTGGAAGAAATGATAACATCTATCATTCCCTACATCTACAGGGACTGATAGGTAGGGCTACCCCTCATTGAGTAAGGCTCAGTTTCTCCATATTTAGTGGGAGTTTGCTGAAACTGTATAGATATTACCCGATACTCTTTGAAATATTTGTGAGCTTCAGCTCAGAAAACTAACATGAAATTGATGATGATCTAGAACATACAATGTTGTGACTGATGAACTTTCGGACCTAAAATTTGTGCTGTCTATCAATACTGACATGACAGGACAGCTAACGTGATAACTCATAAGTAGGGCCAGACATTAAAGCCTTCACAGCTTCCAGTTAATCATCATCCCTAAAGCTTACAGTTTGGTCTCTATTGCCCTTAAGGTTCCCGACCCTCACTGTTCCCTCCTTCTCTTGAAGTTGTACCAGGATCTCACTAACTTCTATCACTCCCTCCTATCCTATCCTCCCATGTGCAAGCCTCAAACAAGCTTTGCTTAAGTCCAGTTCTTTAATATCCTGCATAACATGCTTTGTTTATTAAATCTGCAGTTTCCTAGGCACCTTAGGGGTGTACATATATTTGGCATTGGTTTCTGGCAATAGCTTGAGACTTCAATATTATCTTTCTACCAGGTTGGTTTTCATTTTCTCTTAATGCATTTTGTCTTCTTCCCTTTGTCTAATCTCCCCCACCTTCATATAACATAAGGGAAGTCTTGCTTTCATTTTGTCATGATTAATATTACACTATATGCCTTTGGCAGTGACCTTATTGTTGCCTAATACCACTTTTCCTTCTATGAGAGAAATAACCCTTATGCTTTCCTGAGGCCTTCTCTTCCCTTTTAGTTACAAGTGTACCTTGAGAGATGAGCAATCAATTTTACAGGGAAGGCCCTGAAGCAGATCCACTTCAAGTGGCCCTAGCAGAGAGTTGAGGTCTGTCTCCCAGACTGGTGTCAGCAACCTGTGCTTGGAGACAGGAAGGAGGGGCTTCCTCTCACTGCCCATGAACATAAGGGAGAAGTGAAATCCTGCAGCTGAGTTCGAAAACTGTCAGCTGGCACCTGAGCACACCCTTGGCATGCAGTAGTGATAGGCTGTGCTCTTGGAGGAGGGAAACCAAATGGAGAGTGGTAGGGGGAGGGGCAAATGAATGTCAAATGAGTGTCAAAAGAATTTATTAACTCAGTGAGGTGTGGAAATGTGATGAATAGGCAAGCGAGGAAGATGAAGTACAATCTGTAATGGAACGAAAAACAAAGAAGTAAGACTTTCATTCGCTTCTAAGATAAAGGAAGTAGCTTCCACCATATATTAAAGGGGAGACTTAGGTAAAAGTTAGCTATATTAAACCAAAGGTCAGAAGTGTCTAAAGTCACAGAGCCATTACTTACATAAAGGGAGGGTATTCAGAGGACATGGAGCCAAAGAGTTGAAACTAAATGTAAACCTCATCATGTATGATTTTGTACGTCCTATGAGTTTTTTGGATGACCCATGCATGAGCTATCTGAAGTACATAAGCAGTATGTACAGATTAATGGCTGATGACAAGGAAGTGAACACCATATAAAACTTAGGTATAGAAGCAACAACTAAGTAGAAACTCAGCCAAGTTCAACGATCAGAATGTTTAAAGTATATACAAGCAAACAAACAAACAAACAAATAAAACCTTAACAAGGATAAAACCAGGGTAACAGCTGTACAGATCTCAGTGCCCCTTGGACAAAGTGCATGAGGAAAAGAGGCTGGTTTTCAGGTCGGTTTGCTTGTAGCGCCTGCTGGCTATTACCAGTGAGACCATACAGAAGCGCATTATAGACAACTCCCCCGTGAGCAGCTGTATTAACTGCTCATGAATACCTGCAAAGCAAGGTAATCATGAGACCCCTCTCCAGAGGAGGAAACCGGAGACACTAACACACTTCCCAGGGATGCTGGGCTAACTCTTAGCACCGGCAGATCTCGTACGGAAATCATTTCGCTTCTTTCACACCGGTGAGTCTAGGTTTGCTGATCGTGAGCTTAGGGACCTTTTGAAAAGACTCTGCCTCCATCTACCTCTGGGTGGACATAAGGTGCCCTCTGTGAATGCATGTCTTTCTGTCAGGTCCCTTCATACAGCAATCTCACTCCAGGCTCAGGTGTCTTTTAAAGCACATGTCTTCCCATATAACTGGCAAGTTGAAGTATTTGCATTCTGCGTTCATGACAGGAAATGTCTAACTTGCTTCCTATCAAAAGTTCAACTGAAGGAGAAAAAGCCAATCTGAGTGGCATGTTTCTTTTTTCCCAGACAGACAGAGTCTATCTTCAGATGAAGTTAGAACAGCTAAGCAATGTGCTCTGGGCTTTAACCTTGTGGAATTATTTTACTCAGTGTGTATATACTCTGAGTCCCTACAATTTGCTTCCCTTGAGGATCATTAACACAGAGAGTCTTTAAACTCATTGCCATTGTCATTTTATCTTAGGATCAAAATATGTTTTTTTTATGAGGAAGAAGAGAGGAGAGAAATATTCTCCTTCCAGCCATACTGTTAATGTGGATCTTAAGAATTAGAGGAGACTCCCTCCCCCTTCCCCCCTCCAGAGTTTCCTTCTATTATTATTTTTTTTTTGCAACAAAATCTCTCTTTAGCTACTAATGGCCTTAAACTTGAAAACTTCCTCTCTCGGTGTTGTAAGTGTTAGAGTTTCAGACATGTGCTACTGTATCTGGCTACCTTTTCCTCTTGAAGCTATAATATAAACAATTTATTATCTACTTTCAGGAAAAGTGCTTCATTATGCTACTATTTCATATTCCTACTGCTCACCTGACTTTATCCATAACTATATACTTTATGGTTGATACTAATATATAATATATATATCTTTGTCATATCTATCTATATCTATATACCATTTTATAGAAAGAATAATTACTTTTTATACATAGAAAAGTAATTAATGAACCCTGAGACTGGTTGATTTTATTTGGTTTTCTCCTATCCTAAGCCAAGGTGAAACAGATGCTATCCACCAAAGGTTTTGACAGAGTGTGAACTGGCTCATACTGTTTGCCACAATGACGTGCAGTGTTCATGGCCTCCTGTATTCACCTAGTTCCATCCTCTTCAGCTGAAGATAAGCTGTATTGGGGTGCTGCTACAGCATAGGGTGCCCTACCCCACACTCCCATAGTTTTTTTCCCATCCTTTCATGGTATCCTAGTCAGAGGAGTGATTGTACATTTTGGATAGAAGGAAGAAAATAGAATATTGATGAGGTCAAAGATCTCTTCATTAAGATTCCAAAGCCTTTGACTTTAAATAAAAGATATGTAGCTTACTCTACTGAATGTGATTTGCCTCAAGAAAGTTGTGTTTGTGAAGAAAGCTTAATTAGATCTCAAACCAACATGGGATGGGGGATAGCTCAGGGTGTAAGGTGATTGCAATAAAAGCATAGGGACCTTAGTTTGATATCCAGCATACACATATAGCTACTGTGTCACATACACATAATCTTAGCAATGGGGTAGTAGAGACAGAATGATCCCAAACAAGCAAGCCACTTTGGACAGAATGACTAGTCCCCATGTCAGTAAGAGATTCTCTGTCAGAAAAACAAAACAAAACAAACAAAACAAAACAAAAAAAACAAACATATAGAGACATTGTGGAAGAAACCTGAAGTCCACTTTTAACTTCCACACGTGAATGCATACACTCCAAAAGAAAATGCCCACCAGAGACTATTAATGAAAGCTAGAACACAAGATGACCTCTCAGATACATGAGAAAACCTCACAGTACTAACTTTCTATGATAACAGCAATATGTTTTCCCTGTAAAAGCACAGAAGTGAACTTCAGAATGATTATTAATACAAATTATCACTGATTTCGTTCTGCAGGGTCTTACATGTGCTTCTGTGTTAGTGAGATTCTATATACATCACGATGAATCCCACTTAAAGGTGAAGGAACTTATTCCTGGGGAATCAAGTCTCAGCAACACATCTTACTCAGTGACTAAGGAGAACTAAAGATAGGTCAAGCACACCTGACCACAGAGCTCCTCTGTTTTCCAAGGTGACATCACTCCTGTGCGCACCTCTCCACACATCCTCCCTCCACCTTCTCATTTTCTTACATACTGGCTGCACTTGCCATTGCTCAGTGAAGACCTTAACAATCTTTGTGAAATACAGATAAAAACTGTCTGAGAAGCCAGGGCAAGAAGACTGGATGCGTGCTACTTGAAGGCATTTGCAGTAGAACTGGGAATGTTTCTTCCCCCCCCCCCCCTTTCTCTCTGATTCCTTTCATGGCATCCAAAGCTGGGTGTGTTTCCAGCTGGATGGTATGCAGCTGGTCATCTGCTGATTTGAGTTGTCTGAAGGGAGGCGTGAACTTAATTACATGTGGCCTAGTGAATGTGACAAATGGGGCCTTATCATTACTGAGTGTGCTCTACACAAAGCACAGACTGGCAGATGCCTGACCTAAATGAGCCAGAGATGAGACAAATCATGTCTGACCAAAGAAGGTGAAGAACTGCAAGGCTGAATTTTCAAGAGTTCTGGAAAAAAAATTACAAAGCCTCAGTTTCCCCATGAATACAATTTCTATAATTTATGTAGAAATATGGCCCCCCTTTTCTTGTTTCTAGAATGAATTTTTAAAAATCTCATTGAGACCAAAACATTATCCTCTATCAATTTTTGAGGGCAAAATAGATTGAGAACTGAAAGTCAAGTTTAACCCTGCCCCCCTTTCTTTTCTGTGTCCTGTACTGTTCTTACAATTTCTTCAACCAGCTAGCCAAAAGGATCAGTCAGTCCTGAAAGCCCAAATGTTAAAATGGATAGGACTTTATTCATAATCTATGGGGAGCCACGGGAAGTTTATGGACAATTTAATGATGTGGGACTAACACTTCTGTTTTAAAGAGCGATGTGCTGGCTGGTGATGTGTCCCACTGGAAGAGGGATCGGGAAGGCTTCCTGGAGGTCTGGTTTAGGTTGGACTGCAGAGAGGTAAGAGAGTAGTGTTCCAGGCTTGACAGCAGGGGAATAATAGGTGAAAATTATAAAAGAGAAAAAAGTATTTCTTAACTGGCCAGAAGTGTTGCAGAGGAGTACACAGGACACAAGGATGGAAAGTAGGCACATGGAGAAACACTAGCATTCTGGTTTATGCTGAAATGAAGCTAAACGGGAAAGGATAAAGTAGGCACATGGTTTGTATCTGGCACATGGGTAATATATAATGACTGTTCATTGAATATTTTTGAACTAAAGAATGAGTATGTATAGGGAGAAATAAGCCATGGTATAAGAAAATCTTAAAAATCAAAGGTAAAGAAGTGTTTGACAGTGGTTGTGTTAACTATAGAATATAGGACATTGGCGGTCTTTAGCATTCTTCTGTTGGTGAAATTCCCTATAGAATGTGTCTAAAGAGTGAGTTAATGGTGAGGGAATGAAATGACTATATATATATATATATATATATATATATATATATATATATATATATATAATGATTTTCTGTAGCTTGAATTACAGGCATGAATAATGCTAAAGAATTCCTTGTCTTCTTTTGTTGAAGCTTCTTGTCTGGCTGTTGTTTGTGTAGATGGAAGATGGAAGGATACTATCAGAGGGGAAAAATGTTCTGGGTCACACTGTTATAAATACCTGCATCTCCACCTGGGTACATAAAAGAAGAGCTTTTCAGCTACCAAAGTAGGGGACCAAAAAGAGCAGGCTTCCTGAGGATGAGCAGAGTGGGGAGTGACTGATGGTACACGAGTCACCTCATCTGCAATTGTTACTCCGACTCTGCTCTGGCCAGACCTGAGGCCAGTGGTGCTCCTTAAACAATGAGCATTTCCATTTTAAAAATATCTTTTGTTTTAAAATCTTAATGTGGTTTTGAAAGTATTAATCATCCATGTTTCTAGTGCACTGCTACACACACACACACACACACACACACACACACACACACACACAGAGAGAGAGAGAGAGAGAGAGAGAGAGAGAGAGAGACAGAAGGAGGTAGAAAGAGAGACAGAGACACAGAAAGACAAAGACAGAAACAGCAGCAGATATACAAAGACACAACACATGCATGTACACACACACACACACACACACACAGAGACAGAGAGACACAGAGAGAGATTATATATTGAAACGAATCAAGGAAGACCATGTCTGCTATGTCAGAAGTTAAACTGAAAATTGTGTTTAGAAGATTTAACCTGTTCTCATTTTTACTTAAAATAGCTTCATATTGATGAAGATGACACATTCTAAACAGAACCTTAGGATTCAGTCTAGTTTTAAGCAACACTAGTCTCATCTTGAAAGGTCTAATTATAAAAGCTAAGCATAAGAAGGTTGATGACTCCTTTGCTGGAGGAGAATTACAAAGAGAAGAATCTGTGCACAAAGTCTGTGTGCCAGGCTGAGGTGTGAGGGGCAAGTCAGGGGCTGTGGCAGGCTGAGGTGGGAGGGGTAAGTCAGGGGCAGTGCCAGGCTGAGGTGGGAGGGGCAAGTCAGGGGCTGTGGNGTGGCAGGCTGAGGTGGGAGGGGTAAGTCAGGGGCAGTGCCAGGCTGAGGTGGGAGGGGCAAGTCAGGGGCTGTGGCAGGCTGAGGTGGGAGGGGCAAGTCAGGGGCAGTGCCAGGCTGAGGTGGGAGGGGCAAGTCAGGGGCTGTGGCAGGCTGAGGTGGGAGGGGCAAGTCAGGGGTTGTGGCAGGCTGAGGTGGGAGAGGCAAGTCAGGGGCTGTGGCAGGCTGAGGTGGGAGGGGCAAGTCAGGGGCTGTGCCAGGTTGAGGTGGGAGGGGCATGTCAGGGGCTGTGGCAGGCTGAGGTGGGAGGGGCAAGTCAGGGGCTGTGGCAGGCTGAGGTGGGAGGGGCATGTCAGGGGCTGTGGCAGGCTGAGGTGGGAGGGGCAAGTCAGGGGCTGTGCCAGGTTGAGGTGGGAGGGGCAAGTCAGGGGCTGTGGCAGGCTGAGGTGGGCGGGGCAAGTCAGGGGCTGTGCCAGGTTGAGGTGGGAGGGGCAAGTCAGGGACTGTGCCAGGCTGAGGTGAGAGGAGCGTGTGTAGGTGCTAAGGGTTAGACCCTTTTGTGACTTTTTATTTCTACAATGGTGAGATTCTTGACACAGGTCACAGGCAGCCAGAGTATCTTTGTAAATCCACACATCTCTGTGGATCATCTATAAATCATGTTTTTTTGGCCATATTTTTTTGCTAAAGGACCATGTGTTTACTCATAGAAACTCATAGAAAATATCACTAGAATTCCATAGGATATGTTGTACCTGAAGCTTCAAAGAGAAAGAGAAGTAAAATTTGACAGATTTTTTTTTTTTTTTTTTTTTTGGTATAGGTCTAGAGTCAAATGTATATCACTCTATGGTTTCTACTGTGCAATTCTCCAAGTTAGACACTGCTAAGGAAAAAAATTAGGAAAAAAGCCTATTTACCTCATATTTTCTTTCCTGTGTACAGTCACATACATTTCGTAGACTCTCCCCTGAGGGACAGCCCCAGCGGGAATCAGCAAGCTTACTCCTGAATAGGAAAAAGAGAAAAGCACTGTATAAGACCTGTGAACCAAAACTAGAATGCTTTTGCAGCATGCAAAAAGGACTCAGATTTTGTGCCTATGTGGCACTAGTCTTTACAGTTTCCCTAAAGACATGTAAAGCTATAGCTGCCTTCTCTTCTTGCTGGCCTTGCATTCTGCCTCAGCTCCCTTTCAACTGTTATGGAATTACTTAAGAGAGTGATGTCATTTTGAAAGTTCGTGTTTTATTTAAGGAATCGACAGATGGTTCCACTGTTGTTTTTCTTGTAAATTGAGGGGAAACCAAAAACTGCTATTAAAATTTTAAACAGCTGCAAAGATGCATTGTTTTTGATTAAAAAATAAGTTTCCCATGAAATCCAAAGTCAGGGGAATGCTAACCTCAGCCATATATGAAAACCTTTTTTCCCCTTCTAAAATATCTGGTGAGCATCAGTGTTATTTTACAGCAGAGTTAGAGATAAGAATAATTTATTATACACAACTCTATGGATTGAGCAACATCTTACTCAGCTGCAACAGGTCACGGCACTTCTCATGTGTTGCTAAGTGTGTCAATGAAAAGGATTATTGGCATGAACTGTGTGAAAGCTTGGCCTCAGACAATACTGTGACAATTTGAGCTGGTGTCAAGACCACCTGGAAATCCTGGTTCCTAAAGCATGGTGGAAATTTTTGTTTATAGAATGTGTGTGTGTGTGTGTGTGTGTGTGTGTGTGTGTGTGCATGAGTGTACATTGTGCATGTGTGTATAACAAAATTTTACATGCATTAACACAATAGGTCAATGAAACTATTTTTGTTATTTTATTAAATAATACTTCCAGACTTGTCCAAAATAGTCAGGTTGTACTCTGAAATTAAACATTAGCTGTGTTATAACGTATGACTGCAAGTCCATCAGTACTGCCAAAAATAAACTTCAACTTTCAACCTTGGCAGCTACTGACTTATGGAAGAACACTGTGCTTTCTATTCTTTAGATATTTCTAAGCTATATAATAAACTTATAAACAAGTACAACTACAGATTGACGTTGGATGAAGGTGAAATTGTAGATCAATATAGCATAGACTGGAATAAATACTTTAGTTACTCTCTGGTTGAATGATATACTGGTAATAAATGAAGATTTTGTGTCTGCTGTTATATTTCTAATCATTTATGAAATAGTTTTCTAAAATACTGCTTCCTGGAGAACATTGGACTGAACCAAGTGATTGTATTTTCTAACTAGTTATTTGGAAGTACAGGAAATACACTGCAGGTTGTATTATATGCCTGGGTTGATTATATGCCTTTAAAGTAGCTGGTACCAGTTCTGAACTCCATTCTAGCAAAAAGTTCTTTCTAGAGGAACTAAATTCAGAGTTAGTTGGATGAGATTAAAAATGTTTTGCAGATTTTATATAAAGTAGTGCTTGAGATATACTGAATGGAATTTTGAGGTAGACTACATCTAACATTTCAGGTTCATGATGAACAAAGAGAGATAAGATTATAGAGACTACAATATGACTTCAAGCTGCATCTTTGTCACTTAAACTTTCAGGAATTACCTGAATTAGGGATGATGAGGTGACCCCCAAGGGAGTTGAAGGTACCAAATGCTGTGCAGGATGGGTCAGTCTGTCTTGCGAGGCTCTGGTTCTTCAGGTTAAGGGCCTCATTCTCTAGCAAGGACTGGGTCATCTGGGGTGACAGCTTGGATGAGAACTCGGCGAGGTCATCCTGGGGAGTGACAGCACCTGAGCTGTTGTACACTTTGATTTTCAAGTTGGGCAGTGGATCCAGAATGGGAGAATTGGTCATTGGGATTTTGTCTGAGACATCATGCAGAGCATAGACAGGTCCCCTATACATGGCTGCAGCTGAGGTGAGGTCAGGGGGGACAGCCAGGAGATCTGAGGCAAAAAGAAAAAGGAGTTCTGTTTGCATTTTCCATTCGGACCAAGACAGATTAGCAAGAAACCACGTCACAGCTTTAATGCACAGCAAAGCTGCTCTGCTAACAGTGCAGGTGGGCAGATCAAAGGCTCTGAAATCTGGGACAAGCTGAGTGTCAGTCTCCTTCTTGTCATGAGCCATCAGTAGTTAACTCGGCTCCTTCTATATTTTGCCTTGGGATCTAATGATGATGTTTAAAGTATTTGGCTATCTCATCAGAGTAGAAAGGATAATATGAGCTCCTGAGTCACTATCTTGCAATGGCTTCGCTTGCATATGCTAAATTTGGATTCATCTGTAAATCACTGCATTAAAAGCATTATAAGAAGGGGACCAGGGACCAGGGAAATCAATGAATCAATGTACTCATCATTTCAAATAGAAGTTAAAGAGCAGGACAGAGGTACTTGTCAGAAAAGCAACTCAGAAATGATCTGTACTTAGCAACAACTCTGACTTATTGTATAGAATGATTTCATTTGTATAACGAACAAAGTCCAAATCTCTGACTTTTGTTCAGCGTGTATTCTGGCTCACCTGGATGATACAAATGGCATTTAGTTTGTAGGTATGAGGGCACACTGCTCACTCCCATGTATAACTCGCCTACTGACCTTGTCTGGCAGCCTTGATGTTCACAGGCTGAAAGCCGCCATTGAGTGCCGAGGAGTCAATGATGTCAGACTCAAAGTCACGGTGGTTCTTGCGATACACAAACAGGGCCACCACAACAGTGATCGCCAGACAGACAGTTACAGCGATCACAATCCCCACATAGAGAGCCACATCATCTGAGTCGGGAGCAGCTGGAAAGAGAGAGGGGAACATCCAACCAACTGCTTTTACAAACTTCCCGTAGAACACATATGTATTGTGGTAATTTTTTCAGACATTTATTGCCATTTTTTATGGGTTAATTTCAAGTCTATTTCAAAAGCTATATAAAATGACTGTGGCTTTTTAGAGGAAAATTATCTCAGATTTCTTTTTCTTTCTTACTCTGCATCAACTCACCCACTAATCTATCTTATAATTGGGCAGCATAACAGACTATTTATTGCTAGGCATTTAAAGAAACTGAAACCCAACCCATTCCAAACCACAGGAAATAAAAACTTTATTACTACTACTTTCAGGTAAAAAAAGTTTGGAAGTGTTTTTTAAATCATTGATAGTTAAAAAAAAAAAAACCCATAAACACTGTCACATCTGGTATAATTTTAATCTGTATGTGGATTGAACCAAGAAGGTTCTCTAGGTATCATTTCAAGTTATAAAATTACTTCCTATACACTCTTCTTTCTTCCCCTTCAATCAGTATGAGAATGGATGGGAACTGTGCAAATAGAGCAAAGCCAACGTGAGGAGCAACCATGGTGGATTGGAAAAGTGTGCTTTCAGAAGCTCAGATCCAGCCAGAAGCTAATGTGAGTTCCAGCTTCTGATGCAGATACAGTATTATTATCTCCCATTTTGAGCTTCCTGTGGGCCTTTGGTAGAGCTTCCCATCTAAGCTTCTTATTATGGGAATAAGCTATAGGTCTATGATTTGTTGGATAAGTTAAAGGTCTTGGCCAATGATCAGAAATGTCAGGCTACCCCAGGGGGCAGATAAGTGTTTGACCAGCACAAGGTGCCATCCATAGGGGACTATTTCTAGGTAACGTTTTTAAAAAAAGGAGGGGGGGAGAATTCTTATAAATGGTGCCTGCTGCTTTGGTGGCATGAAACATGTTTGGATTGAACTGGAGACGGTGACAGAAGCTGATTATTAAAATAAAACAGATACAAATGAAAGATTTGTTGCCTCAGTTTGGCATGATTGGGTCTTTGCTTTTAGACCCATCAGAAATATTGAGCAAATTAAACAGAGTTGCAGCTTCCTCACTGTAAAAGAGATAGTTAAATTGATGCTTCTAGTAGCCTAGAACAACTCCAAATGTCATGGTTAATTTATATACATATACATTTTTGGGAGGCAGGGGAGAGGATTTTTAAATCTATAGGTTTTTGTGATCCTTTCCTTTCTCCTAAGACACAAAGCCATATGGTTTACATGTGGAAATAACTCATCTTTTTTTTTTTTTTTTTTTCTGCCAGGGGTTCTCAGTAATTACCCACACTCTTGTGTCCCGGTCTTTAATTACACTGGCAGTTTATATAAATCTATGCCTGGAAAATGCCCTCTTTAAAAAACATCACCCTTCCCAGTATTTCAACATCAATCCAGTCAATATTGATTGACAGCAGCTCTTCAGTATCCCAACACTCCTCATTATGTGAACACTGCTGTCAAAGTGCTGCCTTTACTCTGCTGTGAGGTTTATTATGGTTTTTAGTAGAGGAATTCACAACTCTGGTCAGAATAGTACATCTAATCCTTAATGCTGTATACTCATTCATGATGGACAGCTCAACAGATTTGCATTTTCTCAACCATTCCGTTTTAGTATTTAAACCCTGCCCTTTATGTATATCAGCCAATTTCATGATATGTTTTCTCAGTGATGGGGATGCATGCTTTCAGTGGTAGACTGATAGCTTTTAAAGCTGGCAGCGACTTGAAATGACCCTTTCTTCTCTTCAGCATCGAAAATCTAATTTGCTTTTTCATGTTAGAATACATTAGGCTCCTATTTCCCGTGTGCACATCTGTGAGCCAAGGAAAGGCAAACTTGAATGGGGGCAATCATGTTAAAGGGTTATTTCCCAACATAAAACCCAAAACTCAAACTTACAAGAAAATCCATATTCATTCTGGGGTCTGTGCTCAGTTGAAATGGGGTAAATGAATCCTTGAAAAGAAAAAAACGAAAAACAAAACAATGAAACAGAAATGGGAACAAAATCAAATTAATGAATGAAAACAAAATAGGAAGTGTGAAAAATGGTCTAATTAAAAGCAAAAAGGAAAAGAAACCCGTAGTCGTTTAAAATTCTGGTTCACTATAGAATTATGATTTTTGTGCCCCCTGTTTGCTCTGGAGCCTTACTAAGAATTAATAAGTAGGCAGATTGAATTTCAGAGCAAAAACTGGTCTCGAGTCACTAACTTTGGAGTGCTTAAAGTCTTCCTTTTATTGAGCATAAACTCTAATGGATCTAATTTATTTCAGACATCGAGGGTCATTAGCATAAGGAAAATCTTTTTTTCCTCTTCCCCGCCATATGCTTTAATTCCCAGGACGTTCTCAAAAGGCTCAGAACAGTTTTCTTTTTCTTTTTTATTTAATCATAACTGCTTGCTTTGGCCTCATGAAACTAGAACAGGCCTGTCGTCACTAGTCAAAGGTTAAGTACCCATTTGCCCAGCTGAGCAGTGATCAGCTCTTCTCCATCTCAGGTTTACTTTTGGATTTTTGGTTGTTGCTTGTTCAATGGAGACTGCGTAAGGACCATGCAGACTGTCAATACAATGACACTTGGGTGGTGTTTTTTTTTTTTATCATTTGAAAATCAATAGGACTAAGTATTATAGGGTTATTAATTATAGTGCTTTAGAGGAATGCAATTCATTGGCCAGATAATAACTAATAACCTCATTGCATTGAAGATGCAGAAGAAGCACAGTAAGGTTTCTTTTCTTTTGAGTGTATTCTGATTAGGAAACAATGAGGATAATAACATAATATAAAAAAAATGCCAATGCAAAGTGGACAATAGGCACAAATCAGGGGAAAAAATGAGGACAGAAAGTTTTGAAATGAGAAAGCCGTGGAAAGAAATATAAGTCCAACTCATAACTGGTACCCAATGTTCACTAAGATTTAATATTCTGCAGCATATGAATTAATCAAATAACGTAGCACTGTTTGGATTAATCAAATGAAGATGAACATGAGTACGTGAATTAAACGTTCCTAGAAATACTCAAGGGTAAGAACTAGAGAGGAACCATAAGAATCACAATTAATTAGTTCCAAGTGAAGGTCTGGAAGACCTTAATGGTAAGGGCGACTCTAATGCTGCAGGTAGGTAGCTCCTCCGCAGCCAGCAGAGTGCTATCTACTCCCTAGCTATTTACCTATTTTGGAGTTAATTCCGGAAAAACACACAATGCTACTTTAATGAAAGCGAGGCTTGCCAGAGCACAGATAGGTTTGCTCTGAATTAATATTTAATGCTTTATTTTAAAGCAATGATTGCAACCTCCTACTTGGTTTTATAAATATTATATTCCTTATCCCAGTTGTCGGACTCCATGTATTAGTTTGGCTTTCATTTTTAAACATCTCTGTCTGGTAATAGCCTTTTTCCATTTGCAGTCTGTGAACTCAATAAAAGGACAATTGGGACGAATAGAGGCTTTAGAAACCCAAGGACTTAGGGCAAACCAAGTTTACTATTGTGAGATGAATGGCAAGGGTGAAGCCCTTCTCTTGGAAGCAAGGATGCTAACCAAAGGAGTGTTGAGATACATTTTTTTCTCATGTGACAGGACAAGGATATGGGTATGAAATAGAAACTTGGAGATGATCTGATGACGATCTGGAAAATGTTGGTAAGCACTTAGAGTGCCCTGCCTAAATAAGCAGGAACTTTATATCTCATGACAGGAAAGATGGAGTCAAGAGACAAATGACAGGCTCTGATATGTATCCTCTATAAAGCAGTTCCTGGTTTCCCCTGATGACTCTGTTCCAACTTCTTAGTGAGACTCCTGTTCTTGACAGGCAAAACAAAGAATAATAGAAATATATATATATATATATATATATATATATATATATATATATATATATAGACTATTTAATAACTAAATTCGTATTGTATGGGATGATTCTGAGACTTTAACTCCAGGTAAAGAGAGCATGGAGTTTCCAGTGGAGGAGGTAGAGAAAGAACTGAAGGAGCCAAAGGGGTTTGCAACCCATAGGAAAAACAACAATATCAACCAGCCAGATTCCCCAGAGCTCCCAGGGACTGAACCACCAACCAAATACTACACATGGAGGGACCCATGGCTCCAGCAGCATATGTAGCAGAGGATGGTTTTATCCAACATCAATAAGAGGAGAGGCCCTTGGTCCTGGGAAGGCTCTATGCTCCAGTATAGGGGAATGCCAGGGCAGGGAGGCAGGAATGGGTGGGTGGGGGAGCACCCTTATAGAAGCAGGAGGAGGCAGGATAGAATAGGGGGTTTCCAGAGTGGAAACTGGGAAAGGGGAAAACATTTGAAATGTAAATAAATAAAATATCCAATAAAAAAGAATTCACTCATTTATTCACTCAATCACTCATTTAGTTGGTGCATTTGGATGCTACTATATTCTGAGTTCTAATGTAGTATGGTAGAGGCTTTCCTGCTGCTCTGGAACTCTCATTCTGGCATACACTTAGCAGGAAATAAGTACATAAATGACATGATAGACAAGATCATTTTGTAATATTGAAAGCACACATTAAACATCAAGCATACAGGCTAATGCAGCTCAGTTGTGGAAGGCTTGCCTGTGCAAAGTCTTGGGTTGATCCCCAGCCCTGAATATGTGAAGTATCAAGAATGGTGATGTACACTTGTAATCTCTTCTTGGGAGGTAGAAGCAGAATGATCAGAAGTTCAAGGTTATCATCAGCTACATAGCAACTTTCATGAATAGCCTGGTATACATGGGACCTATTTTAAATCATCATTATTGTTATTGTTACCATCATTACCACCATTAAAATATACAATATAACAAGGCTATGTGGACCATCACTAGAGAAATAAGTAGCAGTGAATCATGGAGGCCTACTGGTCCACAAAGAACTTTTACTTTTATCACAAACAAAAACTATATGTTTGGAACATGAAAAAAACCACATTGGATTCTCTTCAGGGAATGAATTACAGAAGGGTCAGATTCATAATATCTCTGTTAATGTACAGCTGGGAGATAGCTTTAAATGCATCAGTATAGTTAGTAAAATACTTTCATTTGAAATTGTTTTCAGTAAGATAAAATATTAAAAAACGAATTGTCTCATTCACTGTCAGTTCTTTCTCATAGTGAATTAAGACCAATCTAGGCAAACTGGTCATTTCTTACATGGGGAAAACCTATAACAGACCAATATTTGAATGTGCTCAGTGCCTCAATTTACTATATTAGGGAAGAACTGATAATGGGCTTTTGGAGACAACTCTGTGAACCCCCTTCCATCCCTTTCTAAACACTTACATGATGTATGGAAACCACTGCTTAGGTGGCTGGAATCAGAGAAGGAATGAGTATTCCATCCTGTAAAGGAGGGAACACAGGAGTGTTCTCCATCTGACTCTTCTCTACCCAATCAGCAGGGCACATTTTCTTCCGTTAATGAGGTAGTCCTGCTGGTTGCAGTTCCCACAATGGTGAAGGATAACATGTCAGGTACAACACAGTACAAAATGATAGCTTTATAGAGTCAGTTTGGAAGCTAGTTCCTATCTCGGGGGTTTCACTTAACTTCTCTGAGACTTAAACTAAAGCCTAATGAAAGAACACCAGGAATGCTAGCCAACGTAGTGAACTTCAGTTCATGGACTTGATTTTGTTAGCCTGGTGGACTTCTGTTAGAATCCTGGCTCTACCATTTCTTAAGCTGGGAGAGGCTGGCCAAATGAGCTCTTTCTCAAACGTCAGAGGACTATAGATATTACTTCCATAGCTGTAGAAAAGAGAAATCAGATTTACAAAGGGCTTATAATCAATCAATAAATGACAAACTATTATGGTCGATACCATTATGAAGCACAGTGTTTGAGATCTGCTGGCATGCTGAGTTCTAAGACTGCTTCTCGTACAATGAATGTGGCCTAGTTAATGAGTGACCTCAGAAAACTTGCCTGAATTTCAGCTCCCTCTTTACAGCAGAGCCAAGGAGCCCAGTTTCTCTGAGAAGCCACGGGCAATGCTCTCTTTTAAGTACTATATACTCTTTTACTGTCCCTGTTGAAAGGGGTTTGTGCTTGGCCTTTGTGGCTTCTGGCAACCATACAGGGATATGTTTCAGGAGCAAGCTTCCAGGAGCAGAGTGAAAAATGACCCTGGCCTGATTTCTCAACCGAGATGCTCTTTTTCTCAGCAAGAGATTTAGAATGGGGCAGGAGTGCCGGCCTCTATTCTTTGGATTCTCGAAACATTTGGGGGCTTGCTTTGGCATTTAGTAATTGAGCTCCAAGGACACTTAATGTCCTATAACAAGACAAACATTCTTAGGAACAAAAAGCCCTCCATAACCTCAAACGTACATCACTTGGATTGGTAATTTCACTGTCACAGGCTGGAAGCCCAGGGCAGGCTACAGTAGCCTTAGCATTTGGGCCTATATGGAGTCAATTCCAGAGCAGGATAAAAAGGAGAATAAACAATTTTTTATTCTTAAAGAAAATTTACTTTTTAGAGAGGAAGTTTTCCTTACTTGGAAGAGTTCACCATGCAGAAAAAATTGATTATTACTATGTGCACTTATGTGTATGTGTGTATAATTATTGGTGCTCAGACACCTGAGCATATGTGTGGAAGGCAAGGAACAACATTCAGGAGACAGTTCTTTCTCCCACCATCGGATTAGGTATGAGACTCAGGTCATCAGACTGCCTCATCTGCAGGCTGCTCCTTAGGTCCTCTTGTTGGCCCTCATTCTGGAGAACATTTTTCAAGAAAGGTACAAACAACTTGAAAACAAGATCAGGTCTCTTGAGTGATTTGTAAAATGCTTTTTTGGCTTCAAAAGCATCTCATAATTTTCCAGACCATCATTTCAAGAGATCATGCTGTCTAACTCTTCCAGTCAAGGAGGCTGGGTCTCAAAGGCTAGAAATGATAATTCCAATAGTATCCAAGTTAAAATTCAGACAAGTGAAATGGTTCCAGCCATTCTTGCCAATCATGTTGATGTCTCAGTTTTGCCTTGTCTAACCCCAGGGTGTCCATTTCACATTTGTGCCAATATTTTCCAAGTGTTGGCCAACTATTATGAAAACCAAGGCCCATGTCTTACTATCTTGAAAAAAAAAGAGACATTTCTTTGGTTTTAAATTTCAGTAACAACATATGATCTCTGAGAGTATGTCCAGTACTTGAGATCTTTATAGTTGCCTGTCTGAATACAGCCTATTTGCTGGGGGGTGGGGGTGGGGTGGTTCATTTGGGCATTATCAGGAACAGGGCTAGAATTTCTACTTTCCACTCCCAAAAAGGACTCCTTTTATGTTTCTAGTTTTTTCAAAAGGTTTTGCTTTCAATGATGTGTGAATATTAGGTGACAGTAAAAAATAATCTTAGCTTTGTGATTAAAATAGTGTGATATTAACTACTTTTATGCTATAAGTAATCTTTTTGTACACACATTATTGTGAAGGCTAATTGATTGTCAACATGACAGGATTTAGAGTCACCATGGAAATAAATCTCTGGGCTTATTTAAAAGGAAAATATGAATGTAAGTACTGCAGAATTAAAGCTCTTTACATTTGGATGCTCTGCTATTTTTGGTAAAGACAATTAAGCTAGGGATACCTATCCTTAAGTGTGGGTAGTACCAATCTACTCCCAACATGGAGGGCATTGATTCCAATACACAGGACAGTCGCCAAGCCCTAGCAATCGACCTGTCTCCATCTCCCCGGCCCTGGGACTACTACAGTCATGTTATCACTGTGTGGGTGCAGTGGGTCAGCACTCACATCCTCGGGTCTGCATAGTATCCTCCAAGTTCCAGAAAAAAAATCAAAACAATAAAACAGTTAGTAAAGGACCTTGGTAAAGGAGCTCCTATTGTAAAAGGAGTATAAAGTAGAGAAAGATTTGGGTTTATGTAGTGGCTCCAACCATTGCCTGTGGGTCTCAGGAGGGTCAGTCATTTCAATTCAGTGTTTCAGTTTCTTACTTTGGACAATAGAACAATTATTACTGGTAGTCAAAAGATCTATCTATGAAGTTATTTTTTTTCTATCTTTTGAGTATTAATTAAGTTAAATTCCAGTCATTTTGGCTTCTATTTGGCCATGTCTGACATTGAAGACTACAGTCAGGAACAATTTCAGCTACAGCCTAACTGTGCGTTATGATATTAAATAGGATTAAAATTAAAGCTGAAATTCCTTTAACTATAAAAATAAGACATGATAATAGCAGGTTCTCTAAAATTTGAGAACTCCTGACCCAGACTTAGGGAATATTTAAAAGGGAAGCATGCATGTAGATGCTGTAGGAAGTAAAACTCTCTACATATGAAGCTAAGCTAGTCAATGGAGATGCTATGTTACTATAAGTATTCTCTCCTGCCTCCATGGTTTATTTACTGCCACCTGACATGGCATTGCTTGTGTTATAATAACATGCATAAATAGGCTTCAGGATGTTATGAGACCTTTAGAGTAGAGGACCAATTCTTCTCTGAGCTGGTGATGACATCATAACTCAATAGTTACACAGCATCATTCAACAGTTTGCAAGTATGTTACACATTCTTTGCAAGCATGTATTTCTTTTGTTTTATTTATTTATTTTATGTTTGAGACAAGATCTTAAGGTGTGGCTTATTCTGGTCTAGAACACACTATGTAGCCTAAGCTAGCCTCAGCCTCAGTTTCCCTGCCTTACTCTCCCAAGAGCTGGGATTATAGGCATGAGCCACACATCTGGCTCAAACTAATGTTCTCAAATCACCAAATTTTAGTTAGTTTAGTTGTATTTATCTATTAGACACACACTCACAAAGAAACATTCTAAGATTTTTTTTTTTCCCCACTTAAGATCTGATTGTTAGAAGAATCTGCTCCAGGTAGACTTGCCCCTTTCCTTGACCTGGCTGCCTGGTCTGTTTGCCAGTGATTGCACACCAACCTAACATGTTGGATATTCACATCTTGATCACATTTTTTTCTGATGCAAATTTTCTTGTTAACCCTCAAGAGTGACTCAAAGATAAACATGTTCAGGCTGTTTTTATTTCCCCTTCTCCTGAGTCAGAGTCATGGATTATTTTATAAACCCATCAGAACACTAATGATGTCAAAGGTCAGGTTTGTTAAAAACACCAAGGTCGTTTACCTACTCTTCTGAGGGTTCATTATTGACTGGGCTTACACAAACCCAAGCTTTAGAATATGCAAAATTGAAGACGCGACAACAAAAAACCGAAAGGAGCATTTTCTTAGGGATGTCAGGCAGCTCTGGTACCTGTGGCTATTGCTCCATCTTTTAGGGGACACTGGCCAAGCCACACCAAGTTGGTTCATGACCTTGTTGGTAACAGTTACTAGCACATGTTCTGAAAACAGGCAGCAGATGATTAACAGCCCAGGAGGAAAAAGGTCTTATCTCAGGACTCATACAGGATGCAGCATAATTGCCTGAAATTCATCTCAGTTCACCAGAAACAAGCTTATGTATATACACCAGGTGTCCAAGTGCTTTTATGCTGGACAATTCAAAGCCATCAATGTTTTAGAAGACGAATAAAGCATTAGTAAGTTCAAGGGTGGTAACACTTATCATGACTCCATCATAACAAAGACTTTAGACAAAAGGAGTAAAACAGTGGAATCCTGAACTAAGGTGATTTAATCCTAAAGAATATCAGCCAATCTGATGACTTTTTATGCTCAAATAAAAGTCAATTTAGCACCCTTACAGTAAGTCCATTTTGGTCTGCCTGTATAGTGGTATTTTTCTCAGCCTATATAGCTTCATTTTTCCTGATCTCCCAACAAGGCTACCAGAGGTGAAAGCTCTTGCTTTTGTTTCCTTGCACTCACCTCTTTGGGCTCCAGACGTGTGCATCAGGTTTCTGTGGCCTAAAGTTTCTGACCACATCCTTGCTTTCAAAAGCAGGAAAATGTTTTACCAGAAAGTAGAAAGGCAGACCACACTGAATATGCTGGAGACTATCGAGGACTGTGTTGGGCAGGAAGTTCATGGGCAGAATATTTATTTGCCATCTGGGACAGTGTGCATATCAAGAACTATAGAAACCTATGACATCAACTTCTAACTTCAGATAAAAAAGTGCTCACTGTCTAACACGCAAAGCTACGCTTTCCTCCCAAACTGCTGTGCTGACAAGAATTTTGCTGCAAAGTGACTAGCACCTTGGCAAGTGCCCACCGCAGGCAGTTATAAACACATCATTCTGAAGCCGGAGTGTGGTGATTTGTTAGGTAAATGGTTTCCCTATGTTATAAGCACCTGGTGTTGCAGGAGCCCAGTATGCAGCGTGTCCACACTGAAATTTACATGCAGAGAGTTCTGCTACTTCCTCTGCTGAGAACCGATGGAAGAGCCGAGCTATGCGACATGCAAATGTTTTAATGAGTAGAAAGTGCTAAATTTGCACAATGCATAACATTTTAATTTCCCAGAGTCAGGGGGTTCACTGATGCCGACTGTTCTAGGCAGTTCTAGTTTGGCAACTGTAACTTATAATTTGTCTATAGCATAATCTCTCTTCAGCAAGAAGAAATTCCAAGGTCACAGTTGTACTCTTACACATATCCTCATGGAAATTCAAATTTAAATGGGATCAAAATATAAAATTCATATGAATGTACCAATTTAACCCAGTAGTCCACATTTAAAACTAGACTGCATTTATTCTTTGTATGACTATGTTCCAAAGAAAGATAAACATGAATAAAACTATTATAAGACATTACATGCTCTTAGGAATACCAATATATTCAACATAAAACAAGCCTATTTGTAAGTTTAGCATTTTAAAAAGATTTCTTATGGACTCTATTATTATTTTTTTCTCTCTGTGTGTGTGTCCTTATGTTTCTTTCTCAATTCTCTGTGTCATCAAATCATCGCATGTAATCCTATTTCAAACACAGGGAGTAGACTCCTTTATATAATGTTCAGATAATAAAGAAGCTGAAATATTTTAATAGAAAATCAGTATGGTAGTCCCTACCGCACTGCCTTCTGAATAGGCATTATTACATACAAACATGGAAATTTGTTGTGAACTTTATTTCTTTATCATATCACCACAGATAGATATATATTTTTCTTATTTTCTTTTTTTTTTGTCTTTATCACTTTATTCCTTATTTTAATTGAATATTTTATTTATTTACATTTCAAATGTTATCCCCTTTCCTGGTTTTTCTTTTGCAAATCCCTTAGCCCATACTCATTTTTTAAAACAAAACCTCCCTCTGACTTTAGTTCAAAGATTCAGCAATACTGGCTGGCCAGCAAGAGACCTACTGTGTCAGTGCTAGAAATTCAGGTATGTACTTCCATACTTGGCTTTTCACATGGGTGCTGGGGGGTGGTCAAAGTAAGGACCTCACACGCAATCCTACCTTTGCAACTTTTGTTGTTTGATATAATTCCATGCTGATCATGAATACTTCAGTGTTTAAAATGATTTCATTCTTTTACAAAAGTAACAGTGTACCTACAAAGATGTCCAATTTGTTTGGAGGTTATTTGGAGCCTTTGATGCCTTCAATTACTTTTGCTAGTATATTTTAGGGCAATAACACTTATCTCTCAGTATTTTGGTTTGAAAGGGACCAATGTGTTATCTCTAAGTGGCAACTGCTTTTGTTTTAGGTCAATAAGTCTATGCCTACCCCTCTGTGTGTGTGTGTGTGTGTGTGTGTGTGTGTGTGTGTGTGTGTGTATGTGTGTGTGTGTATGTGATCTTAAAATGAGCAGATATGAATGGATTGCCTAACCTTAGTGGATCTTTGGCACTATCTTAAATATTTGGATCTTGTTGCATGGATGACAATTCTCAGCATTGCACAATGATTCTGATATATCAACATTCTAAGAATAAGGGTGTTTGAAAGCACTGGTTGATATGACCATGACAGGCATGTGGGAAATATTGAAAAACCATAATTCAATTCCAAATCTCCATGTCTTCAAACTACATGATTTACTAGCTTTTAGTGTCTCTTGCCAAACTCATTTTTCTACAGCTAGACTTTTCTCCAGCATCTTATTAAATACTGTTATTAATAATCTAATTTGAATCAATATAACCAAAATCTCAAGATAAACCATCAACATTGCTACATCTAAGATTCGGAGGCCCCAGTGTCAGATCATTTCAGGACACTATTCTTCCTTCAACACTCCTTTCTGAAAAGGCTGTTTATAACTAGACATGTAAGGGAAGTCCAAGGATAAAGTGAATGTGCAGAACAGAAATCATATAAGAAAAGAAAAAACATACTGATAACCTCATAAACCCAGGAATAGAATAATTTTCAACAATCTTTTCCTAAGCTTACTTTTATATAGCTATAGAAAAAATGCACATATAAATCCAAAACCTCCTTTTCCAAAGGATTATGAAAATATTTTAATGTGTGCATCCTTAAAAGTATTTCTTAACCACTACAATTTAAATTAGTTTCTTTAGGACTGTGGGTGCTCAGCTTTGGGAAGACATGTAATTTAGCTGCCTAGATTCTAAGAAATGTGAGAGACAGAGGGTAGGGGGCAGCACTTTCTACTGGCATGGCATACTGCTGTGCACATGTGCTCATCGTGGCTGTGGTATTGCCTGAATAAGACCCACACACAGTCTGACCAGTGCAACTGTCCAGCATAGAACAGGGGCTCTGGAGGTCCCATCTCCTCTTGAAGAGCTCTTGGCAGTTTCTGGCTGCTGGGGAAGTGAGAGATACTTTTCTTTGGTTTGTGGCCATTGGAAGGATACCACGGTGGATGATTTCACACATGAGTATGAGTAGCATTAATTGGACACAATGGTTTTATGCATATACAACTCACATAAAGTTGGGAGTGAGGCGCTGAGGGAGGCTATAGGGAAGACTTGGAAGGAGTTAGAGGGAGGATGGAAACAAGATATTTTTTTTATAGCCAAATCCTCAAAGGATTTTAAAAGGGCTTTATACTCATAAAGAATAGAGACAAATAAAAGTCTATAGGCATATGTGACATATACACATATATTTAGTGTTTATATTAATTTCTTGACATATATTCCTTCAATTAAGACTGGTATCTTATGGAATATTATATTTAAATTTTTCCTGAAATAATTATGAAGATCTGAATTTCTACTAGTAGAATACAAGTTTCTCCTACAGATACTTCAACATTTAGCATAATCATCTCTTCAAAATATTAGAGAATTTTATAACTGATCATCAGAACTGTGTGTGTGTGTATGTGTGTGTGTGTGTGTGTGTGTGTGTGTGTGTGTGTGTGTGAGAGAGAGAGAGAGAGAGAGAGAGAGAGAGAGAAAGAGAGAGGTGTGTGCACATGTGTGTGATATGCACTTATGTCTATTTGTAGAGGTTAGAAGTCAATGCTGAATGTGTTCCCCTGTTGTCAACTTTAATATCTGAGATATAGTCCCTTCACTAAGATGTCTTATGAAACCATCAAAAGTTTGCTAAATAATAGAATATAACTTCAAAGGGAAATTAAACATTTTAAACATACTGTAGCCAAGCAAATAACTCTATATATTAGAAGTATGAATAGTAACTAATATGTACTTAAGGATAATAAAAAATAGAACTAAATAAAGAATGGTCAAAATAGATAGTCAAATATATTAATCAACCATTTAAAATAGATAAGTTCTGTGTCTTAATTTTTCTCAGTATGATTTAAACATTGAACTCATCAAAAACATAAAACTAGATTTCTATAGGTTTTCAAGTTCTATTGGCAAGATGAGTTTAGTTTACTTATATTGTAGTTCTTGAAATATGTATATTTCTTTCTGTCATATTACTTATTGTTTGTATGTACCTTGACCTTTTTTGCTTTTGTACTCTTAAATTTTTAACCTTGAGTTTATATATTCAATTTATACATTTGTAGAGTCTTACCATTATATCTGGGTCACTTGTGTCAATAAAATCAGATGTGAAAAGCTTTACTATTTTTTTCCAGAATAAAAAAATTGAATTTTGAAATCTTACCTTAGTTCTATCTTCTTATATTTCATATTAATATCATTTACTTTCTCTTTAGTTTCAGCTGGCCCTCAATTATTCTTTGATAGCATCAATGCTAAGTTTAGATTTTGCTGTTGAGCTAGTGAGTTTTATGAGAAGCAAATGAATATTTTGTTGCTTGTTTGTCTTTTTCAATGTTGCGTTCTTGATGAATATGTCAGATTTAGTTCTGATAACGTCCAGTGGTCTCAATGTTGCTCACAGAACCTACTTTTATTTCATCTGTTTCCTACACTTCTATTAGATTTGTTTCTCGATTTTCTCTTCACCCTATCTACAGCTAAGCCGAATTCGATTATTACTCTTCTATGGAGTTTTAAATTTCAATCATTGTGTTTAATTTATTCAGCATTCCATTTGATTTCTTGAAATGTACCCATCCTTATAACAAGATTCTATTCTTTCATTGTGAAATAGAGTTACTTTATACTTTTATTGACTGTATATGTTAATTCATATTTCCTGAGTCCCTATGATTAGAATGTTTGTTTGGTTTGTTAATCTTGGGAGATGTTAAACTTCATTATTTCATGTGACTTCTGGAATGGCCTCCTTTTGCCATAGACCAATACACTGAGACTGCAGAAGGGACCCGTATAACAACTTGCTATCTGCTATGCTGCCTCAGAAGCGAGTCCAAGGATATCTTTTGTTTTTTTTGCTCACTGCAGAATATCTTAAGCTCCACACCACAGCTTGGTATAGTGTTGTGGTTTTACTACAGATTTTACTTAAATGAAGACTTCATTTCTCTCTTTTCCTTGCCATGAATTTCCTGAGGTTTCCTTGGAAGGGTGGGCAAAAAAAAATTTCTAGTTGCTTTTTTTTTTTTTAATACTTGGCAACAGTTAATGAATTGCAGCTGTATTCTGAGTCCTTGGTTCAAGCCTTAGGCCACTTCTTTCATAAAGCCTCTGACCCCAAAGCAAATCCTAACTCCCATGAACTCTAAGACCCAAATCATGTTCACTTTGGCTTTTGGCCATTCTGGCATTTCTTTTCTTTTCTTTTTTTTTTAAATTATTTTATTAGATATTTTCTTCATTTACATTTCATTTACATTTCAAATGCTATCCCAAATGACCCCTATCCCCCCCCCCCGCTCCCCTGTCCACTCACTCCCACTTCTTGGCCCTGGCGTTCCCCTGTATGGGGCATATAAAGTTTGCAAGACCAAGGGGCATCTCTTCCCAACAATGGCTGACTAGGCCATCTTCTGCCATATGCAGCTAGAGACACGAGCTCTGGGGGCACTGATTAGTTCATATTGTTGTTCCACCTATAGGGTTGCAGACCCCTTCAGTTCTTTGGATAATTTCTCTAGCTCCTCCATTGGGGTCTCTGTGTTCTATCCTATAGATGACTGTGGGCATCCACTTCTATATTTGCCAGGCACTGGCATAGCCTCATGAGAGAGAGCTATATCAGTGTCCTTTCAGCAAATTCTTGCTGGCATATGCAATAGTGTCTGTGTTTGGTGGCTGATTATGGGATGGACCCCCACTCTCTGGATGGTCCATCCTTTCATCTTAGCTCCAAACTTTGTCTCTGCAACTTCTTTTATGGGTATTTTATTCCCTATTTTGGGGAGGAATGAAGTATCCACGTGTTGGTCTTCCTTCTTTTTGATTTTCTTGTGTTTTGGAGATTGTATCTTGGGTATTCTAGGGTCTGGGCTAATATCCACTTATCAATGAGTGCATATCAAGTGAGTTCTTTTGTGATTGGGTTACCTCACTCAGGATCATAGCCTCCAGATACATCGATTTGCCTAAGAATTTCATAAATTCATTGTTTTTAATAGCTGAATAGTACTCCATTGTGGTAATGTACCACATTTTCTGTATCCATTCCTCTGTTAAGGTACATCTGGGTTCTTTCCAGCTTCTGGCTATTATAAATAGGGTAGTTATTTGGCCATTCTGGCATTTCTAACAGCCTCTTCTTCATTTGCCTTATAATTGTGTTCCTGGCAAATGTAGATTTTCCTCCCTTCTTTCTGTCTCTCTGTCTCTATTTTTCTCTCTATCTGTCTCTTTCTCACTGTCTGTCTGTCTGCTTATCTGCCTGTCAGTCTGTCTCTGTCTCTGTCTCTCTGTATATTAGTATTTAAAACTGACATTTTAAATTATAGTCTACATGGTATGAATAAATGTGCTTATATTTAGGCAGTAAAGGAACAAATGTGTCAGAATTTGGTGGCTTTGAGGAAAATAATGACTAAATATTAAAAACAGCATTTTCTATTAATTTCATCTTTCCTAGATCTTAAATGTCAACTTATCTTATTGAGAAAAATACACTTTGGATTTTATGAAACTCATATCCTACTCAGATCAATGGGCAACTCAGAGCTTTTTTTATATACCAGTATACCAAAATTTATAACAGAATTATTAGAATTATTTGTATATTTAATTGCTTTTATACCTGGTTTGACATTGAGTAGGCCAGGTTTGTGCTGAGATAATATTATTTATACCAAATAACTTAGCACATTTAAGATATGAATTACCCCAAAGCAAATGCATAATAGATAATAAATTCCTCATTGGCATTTACAACTCTGTTGCTTTTTGTTCTAGTTCATTCCTTTTTCTTAAAATGGATTCTGTCTCTCCTCCAAGCTTCATAGTTTTGTCACTAAACAGGCTTTTGTTTTCCCACCAAGGGTAATATTATTTCTTTGCAAAACTTTGGTAGCAATACTTCACCAGAAATTCTAAGCTTAGAGGTTAACACTGTAAAATACTGTAATTATACTGCAAAGCAATATCTCTTTTGTTGTTTTATCCCCCAGGAAATCAATAGTAGCATAGGCTACAATTCTCAGCTAGACCAGTGTAGATCTAGGAGGACAGATGAGAGAGTTTATTGACTGGGTAGGAACTGCTAGCATAGGAAATCTCAGCAGCAGGAAAAGATCGCTTTTTTACCTGAACAACCTTAATCCAAACTCTAAAATGCTTTTGTCCAACAAGAGACTTGATTGAAAAACAGCAAGCCAACACATAAACAAACAAACAAAGCAAAGCAAAAAATACCACCTGCATCCCAAACCATCTTCCCGAGTTACAAGAACACTGCAAGCCATTATTGCTGGCAAACTTCTAATCCTAAGGAAAAATCCCATTATGACTACAAGAGATGGTCTAGATATTGAGGCCCTGCTGGTGTGAGGTCTTAGTTTGAATGTTGTATATTTAGCAAATGTCATAGATTAGAAAGTATTTTGTATAAGAAAGGTCCAATGTCTCAGCTAAATGTAGAACTACATTCACTGTCATCTATGTTGGCTGGAATTTTAAATACATGGAGTAGAAGTAAAAGGTACTATAGGACTCAATACTGTTTTACTGTTTTGAGATGGGATGGAAGTTCTAAATGAAAACAACCTCCCAAACCGTCTAAATATTTGTACTTCTCAATAACTTCAATCAGATAGTTTCATACTAAAAAGAATATGAATAGTGAAAGTGATATATTTATGTTATTTTAGTCCTCAACTAAAACTTTTGTCTGGCTATGAAGCTTGTATTTCTAGAAGGACAACTAATAAATCAACTGTCTTCCATTTATTTTTGCCTTTGTGGAATGGTAGCTGTCCCTAATCATCAGAAGCTCAGCAGCATGGCAATATTTGTGAAATCCAATTGAGAGGCTCTTGGATTTTCATTCGATCTGAGTAACATGATTATGTATTTGCACGTTAAGTAAGATTTCTTTTTAAAGGTCCTTGTGTATATATAAATGTGGAAAAATAAACAAAGTTGCATATGTTCGGTGAAAACAAAATACTTGTTCTTTCTTAAACAACAAACACAAATACCCTTCTGTAAATACATCTCATTATACTTTCGGGAGCATGAGGAATGTAAACATTTGGCCACCGTTGGCTCCCATTCACAGCAGCACATTGTTTAACCCATCTGCCTGAACAATTCTGTGCACTGTGTTTCATGGTCAGGAGCAGAGAGGATAAATTCTAAGAGCTCTTCAACAAATGGTTGGGAGTTTGCAAGTATTCAAAGCAAGCTACCTTTTCACAGACAAAAAAATTCTATGCTTAAGACATGAAAAATAGAGAATATAGCTTGCTGCATCTACCACAGCACCTAAGTCACCTTCTACACTCATTAAGAATATTTTATAAAAAATATTATCCTTGAATAAGATAAATCATACCCATGATGTACTTTTTAACACAGACCCAGCAGTTTCAAGAGGTCATGAAGATGTTCCTACTAAAGATTTACTGTAGGTTCATAAAACCACCTGCAGAAACATTTACTGTCCTTGTATATTTTATATTTCAAAGATGTTGGTTCACTGCCAGGCATGAATTACAAATAAATAGCTCACTTGTTAAAAGACATGCTTTGATTCTGTGAGGACTTTAAGGTACCCTTATGTGCACGGTAATACAACTGAATTAATGGTTCTCTGGTCTAGAAAGAATGACAGTCACTCCATGGAAATGGCTGAATTGTATTTTGCTTGAATGAGAGTAATACCATGTGTCACAGTTATCAATTATACAGCTATTATTCATTTCAGTTCCCAAGATATTAACTCAACAATTATGGAAGAAAGCTAAATAGGGCTATATCATTACAATTTTATTGTTCAACATTCTCAATTACTAATATTCATTCAAGATATCCAAATGATCTTGCTGTCACCCCCACCCCCTTCAATGCCTGCCTTTCTTGAGTTTGACTTACCCTGCATGCACAGCCCATCAGTGCAGTTCTTGGATTGGAGGACCAGGCCATCACAGTCCTTACCCCCGTTCTTGGGGGCTGGTGCTGTACACTCCCTCCTGCGCCAGTGGGTGCATTCAGTCCCACAGGTTGACCATTTGCTCCACGAAGTCCACCTACCATCCACTACCAAGAAAGAAAGGAAGCATGAGGTCAGAAAGAGCAGAACTCAATGGGTAAAAGAAGCACAGCTCAAGTCGTACATAACAGCAAGAATAGAAGCGGGGTAGACAAGTGAGAAGCTTGGCATTCTCTTTAGCCTCCAGTGAATGGTTCATGCTCTGCCTATGGGAGTTCTGTGCATTTTTGTTCCCTCCAATGTGTCAGGGGAGGCATATTGGGACATCAGGAGCTATGTAAGCAAGATATCACACTTCCTCTTTATTCACTAAAGAGGCTTCTAGATACTACATTGATTATTAAAGGACTTCCTCTTTGATTGATGATTTCTTCATTTATAGTGCCATGTAAACAGTAAAAGCAAACATGCATGAGAATTGGAAGCAGAGGATATTGGAAGTAGTGGAGAACAAACTCATCCTATCTCTTTGTCTTCTCTCTTTCCCTTCCCCTGTCTCTTGATCTATACTCTTTGTTTTCTTCTTGTCATCCAGGTCACTTTGTTTGGCCAAAACTTTTGCTATCCATTCTTGTAAAGACAGTATTAATTACAACCTATTTGATGATTCCATTCTATTATTGAATGGTGTACACATTTCTATTCACACTGAAATAATATTTAAGTAAATTTCTAATTTTGTAGTGATATCGTAATATAGAATTGACTCAATTTCATTCTAATTTTGGTGGATTAATCATAAGATATTTCAGTAATAATGAGCTGAGCTATCTCTAACTTGAGAATATATAACTCTATGCTAATTTGAGAAAGAATAAATTGCTATACTTCAAAATGAATCCTTTTAAATATTTCAAATAAACAGTATTAAACTGTTAAACCAAGTTTAATAAGTGTTTGAATTTTCCTTGGAATATGTAAATAATTATGATTAGCTAGGATTTCACACAAAACAATGCCAAGCATCATCTATTAAACATTTAAACTTCTCGAATCTGAATGCTAAATATATAAATTGTAGTAGCTTACAATATTTGGCAAATCTTTTTTATTACTAATTAAATATACTAGTCATAATGAATACTAGGGTAAAAACATGTCCATGTTCAAAATTTAGGAACATATTACTATTTCCATAATACACAGTCAGCTAAACATTAAACTTCCAGTTACTCAAAGCAATGATTATTTGCTTTGCTGCAGATCAGCAATTATGTGCTTATTACTTAAAGTACTGGCACATATGCACACATATGTATGTGTGTCTCTTTGTGTGTTTTTGTGTGGTGTGTGTGTGTACCCACTTTCTTCTTTCAACTCAAAGTGGTCAATGAACTCTGAATTATAGGAGTCAGAACCTATGTGAAATAAAGGACAGGGTATGGGGAAATCTGAACTTCTAAGTTCACCCTTAAGTTCAAATGTGTTCCATAAATAAGAGCCTTCAGTGGTTCCGTGCAGGAAACCATTTTGTTACCTGGAATCAATACTTGAAAATATAACCTGTAGATAACATTTTTCTTTCTTCCCACTTCTGAAAAATGTTCTATTAAAGGATGAAGAGTAAAAAGTTGGGCAAATCAAAGAGTGCTAAGGAGGCTGTGTATTCAAACACTGACATTGGTAACAGAAATCCTAACCACTGAGCACAGTGGATTTATGGATTATTTAAAAAACCACTTTAGCCTAACTTCTGGATATGTTATATGACTAGGCACTTTAATGAGTTTGGGATTTGGTTTGCATCTGGGTAACTAGTAACTCAAATTTACCTTGAGTCAAGTGAAAGAGGCAAAGGGACACAATCTTGGTATAGAAACCACTGCAAATAATTTATAAGACAGATGACCAAGGCACACAGATAAGGAAGAGCTGGCTGTGCTGTAGTTTCCAGATCCGTTATCTCCTGTGTCACGAAGCTTAGCCTTTCTTTTAATTCTTTCCAAATGTTTTATTTGCTCCTGTCCAGAAACTGACACCACACATCAAATATTCCAGTATAAAACATTTTCTAAGTTTCAGGTCCTATTAATTTTTATGGATTTCTGAAGATCAAGAGTCGCTATTTCTAACTTTATGTGGTTTTCAATGCTGTTCAGATCATTTGAATTAAAGAATGTGCAATCTTACCTCTAGCAGTTTAACTAGAAACATAGGACTACATTAATGGTGCTTATGGCATGTTGCATGTTTAGATGATAAAGTTAAGAACTCTTGGAGGAATCTGACTTCTCAGCAAGGTAAATACTGAATGTGGAATGAATTTAAATAATGTTTGTCATATGCCTCAGTCTAGTAGGTGTTTGTATATACTTCTAGTAACTATTTTAAGCATGGTAGCACTTTGGAAGAAGGGGACCCTTTATTTACCTGGACATAACGTAGTGCATGCTATTTTCTGTACACTCTGCCCCTCACAGAAGGCCCCGCCATTGAGTGGGGCTGGGTTGGTGCAGGTTCTTGTGCGTTTCTGATATCCTCGCCCACAGCGGCTGTTACACACAGACCACTCTGTCCAGGTGGACCAGCCACCATTAACTGGAAGAGACGAACCACAAAGGGTGGGTTAGACATACAGGAGTGTCCAACACATACAAATCGCACACAGCATACAGACCAGAGTCATAACCCACATGACCAAAAAAAGAGCAAGATTTCAATGCTAGAGGAGGCCACAGATAGCAGTTCATACTTTTGCTGGATAGCTGAGAATGTACATAGAGATACACAAAATTATTTTCAATAAGTAAATCACTTACAAAAATAAATAAGACAATATTCTTTTTCCTTGACTAACATTGATTTTTTTTTGTTTTAAAATACATCTCTTTACCTAGTTAAATTCCAAAAAATTACTTTTGACAGAGTGTCTCACATAATAAATGTTTACATCCTGATGCCATGTGAGCCAAAGCATGGGAACTGAATAAAATCACATTGACTTCTTAAAAAACAAATGATTAGCTATTTTTCTTCAGCATTTGCAAGCTTTACAGCTTTTCAAGGAATTTTATCCAGTTTTACAAACCCACATGTGCAAACGCAATTACAGAATTAAATCTTAGAGCATTTGAGTTTTAAACAAATTGGCAGTTCGACTGAGCCAACTGCTTGGCACATTTGAAATGAATACTAATCTTTGTGCAGAAAGGCTAATCACGGTATGTGATAGATTGGTCAGTATATATGTGACTTCTTTAGATATGTGACATCTTTTGCAGAAGGTGTATGATGGAGGGGTCAGTATATATGTGACATCTTGAGCAGAAGACAAATCATGTTATATAACAGATATATATCAATATCTATCTATCTATCTATCTATCTATATATATATATATATATATATATATCAATCACTATAAAACCAGAATCCCACATTACTCACACTATTCATTTCTAGACATCTCTAGAAAATAGCATGATTAAAAAATAGCTCAATAATGTATATAACATTTATGTACTCTTTTTAATGAAACAGTTTTAAACATAAATTATTTGCTGGTAGTTAAAATATTATGGAACAATTGTATGCATTTGCCTCCAAAGGTAGAGAAAACAGTTAGCTATGGAAGGAACAAAGAGTCTTTATGTTCAAATGATTTGCTACAAATTATAGTTTCTAGGAAATTTACTCACTCATCAGTAAATAAATATGACTCTATTTATAGACATGAACAAGGTATTTTTGTAACATTTTTAAATGTCTGATAATTAGAAGAATCTATGATGTTGAAAAAATAGGAAAATGTTAAGTTGTATATTTTCATGTATGTCATGAAACAGTAAAGCCAGAGGTTCTCTAATGAAACCTATGTCTTTAACATTATACAATTAATAAAAATAATATGTAGTTTTTACTTTTATGTACTATATATCCATACGAAATACTAGTAGTATAATATTAATTTCAAAAATACTATTGGTAGATGACAGAGTCAAAGATGTATTCTTCTTTGACCTTTTCTGTGTTTTCAAATTTCTCTTAATAGATATACATTTATAAGCCCAAAATGACAGTAATGAAAAAGAACATGTGAAACAAGTTCAGAGGAAATGATGATTAGATAGGCATTTCTGTGGATTGATGAGCCCAATCCATGCGCCTTGGGCAATTCAGTTTGTGGAGCCACGAAACTCAGGAGCAGACACTTGACAGGTAACGTTTCATCTGGAGCTCCCAAGTCAAGTTCCTGGCTCAGTTTTTCTAAGATCTCAAATGTCACACTGCTGTCATGTACACTGCTTACTGGCATTGGAAACTGAGGTTCTAAGCTACATCTACAGTTACCAGTCTGTTGATGTTCTGCTGTGACGTGAAAAAAAAATCAGAATTATTTATTCATTTACTTACTTATTGCAGATACTAGAAGAATCCATTTATTTTACAGAGAAAACACAGGACTCCAAAAAAAATACTTTCTAAAACCAGATAACTGCTGGTCCAGGTCTCATGGCTTTACCTTTGGTCCTGCCTCTTGTTTAAAAATGCTCTGGTTATTTGCATATGATCCTTTCTAATAGCAATGTTCTCACTGCATTTGCAGATATTGAAATCATGCTATAAGTAGAAGGAGATTTGCATCTATATTAAATACCTATAGAATACATCTATTTATAGTGTGTCTTCATTAGTTATTTGCAATTGGCACATACTATGATTGGGTTCCATTGCTTCTTTGCATTTTAAATGCTATTAATCAAGTGTTTCAGCCAATTTAGACTAAGATTAAAAAGTACAAAACAGTTTCTTGTGATTTAAGAAATACAATTGCTTACAGTTCAACATAGCCATTTATCTGGACTAGGAAATTAATCCCCAGAGTAATCAGGAGATTACAAAAAAAAATTAGAATGCTTCTATCCTGTAATTAAAAAGGCAGTTGCAAAGAATCACTATGTGCAGCCTCTGGAACATCATGATGGTTTCTGCTCTTGTGACTCCTCATCTTGCCAGTACACAACCACACAATGGTACTATTGGAGAGGAAGGAACTTAATCTCTATATTTTTAGGTTCTTTACAGTTTGATATGAGTAAACTTATATAAGTTGTATAAAAACATGGAAGTGGATTCAACACATGTTTATCCAGAAGATCACAGAGAAGAAAGCAGCCATAAAGGCCATGAGCACAAATATCTCTGGATGGAAGTGGTCCCAGGAACTCTAAGTTAGGAAAACATTACTAAGAGTTAAGAGTTTACTGAATAAGACCTGTACAGAACTCTCCTGTCTTCAACTTTGTATCTTCAATGGTAAGAATTTTCTTTTCTTTTTAGCATATGGATTTTCCTGGGAACTCTTCTTGTATTTAAAGTAAATGGTGGAAAGTTAGGGCAATCTCTTTGGATGTGCTTTTATTAAATTGCCTTCAACTTAAGAAAATGGTCAAGCCGGGTGTGGTGGCGCACTCGGGAGGCAGAGGCAGAGGCAGGTGGATTTCTGAGTTCGAGGCCAGCCTGGTCTACAGAGTGAGTTCCAGGACAGCCAGGGATATACAGAGAAACCCTGCCNAAAAAAAAAAAAAAAAAAAAAAAAAAAAAAAAAAAAAAAAAAAAAAAAAAAAGAAAGAAAGAAAGAAAGAAAGGAAAATGGTCAAAAAGCTGTAATGGCATATTCTTTGGCACCTTATTTTATCCTAATCTTATCACTTTTAGGAGTCTCTGAAGTAATTGCTAGGATATTCCAAGTGACAGCCCCTACTGCACAGGTCATCAGAATCCAGGCGTATGGCAGACCACACAAGTAGGGAGAGACAGCTTCACTATTTTCTAAGTAGAAGTAAATCTGGGCTCCTTGTTCAAGAGGAAACCACACCTCAAATACTTGGGGTTTAGATTCCTCTGTGACAATAAATCAATATAATGAAGGCTCAAAGTTCTGAGAAGTATGTAAATGTACAGTGTAATCTTTTTAGTGTATGAAACAGTAGAGAGCAGAGCTGAGGGATTAATCACCTTGAGAAATAGCTAGGGTCTAATGGAGTGCCAACTGCCGACGGAGGTAAGCACATTCAGGCCACTCCAAAATGGGATGTGGAACTGATTGACACTTGAAGAGAATCAAAAGATTAAGACATGAGCAGGCTGAGAGGGGGCAGAGGGCGCAAAGTCCTTTCATGAAGCTTTGCATGTTGTAGGAATGACAACCCCTTGACCACAGTTGTCTTTATAATTGCTCTACAGTCCTCTGGTAGAAGCAAGAAAGCAAGTTCTAGGGGTGGATGGACACCAAGTATATTTATGGAACCCGTTTGTCTCACATTTCTTGTATTTGTGTAATCATGGATCTGAACCTAGAGTCAAAGAAACGTCATTGTTCTGCCTAGAGCTCTGTTATCTCCCAAACTCAGTCAGGTCTTCTTGGTACAATTCCTCCTTGAGAAATGAGACCTCTGAGAGGCAGTAGATGTGGGCAGTTTCCAGAAACTTCATCCCACTTAGGGCCTCCTGGGAGTACTTAAACCTACCGACCGTGCATGAGGCTGGAGGAAACAATGGTGGGAATCTAAAAGAGATTGGTAGCTGGATATTTTAAAATGCAATGATGCTATAAATGGGAACGAATTGCTTGCATGTGCTGGACTGAGGACCTGAGCGTTCTCTTACCATACACGATGACAGTGGCTGTGGTGCTTTTCCTCTTGGCAACAATATTTTTGGCAACACAGGTATAATTTGCTGTATCTGAGAGTCGGGCCTGCTTGATGATCAGGTTGTGATCAATAGTAATATAAAAGTTGCGATCTTCAGCAGGATCAATTATGTCTTCATTCTTTAGCCACTCCACCTAAAGATGTACAAGAAAATTTGATAAATCCCCAGTCCAGGCCCCTGCATGGCTGCTTGTCCTAACCTGGGTTTTGTAGTGTATACAACATTGTTTCATGCTATTTGAATTGCATCAAAGCAGAGGAAAGTTACTTTCCAAGGTCATATTAGGTATCACTCACCTGCCAAACATGCTGATTCTGTCTATACTACATTATTCTCAAATGTCAATGAACCAGTTTGGAAATACAGTGTTCAACTGTTTCCACTTTGCCCCGCAGGCAGACATGGGGAATAAGCATTGCCAAGCACAGAACCCAATCAAAAATAACAGGCAAGGCATTTCAAAATGAATCCAAACCTTTTGCTGTTTGATTTGTTTACTCTTGGCAACTTACCTGCTGTTTTATAGAAAAGACTATAAGACTATAAAGAGGCTGAAAAGGCATTTCAGACATTATGGAGTTCCAGTAAGGCAACATTCAGATGATTTACCTATAGCTACTCTGCAACATATGGGTTACATTTGCCTGAAAATGCACAGACCTTAAAATGTAGCCAAACACAGATTTGGGGATGAGTATAAGCCAAAATATTTGGTGGGGAGAAAGTTTTCCTACCAACCCAACACAATCCAAATAGCACATAAGTCACGCTCAAATCCCTTTTTGAATACTCCTAGTATTCAAATCTTTGGCACATTACTTGGTTTTGGAAAATCTGACCTAAGGCATGACTATTCAACATTATCAAAGCATTGTTTTGCTATGTTAATACTATTGATTTAACAACACGTTTCTGTCCTTGCTGGATTAAATAAGAGAAATATTCTTGGGCAAACTGTCCTTCTAGGGGGTAAACTATTTTTTATCTTGGCAAGATTTGTTTCCCTGTGAAGCAGTTTTCCCATAAAGGAAAACAACATTGATATTTACCGCGGTTAAACTTTCCTCTTGCATTACAGTGGATGTGGGCATAGGTAACCTTTAGTAAGAGGGAGTCAATATTGTTGCCATTTTCAAAATCTTAAAGAGCTTCTTCAGCACCGTAAGAAGTCTAGGAATTAATCTCTAAATCTGTCAGTGAACTTGACACAACACAGTTCTAAGATACTTCTATAATGCAAGTGACTGTCAGCTACACTTTTCTAATCCATAGAAGAAAAGCCAGTATTCAGAGGGACAAACAAAAAAACAACCATACTTCTGAGAACCAGAAGTTGATGAGGGTACAGATGCAAACCATTATTTATAATTATGTAAATTTGGAAGCAGTTAAGCATACTTGATATTTGCACTAATGGTAGGGAGAAATAGAAGGGATCCCTTTAAATCTGGATTTTTAAATATGAATTTTGTTGTCAGATACAGACTGCACATGATGCTGGTGACTAGCTGCAATATATTTATATGTGTGTGTATGATAGGCCCCAAAGCCGTGTACGATCAGACAGCTACTTGACAATACTGATTTCACAGTTGACTTTATTATTTCTTGGTCTAGTCTTGGCCTTGGTTATTTGTCTGTGATAGCTTAAATAAAATGGCCCAATAAGCTCATAGGGGGTGTCATTATAGGAGGCCTTGTGGGAGTAGGGGTGGGGTGTGGTCTTGTCAGAGAAAGTGTGTTGCTGGGGGTGGTCTTTGTGGTCTCAGAATCTTACTGGTCATTCTCAGTGGCTCACTGTTTTTCCTGCTTTCCAAGGATCCATATGGTAAACTGTCAGCAACTGCTCCAACACCATTTCTTTCTCTTTTCTTTTCTTTTCTTTTCTTTTCTTTTCTTTTCTTTTCTTTTCTTTTCTTTTCTTTCCTTTTCCTTTCCTTTTTTTTTCTTTTTTTCTTTTTCTTTTTCAAGACAGGGTTTCTCTGTGTAGCCCTGGCTGTCCTGGAACTCACTTTGTAGACCAGGCTGGTCTTGAACTCAGAAATCTGCCTGCCTCTGCCTCCCAAGTCCTGAGATTAAAGGTGTGTGCCACCACATCTGGCTCCAACACCATTTCTGCCTGAATTCCACCATGCTTCCTGCCATGATGATCATGGAGTAAACTTTCCCTCTGAACTTTGAGCCCCAGTGAAATGTTTTCCTTTATAAGAGTTGCCATGGTCATGGTGTCTTTTCACAGCAATAGAAACCCTGACTAAAACACTGTCCCATCATAAAGTTTTCTTGAGCACTGACAATGGATTACTGATTTTGTACTCAAAACAAGTCTTGTCTCAAGAGTCCATTTTGCCATCTGTCTTTGAGTGACAACCCTCAGACATATGGATTCTTTTTCACTTGGCTGTGTCTGAGTTTACATTATCCCCTACATCTTCCCTGTCTGTCACCATTCTGCGTGTACATAGACTCATAAATACTGAGTTCTGGGGCACAGTTCTCTGACGTTTCCTCCTGGGATCATATGAAGTCTTTCTCCTGAGATTATAATTGAATTTTCACTTTCCTTGTCTGTCTATTCCTTTTAGCTCAAGTTTCTCCTGATCATTTTTTTCTTGAAGTGTTTCTGTAATAACTTATATTCAACCCTTAAGCTCATGACTTACCTTTGGCTTCTTTGTGTATATTGATACTCTGTTTAACAACAGTGATACTATTCTAATTACAATAGGTATAAAGAGGCCCCAAGGAATATTACAAACTTCTAGTTTCTTTGAAGAGTTTATTGCTAGGAAGATAGAATTCCACTTACACAGCTGACAAAAAATTTTTGAGAGTCTAGCCTGATTGTTTGATGCGTGGTCATTTGATTTTCAAACACATGGACAGACTTTCTTACAGTATCTCCATGAGTGGTCGAGCATCTAGGACCCAAGAAGCCCTGTGTTGAAGTGGATGCTGTAGGTATTTGAGGAAGTACACTCATTCTTTCCCCCAAAAGATTGTTATGATCACAGAATCTCTACAATGAACAGTTTCCTGTCTTGGTCTATATAACTGCCTCGTAAGAAATGGTGGATTATGATAGTAGAAAATGCCACAGAAAATTAGAAGTAAGCTCTGGCAAAGTTTCACACTGCCCTGAATTCCTGTACCCCTGCTGTGTTGTAGCACCTGCTACAAGATCAGACCCCTGGGTGTAAACAGTTTTTTTTTTTTTTTCTGCTTTAGAACCAGGCAGTGAAAACCTCCAGAATGACATCTTATTACAATGTCTACCTTTTCTAGTCCCCATCTAAGCTGTGTATCTTTTGAGATCAGGGTTTCTCCTGAGCTCTTCCTAAGTTTATGGTATTTGGTTTTCTAAGTGGAACAAATCCCTGAGTCTAGGTTTAGATAAATGCTTTTATTTTACCCTTTTTCCAGGTCATTCTTTCCCACCACTCTTGCTTTTATTAATAGCTGATGCCTACATTATTTTTGTAGTAATCTAGAGGCATCTGGGCTATCATCACTTTAGGATAATTTCTAATCATCTATATTAATAACCACAAAGATGAGATATCTTATTTCTTGGCCCTGTAGTCCGTGACCTACCTGCAACAATCTTATCCTCTTGGGTCACACATTCTTTGTAGAAATTTTCAACTTTGGATTCACAGAAGGATAACTTGGAGAATCTTTCTAATATATCAGTCCTAAATTTGACCCCAAAATAAATCTTCCCCAGAAAAGTAAGGTTTCTCAGTCTGAAGAGGTCTACCTTCAGTGTTTTAAAATCTCTTCCAGAGGTTATAAGTTACTGTTAGGTTATTGACTTTCAAAATGAGATCTCGGGATAGAGCTAGTACAATCCCAGAAGCAAGATGAAATGCACAATCTCATCTTCTACCCACAGATTCAAGCAGGCATCGAAAAAGGAGCTGCAAGTACCTCTGTATATGATGGCATTTTAGAGAAATTAGTATAACTTTTGTCATTGCCATTACATGTCATCTGCAAGTCTAATACCCTGGCCTTTTGCCATTTTTTTCCCCTGTCATCCATGCCTTCTTTTCTCTAGAACCCTTCATCAGAACTCCCCGTCTGTTTTACTTTCCAATTTTAAAATATAAACCTAGTGTTTACTTTGATGTACAAATCTTATACCATGCTTCAACTTTAGTCTTCACTTTTAGGTACCTACTTGCCTTATATAGCTCTATATCTTGAAAAAAAATATTTCCAGAGCTATTCTGAATGGGATAATGACAGATTCATGGAGGCAGAATGTAGACCTTTGGTTTTTCCAAGTCACGCTGTAGTTTCCTCTACTGTCTTTGGTTTTTCCAAGTCACGCTGTAGTTTCTTCTACTGTCTTTGGTTTTTCCAAGTCACGCTGTAGTTTCCTCTACTGTCTTTGGTTTTTCCAAGTCACGCTGTAGTTTCCTCTACTGTCTTCGACAGATGCTTCTTCCTTTGCCTTCATTCTTAAACATTGCTTCCTTGCCTCTCCCTACATTATCCAACATCATCCAGACAGTAGGCAAGCAGGAGAGATCTTAAATTCCCCATCTACCTGTTGACTCCTATGGTTCACTATTTGAGGATGCTCTCTGAGATCCCATAAGGGAATGTTGGCTGGTGGTTTCTATCCCTTTCTTGCTCCCTTATTCACAGGCCAATCCCAGAGTTTCTCTTTCTCTAAAACCATCCAAACATTCCTCTCTCTGGAATAATTTCAATAAGCAGACAAACACTGTTATTTTTCACAACTCCAAAGAACCCCCTTTTGTACTTATCTCTATTCAGCTCACCTTCCTCTTTAGGTCTTCTGAAAACTCCTAGGAGACTGCATTGAGCTTCCTATCACTCCATGTCTTCTCCATTTCTACTGAACCCATCCTAGTCCTGGCTCAGCAGAAGCACGTCGCCTTGTTAGTCCCCTCTCTCCTTCTTACTTCTCTTCTCTGGACACAGTTCACTCCAGATCTGTCTAGGCTTATTCAGTCTCCTCAGCTCCCTTTATCTAATTTGTACCGCCATAGTCTTGTCTCTATTTTCTACTCAGATTCTTTTTTGGGGGGTGGGAGGGGGGCTCAGTGCATGTGCTATATATGATTCTCATTTTTTTCAATCTAACTGATCTCTGAGTTCATACCTGCTGTCTTGTAATGCACTCAGGTGTTGGAGAGTATCCTTGTAAATAGACTTTTCCAACCTAAGCCTCCTGTTCTATTAATTAGCCAAGTCAATGCCATGTTCAACCTGCAGCTAGTTAAAGATACTCTCTTGGTTACTATTGCATCCTTTCATTCTCTAACCATTTACTGTTAAGCAGAACAACAAGACTCTAACTCCTTCTCATCTCCGATTACCCACTCCCTTCCAAGACCAAGTTACCATTTCTCTCCAGGATTGCCAAAAGAACCTTGCATCTTCCCTTCTACATTTTCTCTGGCACCTCAATGTTTGGGGAAACACTCAAAATCCCACAGCTGGCTACACGATATCACAAGACATCTAATGACTCCTTAACTAACACAATATCAGCCCCGAGTCTTTACAATGAACTACTGTGGAGCCTCATGCTTACAGAAGACCCTACCCTTTCAGCACTTGACTTCACTCTTCCCATGACATTCTCTCTCAGTATGCAGGCCCTGTTGGAAAGGCCAACATACGAACAAGTTGCTGGGCTGTGGGTACAGGGGAAGAAGGGGGGGGAGAGCCCACGTCCGGCCAGAGTTTCTGTGCTCTGGGCAGGTGGACTCAGGAGGATTGTTGGATGCTTTTCACTCGGGGGGGGGGCAGGGGGGAATCTAGCAGTGTGAAGCCACTGACCCCACATGGCAGGGGTAAACAAGGGGCAGCCCCCAATACCAGGTTCTCAGTCTCTGGCATCCCACACTGGATACAGTAGAGGAAATGAGAACAGAATAGGGGCCCCAAGGTGACACTCAGCCCCTGAGGGGAAAGGAAAAGGGCAGAGGGAGAGAGGTTTCCAAGCAGGTGAGAGTCCTAAGTCTGGTCCATGGGTGGGGCACAGGAAGGCCTTCTGATGGGAGATTAGGCATGGCTCATTAAGAGAAAGCCTATCCATCATCAAAGCCTTGATGAGCAGAGACAATCTATGGTTTTAGAGCTTTATTGTAGAAAGGCAGGGGGAAAGAGAAAAGGTAGAAAGAGAGAGAGAGAGACCAGCCATGGCCAAGAGGAGAGAAGGGGGAAAGGAAAGAGAAAAAGAGAGAGTAAGAAAGGTGAAGGTTTAGAGAGAGAGAGTGGTAAAAGCTTAGGAGAGAGAGAGAGAGAGAGAGAGAGAGAGAGAGAGAGAGAGAGAGAGAGAGAGAGAGAGAGAGAGAAAGAAAGAAAAGAAAGCCAAAACTTAAGAGAGCAAGGAGGGGCCAAGCAGCCCCTCTTATAGTGGGCTTGTTATCTTGCTGTTGCTAGGTAACTCGGAGGAGTCTAGCATGAAGGACAGAAGCTTGGGACATTGTGTACATGACTACTAGCCACATGCTTCTCTTGTGGGCACCAGGACAGGAGCCAGGGGTTCAAGAGACATGAGAGAATGCCTTCTGTCCCATGTAGGTGGGAATTACCACCCATTGCGTTTCACCAGGGTTCAAGACCTCAACCTGACTGGAGACCAGCCTGTCTATGCATGTTCTCTTGGTGGGGAGATACTGAATGTGCTAGTGCCTCTACATATGCATGAATTAACCTTACCTGAGCTGCAGTCCTGCTGTGGTGTCCCCCCCCTTCGCCCCCATTGTTGCTCACATCCTTTTAGTATATCTGTTCCTGGTTCACCTTTGCACCTTCAGCCCCCATTTATTCCAATACCCAACCTATCATGTTTGTTCTTTTATTTTCTCAGTCTCATTTACTAAAATTTTACTAGTTTTTGTCCTCTAGAATGGAAGCTGCATAGGTTTTTTTGTTCTACTTTTTTGGTTCTTATGTAGCCCAAGCTGGTCTTAAATATATAATCCTCTTGCATAAGTATTTTAAGTGCTGTAATTCCAGGAATGGGCCATCACGCCAAACTTTTCGGCTCCTCCCTCCTATTTATCACTGCTGTCTCTTATGTTCTAGAACTGGCCTATAGTTAATGCGAAGACAGGACACATAGTGGATCAAAATCTGTTATGCACATTTTTAAGTTCCTATAAGAAGGCTCCTGTTTGAATGTCAGATTTAAATTAAATATTTCTAATGAGGACCAGCCCTTAGACATGATTTTAATTAAGTACATTTACCTATAGATATTGTTCTTCTGGGAATCAAGAATTCAACTCCCCAGTGCCTTTGAGTATAGCTGCCTCACCTCTGTGTGGCTTTCACAGAGAAGCATGAAATAGCAGATGAGCTCCAGTTACTCTAGGAGACTCCCAGTTTCCTGTTGCTATCGGAGTCTAAGTCTATCTGTCCTATAGTAGTGAGTATTTCTTCAAAGATGACATGTATACTGAGTATATATTAAAGCTATATTACCTTCTTGAGAATTAAAAACAACACCACCAAAAAAAAAACATCTGTGGTTGGGTAACTTCTACAAACTTATCTAGAGATTATAGAATCTGTTTGTAAAATAGCTTCCTAAACAGTTGGGTTAGTGGCTTAATGATAGAATGTTTGTCTAGTCTAGCATGAAGTAGAACTAGGGTTCAATCTCTACCAAGATAAAATTAAAAACAACATCAACATCACAAACAAACCAACAAAAAAGAAGGCTGGGTTATGTGTCTGAGTTGGTTGAATGTGTGATTAGCATTCTCTAAGCCCTCACTTTGATCTCCAGCCTATATAAACTGAGAATAGTGGTATATAACTGCAAGAAAAGCTCTCAAGTAATGCAGAAGATGTTCAAAGTCATCCTAAGCTACACAGTAAGTTCTAGGTTACCTCTGGGATAGACAAAACCCTGCCTCAAAAAGATAAGTAATCTTAACCTTTGGTTTCAATTCGGGCACAAACCCCAAGTATAGAATATGTGTAGGCATTGTGTTAAGTGCTGAAGAATAGACAGCCAAGATCCTGCTGATCGAGCTCTCTATAGAAGGAGGTGGGGCATATGCGTAATTGCAATAGGACATATGTTAAGATAAAGAGAACTTGAGACTGAAACATACCGTGGATGTCTGCACTTGCTTTTGGTGATGGAATTCTGATTACTGAGAGGCAAAGGGCATTAGAATAATGGACACTTAAGGAAGAGCACATGCTTGGGTACAAGGTTGAAAGAAGAATAACAAAAGGATTCTGCAGGTTCTGGCTTGGGAATCTGTGTGCAGAACAGGGTTACAGAAGGAGGAAACAATCTGAGGGCCAAAACAATGAGTTGTGGTTGGCACAGTCTCAGGAGGGATCCATGCAGGAAAGTGCGATGCTAGCAAACTACTCAAAATTCCCTTGCTTTTCTTTCTTTTCTTTTCTTTCTTTCTTTCTTTCTTTCTTTCTTTCTTTTTTTTTTTTTTTTTTTTTTTTTTTTGGTTTTAACCAAGAAAAGGGATATTCTTTTTTTTTGGTAAAAGGTAAGTTTTGAAACACTTCAATCCTGATGTTTTTTTTCTTTGAGTCAGCTTTACCTTAACATTAGACATGGAACATATTAATTGAAAAGGATAGTTACAGTGTAAGTGGGCTGAAATAATATTTAATTATTATTTTTGGCTTAGGCAAAATGTTAGAGCAATCATAAAAACTTAAATATAAAAAATTGGGAAAATATGTGACAGTGATTCTATTTATCATGTAAAAACTATCTGAGTCACTAAGAGAAATCAGTATGCAAGAGCTGTAACATCTAATTTTAAAAAAATATGTTTCATGTGGAAGCTCTAGGATCAGCAGTGCCAAAGAAAATGATTCCTCCATTTTGAAGTGATTCCTTGGATATATTAAATATAAAATTATCTATCTATCTATCTATCTATCTATCTATCTATCTATCTAGATAGATAGATAGATAGATAGTCTTCTTGTACTACATTTATATCATATTGAATAATAATTAATTTAATTTTTCTAATGAAATTTATTCACAATGCACTCTTGGTTAGTCAAGTGTTAATACCTGATCTGGCCTCCAATTCTTTTCATATTTTTGATATCGAAACATTTTTCTCTTAAATCCTCCACCTTTCCTACTTTGCAAACTGATTTATACAATGTGGAACTCTCTCTGAGTTAGTCATTATCTTTAACTGTGTATAAATCACTCAAGAAGGCAGAAAAAAATAGGTTGAAGTTCAGAAAGCAATAAAAAGCTTCTGCCATAAACCATGACTTTATATGGCTGCCATGATGCCCAGTACCTTTCAGTTTCCATTCTTGGGGTTAGGAAATGTAGCCTTTTCTGTCTTTTGGGGACATATTTGATCTTATTTTCAGAAGTGTTAAAAAATATTGAGTTTTGTTAATGATGAAAAGAATAGTTAGGGAGCACTACTAGACTGCTTTCCATATTCTGTTGTTAATGTTTGATTTGAGTCATTCCAGTATGCATATGTGAGAGTCTTCCTGAAAGTAGCAGTTTTAAAACTCTCTCAAAAAAAAAAAAAAAAAAAAAAAAAAAGGCTGAATAGACTGCTGAGTTCAAAGCTGAACTTGGTCACTTTGTGTTATTTGTGTCTACTTTGGGTTGGCTTTTCATCTCTACAACCTGCTGTGCTTATTTATAAAATGAGAATAATTCTAGACCACAGTTCATAAGGATTTGGAGATTTAATACCCTATCTCTAACACACAATGAGTAGTTTAAAATTATCATTAATATTTAACTAAGAATACACTAAAGGATGAGAGAGTGAGACAAAATGAGAACTCAAGAAATAAAAGAAATCATGTTAGTCTAAATAGCTTGAAATATGTTAAAGTCTAAGTTCTTTTATTTTTCTACTGAGATATATCCTCTATTCACTTTTAAATGATAATCGAGCACTATGTCAGGAAGCATTGGATAGGCCAAAAACCATTTGTCAGATACTGAAATATAATATTTAAATAACTTGTATAAATGCTTTCTAATCCTGTTAGACAACATCATCATTGCATCACTTTCTAAATAAATATGTAGAGTGTATTTTTAATTGAAGACATTCAACCATATTAAGTCTGATATTCATTTCTATTTTGGTAGTAAATGTAAGAAATATGATAAATATGCATTCATACATATACATTATTCCACATATATGGAAAATATATATGTATATATATATTCATATATATATATGTATATATATTCCTCAATACTTATTCTTTGTAACCTCGCTCTCCTTACCCCATCTTCAATACATGGCATGCATTTCTTTTTTATTATTATTATTTTCTTTATTTACATTTTGAATGCTATCACGAAAGTTCCCTATACCCCCCCCCCCCGCTCCCCTACCAACCCACTCCCACTTCTTGGCCCTGGCCTTCCCCTGTGCTGGGTCATATAAAGTTTGCAAGACCATGCATTTCATGATCTCTATTACTTTAACTAGGCCTTCAGGAATAAGATTTCCTTCTAGTCATTTCAAAATGAAAGATATCTGAAAGTATTTTCAGTGGTTACACCTCTTCTATGAAACCAAGCAGCGTCTCATTATGATCTGTCCTATAGACATGTCCCATGTCTTTGTACACACACAGGAGCTGAAACTCATAATGGTAAATCTACTCCGCAAGTATGCTGAGTGAGAACATGATCTAGTTCTGTGAAGAAAAATATCTCACTCTGTGAATCCTGTTTCAACATTCAATCAGAGAACATCAAACAAAATTACTTTCATGCAATTCTAGCAGAAAGCATTAGCAAATAGGCAAGAGTGAACATTTATCCAGAAGACATAACCTGAAGGTTTATGTACCACTCCGAAAGCCATCTGCAACTCCAGGTTGCTAAGCATTTACCTGTAGAAACTGCAGCCACTGGTGATTCATATTATTTTACTGCTTAGACTTCTGAGCCTCTGGGTCATCAACAAAGTACTCAATATTTTTGTAGCTTCCTGCTTACTCTGAACACATGAGATGTGTCCTTCTTTTGCAGTAGTCATATTTCAGCCTCTTTATCTCTTAAAAGTTACAGTCCTGTAGCTTCCTGTCTATTCACTGGCTCATTCACTGTTCAGAGGGCAACTCTCTGGAGTAAAGCCCTTCATACTGCTCAAATTTTACCATCAGAGGCAAACAGTGGTCCTGTCTAATTTTCAAATGCAAAGACATCTTGCGTTACTGACCTTGCTATTGCGAGTAGCTACTCTGAATGTACTTCTGAACCCTATGTCTGATATTAACCTGCTTTCATGTAAGCTTCTCACTGCCTCCATTATATCCTCTCTCTACTTACATCAGTGGTTTTTAACTCTGTGCCCTGAATTGTCCAGGAATCATTTACTGCATCTTTCATGCCTATATCCCATTGGAACTCCTCTGATTTTATTAGTTATAGGAGGGGCTCAGGCACCTAAATTTTCAAAGCTCCACAGAGAAGCCCACTGCAACTTTGTCTGAGACCTGAATGCTCTTGTTATTGTATGGACATATTCTTCACTTATGGCTGATAATTCTCAAACCAACAACATTAGTCTCAATTTTGTTAAGTTCTGTCTATCTTTCCAATTACTTTCTAGATAATTTCATCTTGATGCTCAACAGATATGAAAAGCATAACAAGTTCAGGATCAATCATAATCTTTTCTCACATTGATCTCTCTTTCAACTTTATATCTTACTGTTTATCTTAAAATAATGGTCTCTGGGAGTAGACTTTTAAGGTGACTTTAATTAATTCCCCTTCTACATCCTAAGATTTTTCTTATTTAACAATGTTAGGAACTATATACAATGTCATAAACTGTTATGCTTTTATAAGGCTGGTGAGAAAACTTAACCCTTTAAAAGTAAATTTTTCCAAGAGATGATTTTTTTCTAAATATCTGGTTTGCTTATAGAAATCAATAAGGCCATACACAATTTGTACCACTTTATTGAACCAAATTTTAAAAAATGTATCATCTATGAAACTATTTTGTTACTAGGGGGGAATACATAATTTAAGAGTCAGACAGAATTGACTATAGTCTTTGCCTGTACAAGGTGGAGGACTACACAGAAAGGGGTTGCAGGAGGATTTAATGAGAGAAGTAAGTGGATCAAGACTAGTCAATAGTCTCAATGGGCTTTTCTGTGGTGCTAAAATTACCTCAGAGACTACTGTCAAAATTGGATGTTTTAACCATGACCTGGAGTACTCAATGTCTCTGCTAAAAATTATATATGTTTAATTTCCCAATATCAGTCAGGAAAGTAAACACTTGGAAAGAATACATTTGCTTTACCATTACCATGAATACCAGCTTCTAAATCCTCACGTTAGAGGCCAGTGAGAAGGCTCAGTAGGTAAGGATGCTTCTCTTCCCATTCAGTGACCTGAGTTTGATCCCTAGGCTACACATGTTGTAAATAGAGGATTGGGGATTGAAAGCTGTCATCAGATGTCTACCCACCAGCTGTATCATACATCACACATATGCTCCAAACAAAATAAATAAGTGGAACTTAAAAACCCTCACTTAGTAAACTTTCCTGGTGAAGGCTATGTCCACAGTTCACAGCCATAACGTTGTCTGGCAGTATTTGTCCAGAGGAGACATCATATTTCCAGTCTTTGTGCACAATGGTAGATGCCCAGGTCTTGCTGTGGGATGATCATATGCTTAATAATTCACCCTGATACTTTCATCACACAGTTCAGTTGATTGCCCGTGGAAGTCTCCAAACACTAATCTGATTTAATTATGAAGGTTGGTGATTCCCATCCTGATCATGGGATCCTAGATTGAAGCATACTGTCCCCATTGTGTTCCTAGAAAAGGTATAAAAGTGACCACTTTACTTGTGCAGTTTGATTTTAAAAAATGACCTTTATGGTTCTTAGATGCATGGTTTTATAGTTTCAGAGTGACTAATATTTTATAAAAGTCAGAAGCACTGGCTGAATTGTCAGGGGAAGCAAGGCTTCGCAGTAAACCATTGCTCAGTAGCCCAGCCTTGCATAAGTTCTACTCTGAGACCACTCCAACATTTTACAACCATCACACTTTAAGCATTGCCTATTTTTCTAAATACTTTATATTTATTTTTTATCTGTGACATGCACAGAGACAGAAAAATCCATGGTTCCCAAAACTGTATCCATTTAGAGCTCCCAGTTACATATGGTATAAATTATAATCCTCAAATTGAAAAATGATTTTGAAAATTCATTTGCTCACTTTCATTCACCTCTGTTTTTTCTAACCAAGTATCACATTAGTTATGCTACCTAGTACTGACCCCAAAATTCTAGCTAATAGTGTTCTTATAGATAAGAGGATATAAATGTAGAGTTGTTTAAATAAGGTAGTCACCAAAGTATTATTTCTAATAGTGTTCAAAGATTTCATGTTCAGACTCGGGGTAAGAATATAACTGTTATTCCTGTTATACAACTGAAGAATCAAGCTCAAATATTTGTGGGTACAGCAAAAAGTTTTAAAGCTAATCATCACAGCCTCTTCCTTTGTTCTCCATTCTTCCTAATCCTTTGAACAAAAGGAATATATGCCAGCATGACTCGGACATGAGGAATGCCGAGGGCCAATGTTAGCAACCATAACTGGCTTTCAGAACTGTCAAATGCCTTTTCTGAGTTGTGTTTTAGTTTTTAAATTAAAGACATCAATATAAAAGAAAAATTACAAATGGTCAGTGTTCTTTTATTTTCTCACCAATTGTTCCTCAAAAAACAATTGGAATACTATATTTGAAACTCAATAATACAAACTTAAGGATTAAATTGAAATGAGGGCTTTACATCGAATATTATTAGATGTTGAATATGTAAGCCATATTTAGTGGTAAATATAAATTTTGAAGTTTAAACAAATCCACAAGCTTTATGTTAGGATATTCTGAGACTATATCAAAGATGACAATGGATGGATTTTATAAGTCTTTGCTTAATACTTGCAGAGTCAAACCTAGGATAGAGACATCACTTAAAACATCATTAAATTAAATAATTTGGCTACAACTTTCTCTCTCTCTACAGTCCTACCAAATATGGAACATTAATGCCAACAAAGTTACAATGGAAATACCATTTATTTTCTACTAACCAGAAGACTCTGAGCATCAGAGACGTAGAACTATGTAAATAGAAATTATAGCAAACTGGAATGATATGGTGTCTTATGTATATTAACAATCCTTTCACTCTGATCCTACAGGCTTAATTTTGTGATTTCTTTCAACAGAATACCTTATATCAATGAAGCCATATTATTCTCAAGAGGTTGAAATACATCTATAGATGAACTTACTTATCTCTGAAGATTAGAGGTAAATAAACTCACAATATAACTACATTTTTAGCAACAGGGCTATTTAATTTTGTTGCTGTTTTGAAGGAAGAAAAGACAACTTAAAATCTTAGGAGAGATTCTTCTCACTTTGTGGAAGGTATTCAGACCATCAATGCATACTGGCACCCTTTAACATAAAAACTTGCTGACTTAGGAATTGATTGTGTATTGTCTAGTCATATATGTCAATATAAGAAGCCAGGCACCTTATACTTTTATATTCTCCTCCCCTGTGAAAGACAGATGTGTTGTGTCTAATTATTCACTGATTGGTATCGGGAGAAACATTAACATAATTGGCACATTTGTCCTAATTAACCAAGGAAACTGCCACATGCCATCCAAGATGAAAAAGTGACTCCAGCAACCATTATGTAGAAAAATTCACATCTATCAGAAAGGTTACATTGCTAATAGCAAATTGGGGCCCACTGTGCCAGAACACTACCCTGGAAAGCAACACAACAGAATCCTAAAGTGTATGCACACCTAGAGAGTGGGGATTTGATAGAGAACTGTATATAGGTACATTAATCAAACAAATGGGAAAAGCAATTATTGGGCAATTATCAAATGCACACTCAGCCAAGTTAAGCTTCTCATAGGTGCATTAGCTAGTCCCTGGGAGTCCGCCAAGTTTCACAGGCTGGTTTACAAGTGACAAGTCTTAAGTATTATTATTATTATTATTATTATTATTATTATTGCTGTTACTATTATTATTAATTTATTTGCTCTTTTTTATCTTCTTAAACATGCAAGAACATATGGATGGGTTTTACAAGCTTTAGTATATTGTACATGGTACCTGCTAATCTGTATTTAAAGGTGAGACGTAACTGTTAGGTTTTCTAGATATTTCTCAGAGAATGCTTTTGAGTGAGCTATACTTGTAAACTGTAAAATACAGATGCTGATGCAGTGGTTGTATGTGTGGTTGGAGTGCCGAGGAGTCTATCTGTGAGGCTCTCAGGTTGTGTGCACATGGGTGAGCACATGGATGCACCACATCCCAGGGAGCAAGGCGTTCTCTATTGCAACACAAGAATTGTTTGGTTTCACCTGCCCATAGGTTTGAAGTTCCAGGATTCTGTTTTCCCTTTGCTTGTCCTATTGGCAATAGATAGCTTACTGTTCCTTTAGAATATCTCAAATAACTAAGAAAACATTCCAAGAATGGAAGGCCACATTGTTTTTGCAGCTATTTGCTTCTTAGAGCTCCAAACAAACGAACAAACAAACAAACAAACAAACACTCATCTACTTCTTCTTTGATGGCATTATTCAATATTCTTTATAGCTTTCAGTAGCACTATGAAACTAAAGGTATTTTATATGCTCTAAAATGTGTTAGTCTTTAAGCAAATTGAAATTCTATCTTTAGGCAATTGTAAAAATAAAATGGGCAAAGAATTAAAAATTTCAAATGGAAACTACAGTGACATTTTGCTCAGTTGTTGTAACTTCTGCAGAAGGAAGGAATTTGCCAAGAAAGGGAATTTGTTTTCCTCCCTTAATTGCACATATGTCTGGCTCATTGCTTTTGAGAGCTGGATGTACACAGACCATATTGTGGAGGCGAACTTGTCTTCAGCTTTGTAAACTTCTAAAACTGAAGTTAGACCATGAAGAAATAAAAGCAAATGGACAAAGAAACGTAATGTAATAAAGCCTAATTGAGAAATATAATTTAAAAAACAGGAAAATGTCCCAAAGTCGAATTACTATATATGACACCACCATACAAGAGAACAAACAAATCAACTCTGAATTGTGTTTAAAAGCTAAATTTTCTACAATAAAAGGGCTATAAATTGACAAGCCCACTGATGAATTACTAGTCTTTTACTACTTTTTACTAAGAACTTGACTTCCGGATAAGCAATATTTAGCCTTCTCTTTATCAATGTAAAATAGTCAAGACTGTGCTCAGCCTGACCATCATCAGGAAATGCAAGCCTATTGTTCTCTAGAGATGTCTTTTCCCATCCACACTGTCTGAGAATAAGTATAGACTACAGGCATATGGACAGTCTTAGTCTTAGGCATTCTAAAGCAAGAAAGTGATCAAAAATAAAAGGCACCTTTTCATTTTCAGAAAATAGGGTCTTGAATGTAAAAGGGCCCTCTGCACTGTGATTATGAGTCTCCTTGGGACTTAGCTCATTGCTGATGCACAAATGAGATTAGATATAGAAACAGATTCTATTGAACGCTGGGTTTATGTCATCTGTCTTCAGCCTGCTCCTGCTAGTAGGATGTGGACATGGAATGTGGACACCCAAATATATGGACACGGAAGATTTCACTTTCTCACGACTCAATAAATAATTTATACATTTTCTTAATTTTGGAAAATCATAGTTTAGTCGCATATTTGGCAAAACTATATATGTTCTGTATTTTTCAACTTGTCTTCTTACTTTTTTATTTTCCCCTCGAGTTAAGCAATTATTTTCTTTCTTTCCTTTCCTTTCTTGATGAGAGCCAAGCTCTAAGGAGTCTCCTTGTTCCCCTTCACATGGTCTGAAAATCTGTCCCCATGAGGTAGTGAGACCCTTTACAGCCACATATTGGGTTGTGAAAAATCCTTATTTAAAATCTTTGCTGGTATCTAATGCATTTAACTATGGTTCTGAATGGCTTGTCATGTCTACAGTCCCAGAACTCCTCTTTCCCTGACACCAAATGTCTTCCTGTTATTGGATCTAAGATGAGAGGCTCCTAGTCTTTCAAAGCCATCGGTTTCTGAGGGGATTTGTGCACTGTCTCTGCTGCCTGGAGCTTTCTGACCCAGTTCTTTTCAAGACTGGCTCCTTCCTGTCACCCAGAGCTCAGTGCAAATTTATCTCTGCAGAGAGACTTTCCTGCAGTCCTCTGAACCCCCAACAACTACCCACATGACCTGTGTTTTGTTTCTTCTGTCCAGACAACCTTGCCCTGTTCCCTTTAACTGGTTACCTGAAAGTGCCTTTGTCTTGCCTTTTCATTTTGTGTTTCCCTCTCTCAGAACAATAAGAATATTGTGTGCACAATGAGCCCACAAGACATATTCCCTGAATAAATGGATTGATGATGGAAGATAGAATATGCATTTTGCATCTATAGCCTTGAAGGAACCACTATGCATGTTAGAAAATTGAACCTGGAATCTGTAGCTGGTAAGACAATGACTTTTAGACCTTACATTTGTGACATAAATTGATATATTGAATACTAATTTAGTCATTAATTTAAACATACACAGATACACGGCCTTGTGTGGAGGTCAGAGTGTTAAATACCAGAGACATATGAGGAAAGAAATACTACAAAGGTGAAAAAATTGAAAATGCAAAACTTAAAATGAAAGTCTGGAAACACAAGACTGTTTTTAAAAACTGTTTTCTAGTTCTCAATGCTCTCTTACAAAGCAGAAAGAAAATCTGACAGCCATTGCAGGCGCTGAGAAAAAGGTTCCCTCCCAAAGAGGACCCAGCTCTGCATTTCTCTCTTAGCCTCTCTTACCTGCAAGGAGTGTGATGTGCTGCTTGGTAGACAAGGCACCTGGCAGCAAATGCATCTCCTCCAGTTCTGAGAGGTGGCATGGCTTGTAAGGCACTGTGATTGGCTGTATTAATAAGCAGTTAGCTGGAAAGCCACCTGATGTTGCACATTCAATAGCGCCTCCACCTGCCTGTAGGTTTTGCTCTTGTCAGTACCTACTTTAAAAAAACCCGTTTCCTATTTATCATGACTAAACTCAGCAAAATAATCTATTCTTTCACACTTCACCCCATATTTTCCCACTCACTAATTAGAGATGCAAATGTTGATAAATAAGAAGACTATTCTTAAGTACAACTGGGTCAATAAGTTGAATACTGTGCCCTGTTCCTCCAATTAAACTCCTATGAGAAATAGCTCAATTATAATTAGGGAAGCAATTATCCCCTTGTTAAAGGTGAAACAAATCACAGGTTTTAGTGAAATTTTCTGTTTTGTTCCGTCTACCATGCCAGAAAGACCTTGCAGCCATTGATGGATTGATTCAGTGATCCCCATGAGGAATAACCTGATGATAGAAAGCATCCCTGACTTGCCATATGATAGTAACATCTTCTAGGCATGAACTCAAATGAATAGAGCAGGATTAATTTCATAGAGAGCTGCTATTATGCCTTGGGAATAGCCCAGCACCCACTTTACATCAAATTAATTTTCTTGCTTCTTCAGGGAGATAGGAGATAGACTTATTATTGAAATACAGTCAAATGTAATCAGAAAGGGAAAGAAAGAATCATTTTTTTGATTGACCCCAGGAAATGTGCTATTAAAACCTCGGAATACCCAAGATGCAATTCACAGACCATATGAAGCTCAAGGAAAAGGAAGACCAAAGTGTTAGTACTTTGGTCCTTCTTAGAAGGGGGAACAAAATACCCATGGGAGGAGATACAAAGTGTGGAGCAGAGACTGAAGAAAAGGTCATCCAGAAACTGTCCCACTTGGGGATCCATCCAATATACAGATATCAAACCTAGACACTATTGTGGATGTCAACAAGTACATGCTGAAAGGAGCCTTTTATAGCTGTCTCCTTAGAGGCTCTATCAGAGCCTGACAAATACAGAAGTGGATGTTCTCAGCCAACCATTGGACTGAGCACAGGGTCCTAATGGAGGAGCTAGAGAAAGGACCCAAGGAACTGAAGGAGTTTGCAGCTCCATAGGAAGAACAACAATATGAACCAACCATTAGCAGCTCCCCCAGAGCTCCCAGGGACTAAACCATCAATCAAAGAGTACACATGGAGGGTCCCATGGCTCCAGCCACATATGTAGCAAGGATGGCCTTGTCAGACATCAGTGGGAGGAGAGGCCCTTGGTCCCGGGAAGGCTCCATACCCCAGTGTATGGGAATGCCAGGACAGGGAAGCAGGAGTGGGTGGGTTGGTGGGCAGGGGGAGGAGGGAAGGATAGGGGATTTTCAGAGGGGAAACAATGAAAGGGGATAACATTTGAAATGTAAATAAAGAAAATATCTAATAAAAAATTTAAAAAGATACCAAATAATATTATCCAATAGTATTTCTATGATTGGTGTTTCTTCTTTCTAAATTGTCTACTTTGTACTTTTAGTGTTATTATTATTAGTGCTCTCTGGTATCTTTGAGCTGAAGTATCTCCCAAGTATTCTTTTATTCCTAGTCCTGGTGAGTTGGAATCCTGCTCTGAAGGTTCAGATTAAAGGATCCTCCTATCTCCCTTGGGGTTCTCTAATTGGGCTATCCAACTGTAGTGGTTTGAATAGGTATGGTTCCCACAGATTTATGTGTTTGAATGCTGGGCCCAAAGGGAGTAACACTATTAGGAGTTGTGGCCTTGTTGGAGTAGGTGTGGCCTTGTTGGAGTAGGTGTGGTTTTGTTGGATAAAGTGTATCACTATAAAGGCTGGCTTTGAGGTTATATATGCCCAGTTACACAGTCTCCTTCTTCGGCTTTCATATCAAGATGTAGAACTCTCAGTTTTTTTCTCTAGCACCATGGTATACCTGGATGATGCCTTAATTCTCATTATGATGATGATGTAAGCCAGCCCCGATTATAAGAGTTGCATTGGTCATGGTGTCTCATCACAGCAATAAAACCCAAATTAAGAATCTTTTATAAGTGAAAGATAACATTCTTCTAGAAATTTTTATTTCCTGAAAGACAGCCTCTCTATTATATCAAACATACCTTCTTTTGTTTCTAAAATATATTTAATATATTTAGAGAATGTTTTGTGAACTCTAGTTTGCAGTCATTAGAGATAAAATAAGAGCCTAACTTTGTGTTCCTTCTCTTCACAGTACAATCAGACAGAAGAGTAAATAGATGAACTTCCATACATATAAAATTATGGTATCGAGAAGCCATTTATCCAGCCACACCTTCACTTGCACCTGATGTTTTATGCTAAATTAGCTCTGAATATGTTGCAAAATAACTGAGTTTCCATGTACCCTTTAACCATGACTTGCTCCTTGGTATCCCTTGACTACTCTATGAACTAGTCAGTGATGGTATTATATCCAATACAATTTTTTGGGGGGGACTCTATGCCTATGATATGGAAATTGTGCAGTTATGAAATATTTATAAAGTTGCTAGTCACACAGAAAGAATATTGAAACAAAGAATGCAGAGAGGAGCTCAGAATCAGGAACAGCAAGGGGTCTAAAACCCTATTGTTTCATATCTGAGATATAAGCAGTTTATTATAACCAATTTGCCCTAGAAGTCACTAAAAGTCATTGCTACTTGTAGGAGGATGAACTGTAAGCTTTGGCTGGCCCATTCTTCTTTGAGACAATGTTTTTGGCATTTGGAATCCAAAAAAACATTTATGAAGAGTAACCTCTGCTCAAATTTCCTCCTTGGCACTCTTGGTACAAGCAGGACTGGATGAATGACAGTAACTAATGATTTAGAGAAGACAGAGGAAGTTCATGACATTTGCTACCACTATGACTTGAATGTGAAGTGTCCCCCATAGGCTCATGTGTTTGAATACCTTGCCACCAGATGACAGCTGGATATTGGAATGTTATGATACATTTTGGAAGTAGAAGCTTGCTGGAGGAAGTGAGTCTCTAGGGATAGACATTGGGGTTCCTTATATTGGGGGTAGGATTTATAATATACACCCCACTTCCTGTCTTTTTTTCTGACTGTAGCTGCAATGAAAGTAGTTGTACCTGATTCCTTCTGTTGAAATGCTTTCTCCATTGTATTTGACTGTATCCCCCCAAACAACTAGCCTCAAATAAATTTGTCTTCTCTGAAGTTACTCTTTGTCAGGTATTTGGTCATAACAATGAGGAAAGTAATACGGCATGTGATTTGATTAGCATCAGTGAAAGGTAAAGTCATGTTTTAACTGTTGCATTCATCTGCAGCACTAATGTTCTCCAAGATAACCAATGGCTATAGAATATGAGAGGCATCTTGGTGATTCTTCACACATCAGACATTCCTCTGCCATGTACCCTAGAGTGCTTAGGATGAGAGAAGTTCAGTGGTTATGTTATGATACTGAGGTCTATCTTCTGGGAATTAATAACAATATAATAATAGTATAAACATTAGTCGTTTATGACTCTACATAAGTTTAAGAGGCTTTTATATACTATTTATTAAATACTAAACATTTAATACATAAATATTATTTTCCTTATAGGACTGAAAAATTTGGATAAAAGGATTTAAATATCTTGCCTAAAGTCACAGAGTAAAATGTGATCATGCTTGGATTTAAACCTGAAATTTGTAAGGAAATTCAGTTGCTATTCCATGAAGAGACGATCAAATACCCAAATAGGCGAGGTGCCCCCTGAGCAACACCTATGATGTTATATGCATAAATGCAACGTGATCATGATTGGGGTTAGAATTTTTGAAAGGTGCCTGGTTTAACGAGCTAGAAGAAAAGTATTGCGCCCTGATAATCTGCAAAGAATGGATCTTCATTCAGGAAACCAACCACATACGTATAAAGCAAAGACCACTTGATTTGATCAGCCATGTGTTCACCGAACCGTCACTGTCTAATTTTCTCTCAGAAGCAGCTGCTTTGGACAGCAGCAAAGCATACAACTATCTGGGTTGACCTCATTAGGGGCTGCTCTAATGGTCCTAAAACAGATACATTTTTATCTGCTGGCTTTCTGTTAAGATTAACATCTCATTTGATATCACCTTTATGCTTTCAAATTCCATAAGCAAGTAAATGAAGATAATGTACTGAATGCATTTACATTGAAACTAAAAATGATCAAATAGTCTCTTAACTCCCAAGCTATCTTTCATTTCTTTTTACATTTTTTCTATTGCTCTTGAGCAAATAGCAGCCAGAAAGTGAAACGTGAAGGCATCCATTGGTTTTCTGATCTTGGTAATTTTAATGGTGTCAGAAAGAATCCACACAGGAATTTATTAGATTGTTCTTAAGCATGTATGTTTGATCTCTCCTCTGACTGAAAAAAATAGAAATAAAAAGTAATTATATATATATATATATATATATAGTTCTTGGAATGTCGAATGGGTATATGATTTTTGAGCTTTCCAAATGTTAATTAGACTCTTCTCAAGTGATGATACACATAAAATTCATAGCCAATTAGTTTGAAGTCATGAATCTTCACTCCTTGACAAAGTGAACTACTTTGTTAAGACTGGAAACAAAAAGAATACCATGATCTTCTCTCTGTATGATTTTCCAAGGGCCAGTTGCTTTTAAGTTCCCTTGAGTAAAAGCCAAACTACAGATGTCTGTGCTGCTCAGAGAATGCTTAGAACATCACAGTGGCTTCTGGAAGAAGTTTGCTTTAGAACCACAAGAAAAGAGACAGATGCACTATTGCATAACTGAAATGAAATGTTGTACAGAAAAGAGTGCTCTTCATTTCAGCCACACTAAATCATAGCTTGTCCTTTGAGGCTGCAATATTTGGATGTAGTATTGTGGTAGTGAGAATAGTGCAATTTGTGAGATGGTTTTGAAGAGCCCTGAGATGCTAATTATGAAGAAAATTTGTTTTTTTTTTTCAGGGTAAAACAAGGATATATGTGATTTTGCATTAAATAACAGAGGTATAAATGCTTTGGCAGAAAAATGGAGTTCGTTTGCATACATCTTCAAATAATTTATTGCCAGTATTAACTCAGAAGAATAAGATACTCAGTTTTGGGCTGACTACCTTAGACCTACCTTGTAGCAATTTTCAAAAGACTGGAAAGCCACCACAAATCAAACAGTAAAATGAATTGTTTATAATTAATCACTTAAAGTTTTGATATTATTTTTCTGATTTGTTGGAGAGGCAGAATTTTAAGGTTTTAATGCACGAAAAATGAGCTGATTCATGTCCACTAAATCCATATATAGGTATGAATGACAACAACTGGCATATCTCTCTTTTCATGTATACAAAATAGAGAAAATCCTTCAAATAACGTTTTGAAGTTTAGAGCCTAGCAAGGACCATCAACAAGTAAGCAGCTATATTACTTATCAAATGAAAGTATGTTTGAATTTGTAGAACTTTGTAGCAGCTATGATAATCATGTTGGATAATATAAGGTAGTCTTATATTAATCATGTAAATGGAAAATAGCTTTAGAGTTGGAGTTATTTGGTAACAAATGAAAAATATGGTATCAATTTTCTTTGACAGGACGCTGTAGTACTATGGTGTGTGTCCCCACGAAAGCATGCCATCTTCTATGGGTTATGTAGTGTAATGTTTTCAAATAGCCCTTTTCTAAGAGTGATATATTGCTGGTAATGAAAAGTCATGCCAAAAATCTGGTTCATAACATTTCATTAGCAGTTCATAGACTTCTTTTAAGCAGAACTAAAACATAGAATACACTGATAGAATTATCATTGCACGAAAGTGAACATGTTTATGACAGTAGATATGGCTTTCTGAGCTCAACAATGACATCATAGACTGAGAAACACACGTGTAGAGCAAGCTCAAAGGACAGACACATTATCTTTCTTACACTAACCTTTTAAGAGTCATCTGAAACAGTCATACAATTGATGGTACATTAAGTCACAGCATCTCTTTCTATAGACACCAGATAAAGTAAAACTCTATTTCAGATTGTTTTGAAAGAGAATGATAAAATTAAACCACGCTGCCTGTGGCTTTGTCCAGTGGGGCATTCTAATTGACTTCCAAGTCATTAATCAGTTCCTAATCAATCTGTTTTGCCAGCAGCAGGCAGTTAGGACTCCATTACCAGCCATCTATCATGCCATGCCCCTAATTCACTGCACCATTAGCCATGGGTTAGGCCTCTGTTAGAATAACTAAGTGCCAACTGCTAAATGCAATGCATTTTTGTTACCTCAGCCACTGGGATCCCTTCAGGTGGCCGACACTGGAGTAAGACTTCCTGCTCCAAGGACACTTCCTTTCCCAAGGGTTCCTGCTCGAATGTCTTCCGCAGATCTGGAAGGTTCAGGTGATAAAGTACATGTCAAAACTACACCACATCAGTCTTGTTACAGAAAGTGCCAAAATTTTCCCCAGTTTAGTATTTTAGATCTTTATAGTTCATCCATCTGTTGATAAGAGTGCATAATCTGAAAAGTAATATTCTATATGGAAGAAATTATGAAAGTTAAAGCCTATTAACTGTGCTAACTTTAAGCTTCCATAAAACCCTTTTATAGATCAGTTTAATAATTACTTAAACACATTAATTGTACTTTAGTATTTCTTGGTAATCTATTGTCATGACAATATTTTTTTTAAATTAAAAGAGACCCAATCATGTGAATTTTACAGGCAGAGTTCCTTATGTACATAAATATTTTCCTCTTATAATTGATATTATTGAGGTTGTAGTAACACCAGGATATTTTTATTCATAAAACAAAAGTGGCTTTTTTTTCATGTTGAAAAATAGGACTCTTGAAGGAGCCACAGAGAAGGTATATAACTTCTACAACTGTCTTAAGACTTTAAGGGAAAACAGAGGATAGCTATTGAGAATAGTGTAGAAAGAATTTAATTTCTAATCATGTAGCCATTTCAATGAGAAGATTAAGTATTCATTTCTGCACAAACATGCCAAGTACCTAATTATGTGCTTGTATAGATAGAGCTATTATAGCAAGATGCAGCAGCTTAGGAAACTACCCTGAGATGCAAATGTCAGAAATCAACCTATCATCATACAAACATCATACAAACATCATACAAACATCACACAGCGGGAGACAGGTTTAACTAATACATCTTTGAATGAGATAGAATTGCTTTGTTTTAATAGCTTGGCTTTAAAGTCTAAATAAGTTTTATCTATTGTTTTACAAGTAAAATGTAATCAGGGCATTTCTTAAGAAGCTCTAGAATTTTACTTTGTAAATACAGCTCAATTCTTTACAGCATAGGCTTATCTTAAGTTAGCCTGTGGGTTTCAACAACAATTTAATGCTTGTGTGTTCTCATCTATGTCCATAACAAATGTGAAAGTAGCATTTGGCCTCCTGAATTACTAGGTGGAAACACAAAGACTATAGAGGTGTGGATGTGTGCTAGTAAGTTCCTTCCAAAATGTACCATCTAGAAAGTTACTGAAGGAAAAGATTCACTTACATGTTTGCTAGATTGTTGGATTTCTTAGCTGAAGAAGTTCATCTAAGATTCTGGTGGTTGTAAGAAAATAATTGATGGATGTGAAACAAGATAAGATAAAAGATTCTCCAAAGGATGAGAGAAACAATTTTAGAAGGACATTTAAAAAATATGATTGTTAAGAAATTGAGTGTATTTTTAAAATAAATATTAAAATCCAGATGAAAACCATAACCTCAAAGATATGTAAACTCCATTCCTGTTTCACAAATGAGGACTATGCACATTTAGTCAACCACAACCTCACAGCAAAATAATTAATACTAAATTGGAATGTGCTAGCCGTTGACTTCATAAATTTTGCCATCCCAGATATTCCTCAAAACCATTTGCCATTCATTTGTGTATCAACAGAAATATAATATTATCTTTGTTAGAATAGTTGTTATTAGCTTTGATCTGCACTGAGGTAAGGTTTTTGGTAAGTGTGGCTGCCAATGAAAAGAATAGTAGCTAATAACTTTTATAGGATAAATCACTATCTATTTTATATGCCTTATTTTCAGAGAGTGACTGAAAAGATCCCCCCTAGTATGACCTAAAGCAGAGACAAAATAACTGGACTTTGTTCTAAAGTTGATAAAGTTGATAACTGACTTGTTTTCATTTAAATTTATCAAGATGTAAAAAAGAAGAGCTAGAAAGAAGAAAAAGACATACATTCAAACATTTAAAAGAATTTAATTTGGTATTTATAAGTCACATGCTTTTGGTAGAGATTTGATGAAATGCTTAGGATAATGGTGTGTGGGATACAGAAATAAGATTTAAAAGATGAACTTAGGTGTGGTAATGAAAAACCCCCTTTGTCCAATAAGAAATGACTAGTGCTACAGTGGTAGTTAAGTCAGAGTTAGGGACCAAAATGTGTAGACTGGTGGTGGTAAGAGGACCTTGGACTCAGTAGATAGTTGCCAACAAGTGAGAAGGGAAAGTAGTCAGTGTGTGTAGATCATACTTTCAGGAATGTTTGCATATTTGAAGAGTATCAGTAGGTAAAGCTATTGTTATATTTGAAGCTACTGCATTAAATCAAAATTCACAGTACAGCAAAGACAGGAAGAAAAATAACTTTTCCTTGTTACATACTGAGTTTAGTGTTTCTATAGGATGCTCAAATGGAACTATCCAGTAACATCTCTAGATCATATTTGATAATCCTCAGTACCATTGAATTTGGGACTGTGTCATTTCATTTGTGCCACTGTTCTTTCCATAGGAGAGATTTTTATTCTCATCACTGATCTTGACTCACTATATTCCAGAAGATCCTTCCTCTGCTGTGACAAAATAAGTGGATGTAGAAAATGACAAGTGTTCGCAGGGATGGCCATGTCTTGTCCTGGGAAACACTTAGTGGGGCTGGCTGTCTCAGCAGTTGCTGAAGCACTAGAAATAAATGCTATGGGCACGCAACAAGACATAGACAGAAATATCAAAGCAGAAGAGCTTTGTCCGACAACAATGGCAAAGAGTGAATGGAGGACTGGGCAGAAACTTCAAAGAGGAAAGTGGCAGAGGGATCACAAGGAAACTGAAATTTTAGGGAGAGGGAGTTTAATACCACAATGTGACACAAATATAAAGAAAAAGACATTCATTTGGGAAAGCCTGGAGAAATGAACATGTTGAACACCTACTAAGTTTTCCATGATTAAGGGACATGATTTTGGTTTGAGTACGTCATGCTGTAATCTGTGTTAGGATATGGTACAGCTTTTAACATAGTGTTTAGACTTCTGCAAGATGAAGTGTGCATGCCGGGGGTCATTGCTTCTTAAATGAGAAAACCTATGCACAGGAAACCTAATTCATAAGTACCTGCTGCAGAGAGAGATGCAGCAAAACCATCAGTAAATAAATATTACATAATTACTTGGTCATAATGGTTAGGTTTTTCAATTCCACATAAATTTTATTAAATTTTCAAAATAATATCAGATTTAACCCCACAAAACAGTTATTTCTTTTTGAAACACATTTTTAAAATTTCTGTCATCAAACCTTGTTTTGGGGTGGTATAAGGAGCATAGGATATATATTATATTGTGGCAGTGTAAAAAGGGTGCCTAACATCCTTTATCATTCAGAGAGATATGATAGAAGGTGGAGAAGATGCCTTGCAGGCACAGTGAACACAAGGATGATAGAAAAATTGGTATTGTCAGCTAAGTATTAGCTGTAAAACATGGTTCAGAATAATATGGGAATTTATGTCAGGGACAAAAAAAAAAAAAGATGAATTTTGACCTGGACTACATTTAGGAATCTTTTTCTGTTTTCTTTCCATTAGTAAAAAGACTGTAACTAAAGAAGGCATAACAGGTTATTTCTACAAAGTCAACTTAGTCTAAATATGATATAGTTATTGATTCTACCAATTAAAAGAAAAGTCAGTGTTGTTGTAAGCATGGATCCTGAGACAGGTTGACTCCTGAACATGAATATTGGCTTACTGAATCCATTAGCTGAAAGCCAATTAGCAGATGTTGAATGAGATCTACAATGACAGGGATTTCAATCAACCATCTATGCTCAATCAGGAACAGCTTTTTGAACATTCATATGTGTGAAAAGACTCATTTGTCACTCTAAGATTTGTGCTTTCAGTGAGGCTTCTGTATAACACTGTGGTTGCAAATTATGAATAGTAAGGAAAACACCAGCCTTCAGACCTCTGCGAGCATTAGAGGCTCTCTCTTAGATGATGCAACTAATGGATTTCTGAGAAGCTGAAGAGTTTGGGGCATTTCCTTTTTTCATTAATAAAAATAAAAGTCTGTGATTTGTAAAAATCTTTGCATATTGGGACATATGAGAGGATATTTTATATATGTATTTAAGAGGGCAGGAACATTATTCTTTGTGAATTAAGATGCCATTTGGTTGCAATTAACAGAGGAAATGTCCAGAAGAAATGAAATAATAAATTACCTTGTAAACTGTAAGAGTAGATACATACTAGAAAAATTAACCCCACTTTCATTGAACATTTTGGCATTTGGTTCTATACAGATAGAAAGAATTAGAAACTGAGAAGAAGGGTGGCTTCTAGTAGGTACAATGTCCAAATTATAAGATGCTACACTGATAATGTCTCACCAACATGAATGTCTAAACATAAACTAAACAAAGATTTAAAAAGTAGAAATGCTAAAGTGGACAAGTCCAGCAGGCCTCAGGACTACACAGAGAAAACTATATAATATTAAAGAATTCTGAGAATGAGAGAAATATTCTTCCCCAGGGATGAGTACACAAGTTGGTTATTCAATATCAAATGGTCAGCCTGAAAACATACACATAACATCATATAGACTGAGCAAATTGTATTTAGGAATATACAAGTATACATACACACACACACACACACACACACACACACACACTAACACAGATACACCATCAATTAATGAAAACACAGGACATGAATATGAAAGAGAAAAGAGAGGTATGTGAGAAAATTTAGAAGGAGAAAAAAGGAGAAATGATGTCATTATAATCATAAAAAAACAAAAATTCTCATATCAAAGTCTTATGTAAAATTTTAAAGTAATATATAACACAAAGCCAGGCAGTGGTGGCACATGCCTTTAATCCCAGCACTTGGGAGGCAGAGGCAGGTGGATCTCTGAGTTAGAGGCCAGCCTGGTCTACCGAGTGAGTTCCAGGACAGCCAGTGCTACACAGAGAAACTCTGTCTTGAAAAAAAAATATAACACAAAAAATGAAAATTTATTTATTATACATAGACTCTGAATTACTTTGAGAAACATGGAGAATTATAGAGAAATCAAAATAACATATAAGAAAGTTTATCATGTCTACTTGCTCATTAAGAAGAGAGAGGAGCATTTCTCCCCAGGGACTAGTATCAGGCTCCATTACCTGACAGTCTGAACTGTGAAAGTTGAGGCTGGACAGAGCTTGGCTTAGATTATGATAGACCACACTTGTACTTGGGAGCCCTGCTGATATGCAAAGTAAGATGTATGAATTTGTCAGCAAAAAGACCTCCTCGTCATAGTTAAGCAGGCAGGTGACTAATACTATTGCCTATTCAAAGAACAAATCCTTTTAATTCCAAGTTTTAAAGAACAGTCTATGCTAACTATGTTAACAGTCTTAGCACTTGTTAACCATGCCCACTCTTTCAGGGTTTATTAGGGAAAAACGATTTAGGAATTATGATAGGCTGATTCTGTAAAGTGACAAATTCGCTAATGATTTAATCTGCAGTAGACAATTTGAGTTGGAATTCAGATTCCAATTTACATAGAATAAGATATAAAGAAAACATTACAATATTTATATTGGCTGGGTTTCGTCTTTCCCTATAAGGCTGTTAAAATACATATTGAATGCTAGTAGGGTTTGGAAGATTTTAAAATACAAAATATCTATAATAAGTAATTATAACCAGTATATACAGAAAATTCTAGACAATAATTACTTATATATGCATTTTTAAATGTCCTTTTCTTTTAAAGTTTTATCCTATGTTAATGATCTATAAACTCTGGTCTGTAATATTCTGTACAGTCCCTGTGGAAATTAAGGTTTATTTTTAATTTATTCCAGTATTTAATCATGAAAAAATTCCTACATGTTTTATAGAGTTTGATTATTTGTTCTATAAATCCAGTTTATTTTGGGAATGTGATTTATTCCCTTCTCCATTTATAAGTCCTTAGTATGTTTGTTACAATATATTAGTTGAATGGCTTACTTGTGTAGGAAGAAGAGGGACATCAACAACAGCCAAGATCACAGTCCCATGTGTTTGGGGTGTGGTTAATGAACAATCAGCACTATACAATCCAAAAGTAGAAGTTTTGAATGTACCCGAAGACTCTTAAAGCTAATATTCACTTAGGTGTCCTGGTAGATAGAAATTTCAATTTGAATCATTCTAAAACACTGCCATGACCCTGTGAAGGGTAACAAATTCTTGTCAGAGGATTAAAAGCAAGCACAAAAGAAGTGAAATTGAAGAAAGGGAAAATATTAAAGTGCATCATGAATCATGATATGTGTTATGCATATATATATTTGCATTGTGCTATATGCAAATATAAGCTCAGTGGATGTCATTTAGAATAGGTCTGGAAGCAATTGGGAAGGAGAATAACACACTGGTCAAGAGGAGAATTTGGTGTAGACAAATGTGGCTTCAAGTGTTGGCTCTACCACTTGACTACATAACACTTCTAACTTTCTTCATTAGGAAAAAATAAGTGAATCTTATGAAAAGGATTTCAGAAGCTTGAAGGTCACCTATCTATAGTGTCATATTAGCATATAGCAAGTGCTTATGCAAACATCAACTCCACACCTCTTCTTTCCCCATGTTATTAAAAAATGTATCATGGCATATCAACATTTGGCACTATCATTATTACTCAAATAAAATTGATAAGAAAAATGGCTGTTACAATCTCTAATGATTAATGGGAACTTTACAAGGTGAAATCCAAGGATTTCAAACTATGACTGATAAAACTTGACTACTTCTATTCAGGTTCGACCCTGGGAATCTGGTTCTTACAAACCCACAGGCTATGGTCAAACTGCTAAAATCTGAGAACCCCAGATTGATTGTCAGCTGATTGGTCTGCCTTGATATATGTAGCCCAGCACCAAATACAGGCATCATGGGAAGCTGTGGATAATGATGGAAGCATAGTCTTGAATTGTGGCTCTCACCAGTTGGTTTGAAAATGAGTTCTTGCTGACACTTCCACAGCATCAGCAGTATGCCCTTCTTCTCTACTGGCTGATAACTGACATTATCTAACATAGGCCTCGAAACTTCTATATCTATAAGGACCATGTAAGTAACACAAATAGCAGAAAACTAGGCATCAGTTCTTTTCCTTGAAGCTCACCACTCACCTGGCCTACATTTTTCCCTCTAAATGTTAACAGATTTGAGTAGGAAAACAAAAACAAAACAAACATGTTCTTTCTCTTGCTGCTCAGCTGTGCTCCATACAACCTAAAGAAATACAGGCTCTTGGGGCCACAACCCTAAATTTAATTGCCAATACGAGTTTGGAATTTGGAGATTTTTTTGATAGCATCTGACTACTATGTGGTCAAATACTTAAAATGTCATCCAAATGTGTTAGTGGGGCAATTTTTTGAGGGCTAAATACAATAATTGATAAGCCCTATGGGGCCTATAGACTGCTACTTTGAGATCACTGGTCTAGGAAACTCAGTTTTGAAACTGCTGAATATTAATGTTTCTCAGCCCCTCCCTTCTGTCTTGAAGAAAACTCAAGACTTCTCCACATAGGTATCCTGTTTATGAGCTTTAGATACAGAGCCAAGGAAACTGGCCAAGGTATTTTTGAAGGTAGGCTGATTTTTATAAAGAATAGATTCCTAACATTTTAATTAGTATTTCATAATTATTAATGTATACTCTCTTACCTTCTTTCAGTAAGAATGTTAGGCAATAAATGCATGAAATTCAGAAGATGGTGACATTTTAAATAGATGTAGACTATTAAAACTGGAGTTAGGAAAATGAGTTTTAGATGACTGAAAAGATAAGTTGTCATTCCTGCACGTCTTGATGACCACATCCAATATAAATGTCCCCACATTTCTTTGCCAAATGAAAGTTATTAATTGCTCTGATGGCTGTGTCCAGAAGCCTGAAGCTCTGTCCAGAAGCCTGAAGCTCTGTCAGGCACAGCAGGAAGCTGTCATTATCAATTACTATCTTTTTCTTCCTTAGAGTAGGAATGGCAGATATTTGGTACCACTGCCTTCCCTTATGGTTCAAATGGCCATAACTAATCAACTATTCCTTTCTATGGAGTCTGAATGTGTGCTCAGTAGCCTTTTCAAACTAGTGTGCCCACAAGCCAAACCCAAGCAGTAGATTTTAGTCAGGAGGTGATGCTCCTGTCTCCACCTAGCAGTTCACCGCTTAAAGCTTCCTGACATGAGGGGAGGGAGAAACACACCAGTCATTCCATTTTGCAGTGAGATTCAACATCACCAACATGTTGGATATTTATATTTTCCTAGTACTGAGCCTAGACCCTCATACATAGAAGTTAGCAATAGTCTATCAATAGGACCATCTCTGACCCTTTTAAATTTCTTTATATTTTGAGAAAGGGTCTCATGAACTTGTCCAACCGCTCTCTGGATGCCTTCTGTAGCCCAAACTACTCTACAACTTGACAATTCTTCTGCCTCAGCATGCCAAGTAGCTGGGATAATAGATTTGCACCTCCAGACCCAGCTCTATGCTTATTTAAAATATGAATATGTTCTGAGGTTGAATATACTTTATGCATGGTATATTTTATAGAGTAGCTCCAGAAAATAATGGAGTTGAATTAAATACCCCAACATAACCTCACAGCATTCCTTGGTGAAGGACTGGGGGACTATTTCTCTTATGCGGGAAAACCTTTCAACTCTCATAGTCTAGTCTAATGACCTTATATATTATATATCTGAGATCTCGAGGGGTGAATTTACTTATTCAAACTTACATTTACTTAGAGTGTACCACTCCACATCTGGAATTGGGATGGCAGGTGCATGCTGTGTATAGCCCTTCCCTATTGTCAAGGGCCCATCATACAGCTCTCAACAGCCGAGACTTGAACTGGTTTCATTGGGTCACCATGAAGGAATCATCAGGGTCGCAATTCTTCCAGAAAATTTGAAGTACTAGTTATGGCTTCGTAACAGGTGTTGGTGGCTGCCAGTGTTCCTTGACTATGGCTCTATCTCTCTTGTCTATGCTTTAGATTCTAAATTTTCGTTTGTGTCTAACCTCCCTCTGACTCACTCTTCCTACTGGATAACCTCCAGTCTTGAGGCCCATCATCACATCTACCAAGATCACTGTCCAACATTTACAAATTTTAAATAAAGGTCCAATTCCTTTTCGGGGGTGAGGAGTGACCCTCGAGGGTCACATTGAAGCCCACTACAGTGGATGTTAGCTTGAATCCTTGGTCCATATGATCTAGGTTTGACTGTGATCAGCTCCAGGATAGGTTTCTCTGCTTTTCATTCTTCATGCAAAAAGTAATGATAAACATAATAGTTACTGCATAGTTTCTGTGAAGATTAAATAAGGCAATAATAATAAAGTTCCTAGGACAGTTCAGCTTTGTTAGAAATTCCTTCCTGGATGGCATCTCTCGTAGATGCTCATTTGTCTGGCCCTCTCTAGTCACTGTAGCTGTGCAGTATTCAGAGTCACTGGCATGCCATTAGCTCATTTAACTTTTACCAAGAGGCTAAACTTCAATTAGGATTAAGCTTCCTGCCTTTCAAACTAAGCTTGTTTAGACCAAAGGGCTCTAGATTTATGTAAACCCTGCACTTTGGAGACATTTGTGTTGCAGTGATGTGTTGCAGACCATCTTCAACACTTTTGATGGATGTCTGTTCTGACATTAAGCAAACACAGTGGCTCTATTGTGATTCACAGTTTTTAACTTTCAAATGATTTCGCAATTCCTTTTACAAGTGTGATGGCCAGAGGCACCGAATGGACTTTTGATTAAAAATAAATTATTTCACTGTATTTTCAAAGTGCTTCTTTATCAAATAAAAGAATTTCTCGGTCACATTAGACATTAATACATTTTTAAAAGGAAAAAATGTACCTGTCCTCCAATGATGATGGAAGGGGCTAATTATCTTGTCACAGTAGAGTAAATTTATTCTTAAATCATAAAATTTAGCAGTTAGCGGGATATAAGTGCTGAGAACCAAGCAACTGGGCATATTTGGAGAGAGTTAGATTAATGTTCAGAGCTTTGGCCACTTATTAACAGTGAAATATTCCTGCTTTAATGTCTCAAGTGTCTCAAGTTTTCAACTCTCTTCTCTCATAAAAACAGATAACCAGATCTGTGATTTTTTTATCATAAAATACTACATTAAACAACATATTGCTTATAATTTAAAATGTAAGGGGTATAATAGTTTTAAAAAGAAGTTTTTTTCTTACTTGCCTTTCCTTTCAAAATATTGTAAATTCCAAGAATGAGCCATCCACCAACCAAACCAACTGCTCAAAAATGCTATAAGGGTTAGATATAAAAGTCAAAAGTTGCTTCCTGTGTATGTAGCTGTATGGAGTGCTGCAGATTACAGTGAGGAAACTTTCCTTACATTTCATATCTATCAAAACAGACAGGCAACTTTTCTCATGTTTCCACATCTCCATTTTATTATTGATAGAGTGTAAATGATGACAGAACCTGCCTCAGATGGTTCTTGGGTAATAGCAGTGACTATAACACAGACACAGATTAAGAATGTATCAATGTTGATTTTCAAGACATTACTTTAAGAGGAAAGAGGGAAGGTAATAGATTTTGACTATTTTCTTTGTAACCTTAATTCTTGATAACCTCATTTACTTATTTAAGAGCTAAAGTTCTTGGCCCTTCCTAAGAACTGACCATGAAAACTTCTACAGCATTTCAATTCATACCTGAGAACAGAAGTCAAGCCAGCATCCTTAAGCAGGAGGGCATGCTGGCAATATCTTAAAGGTACCAAGAACTGCTCTCCTTCATTGCACAGAGATCATTTAAACTGATGAATCTCAAGTGAACACAGTCCCTGAAGTAAAAATTGCCATCATGGTCATTTTTCTTACTTATTGACTGTAGGGCATTTATAGGACCAATACATTTATATTCTTATAGTCTTGCCAAAGGGTCTTTTAGAAAAAAATATTTTAGAATTAAATGTCCAAATGACACCTATTACAAAGAAGAGGAAGAGAACAATAGCCACACAAGGCACACGTTTATATTCATAGTGAATCTTTAGTTTCAGAAAAAAAATGATTAGATGTCATCTCAATACTTTTGAAGGTATGTCTTAGGGATAAATAATAAGAAACACGCCAACTTTATGGATGTGGAACCTGACATTCCAAAACTTTAAGGTTTTCTTTGCGAGTACAGAAACAATGCAACTGCGGATAATACCTTGGCAATTAAGCCTTTAAGCCATAAACTTTCCTTTTCATATGGCACAAAATACATTTTACTGTCAAATTTCAGTCTTGTGGGTAATACACCCCACATAGGGATGAATGGCTTTCCCTAGAAAGTAACTGTATGAGATAGCATTCTATCAGTTACTTGTCTACCTCCAATATTAGATATGACTTATAAATGGCCATATACTTGTTAGATGTCATGAAATTTGAGAGGTTTTGCCCATAGACAAAAGCACATATATTTGGGTAAGGGCATTGAGCCAATGAGCTCTAGTTTTTAATCTTATCATATAAACCATAGTGAATTGTTTGTGGTTACATCAACTATTGAGATTTAAATAAAACATATAGTACTTTGTTAAAACTCCATCCCAATGTATGATCTTTTTCAAATAAAAAATATAGACTCTGTCATTTACAACAGGCACTAGGGGTTTAAAGATTGCCTAAAGACTAGACCCAAACCATAGGAATGCACATTAGTTAATAATCTATTTATTTTGGTATTGACAAATCTGCTCTGTTCTATTAAGAAATTCATGAACAAAAAAATGGGTGTAGTTATATACACCACACAGAGAGGTGAAATATAGGAAGGCATTGGCCCTTTGTACTTTTATACTGTAAATAGAAGGAAGCTTGCAGGAATTCATCAGATGGAAAAGGTAATCTTGAGAACTTCCATCTATCCAAAACCTAAACCTAAAGAAGTGAAAACAAAATGTCATCATCCCCCCCTTCATTTGATCTCAGTGTGTTGGTTTTTTTTCTTTTTTTGTTTTTTTTTTTTTGTTTTTAATTTATTTATTATATGTAAGTACACTGTAGCTGTCTTCAGACACTCCAGAAGAGGGCGTCAGGTCTTGTTATGGATGGTTGTGAGCCACCATGTGGTTGCTGGGATTTGAACTCTGGACATTCGGAAGAGCAGTCAGGTGCTCTTACCCACTGAGCCATCTCACCAGCCCTCAGTGTGTTGGTTAAAGCATAGACTTGACTCCTGGATTGGCAAGCTTTTCCATATTCCAGCTGAAGGATTTCAGACTGAATTTTTCAGTCTTCTCTTTTAATTTCCTTTGCATATAAAGTATGGATAATAAACTCACTCATTACAGAGTCCTTGAAATGATTAAACAGTTAATACATATGCAGTGCTTCAGTAGAACCTCCATTAATATTATTGTGACCATTTTACAGACTATGTGTCTGACTAGCCTTCTGGGCCTCTGGAGCACATGCCTTGAGTGTGATCTTAATTAATAAGACCTATAAGTATGCACAGAACTGATCCCAAGGACTATTATTATTAAAAAATTATTAAGTATTTCATTGATAGGTGTTTTCTATGTTGAAACTCCATACAATACACTAGTAGAGTTAATTTTATCTGCTTATGCTTACTTTTGAAAACAGACACTAGAAACTAGAAAGGTTTGTATAAACTAGAGTTTAGGTGACAGATGTAGCTGGCATCACACTCCTATTAGACACAGCTATCCTAGACAGTGTGCTAAATACTATGGACTCACAAATGTGGGCAAGGTTGATACAAACTGCCCGTGCCTCAAAAGACAGTTCTAATCATATGGATAAGGCTAAGTGGGTGTGGGAGGAGGGCTGGAGGGTCACCTTGGATCTCCTTAATCCTTTCCAAGAACTGTCTGATGCCTGTCTGTTGTCAGTAGTGTCTGGGAGACTACTGTGACTTACAGGTTAGTATATGTGATTCAAGAGGAATCCCAAGGAACTGTCTTGACACTTGCAGGAAGATGGATTCTCTATACACTCACAGCCCAATGTCACCCAGAATTTGTAGGAGAGCAGTTACCATCTGGCTATCCTCAAGCATTGGGTGAAATTATGGCACCATATTGTGTGAACCAGGAGACAGTTTCCGCCTTCTGGATTGACAGTCTAGGCAGACACAAAGGAGTGAAAGGAGTGGTAATTCACTCTCAAAGTTCGCTTAGTGAGTGTAAGTCTTAAAACAAATGTATAGAGCCACTAGAACCATAGTAGCTGGTAGCATGAACACCTGCTATCACCCAGTGAGCACATGATCTGTGCCCCATCTCTCTGCCACATGCTTGGAAAATTTATTTCCTTTAATCTCAAAATAGCCCAATCATTTTCATTTCATGGTTCATGAAATTAAGGCTCAGAGAGGTTAAGTAACCTGACCAATGTCTCATTTGTCAGTGATGGAATGGGGATCTGAACATAATACAGTCGGATCTGGAGGCAAACGCTTTTAACTTTGTTCACATTGCTCCCTTCTTCAGACACGACAACAAAGGACAAACATCAGTACCACCAGTACAGTAGCTTCCATAACAATGAAAATATCAATCTCAAGTCTTCCCTGGACAGCATTGATCAACAGATTTGTTGGATTTCCCCTTTCATGCCTTACATGTTGGGCATTCTCAAACTGGCTTTAAACTAGAAGCACTTGGGAACCAAACCCTTCTCTCCTTAAGAAGGTTGCTGTAGCATGCCATTGGGTGCTCTCTCAGGACACTTGCCTTTGCAGGAAAGTGACTGTCCACCCAGGGAAAGCTCATACCTCTAGTAAAAATTAAGGAGTTTGGACAGGGAAGGTACATTTTTAGCTTATATCTTGCTAACTGTTTAAGTCTCTAATTTTTCCTCTGCTCAGGTTGTGTCACTGAGTAATTTTCTATTGTACAGACCTTGGATGTATGAGTTATTGGTCATAAACATTACTAGTTTATTAATTCTCTACCTTTCTGAAAATGGAGCTTAAAGCAAAGGATGATGGAGGAGCATCAGTACAATCAGGGTGGAGTTGCTATTTATGAGATGGCCATCCATCGAATCTCAACGTTAAAAGCACACAGCTCATTTGGTATACAGAAGACTCAGAAATCCACAAACATTGTGCTGTGTGTGGGAGGTCGACTTGGTAGGGGGCATCCTTGACAGAGAGAAAGTGAAGTACTTGCTCTGAGGTTCATCATGATCTGTATCTGTGTGAATAAACAGTTCTGAGTGAGGTGGGATGCTCTGAGGTTCATCATGCTCTGTATCTGTGAATAAACAGTTCTAAGTGAGGTGGAATGCCTTGGCTGCATGTGTGGGGGTTCAATTAAGAAGTTCTCAGCACACCTCTTATGAGAATTACCACCAGAGGGAAAAGGTGCCAGGGAAAAGGTTGTTCTCTGATTATTTGAAAATGTCAAACTCCTTAAAAGCAAGGAGTTAGAGAAAGAGATTTAGAAAATATAGCAAAAATAATATAACTAGACAGGGTTTACACATTCATATCTAATTTTAAAATAGAAAATAAAGATTCATATCTATACCTTTCTGTATAAAATTGGAAACACAATCTTTTCTTTAAAAAAAATCTATGGCTCATCAAAGCTTATTATGTAAGAATACATTATGTGGAACTCTGCAGCCTTTAAGCATATCTGTAGATTAATTTGGTGTAAGGTGTATGCTGTACTTTAAATATTTACTGTGCTTGATATTCATGGGTATGTAGAAGCATAGCATAAAAACTAACTGAAATCATGCTTCTCTTTCCATTGTAGCTCAAGGAAAATTTTGGAATTAATTTTAAACTTATGTGGGGGGTGTGAGGCCGTTCCATCAGCATCTCAAGCCCATCCTACCTGTTGGAAGTACTGGCAGTGAAATACTCTCCCTTTTGGGAATTGCTCTGGGTGAGAAGCTGTTTTAGCCTGGGTTATAAGCTGGTGGAAGTAGGAGGTATCCTTTGAACAGAAACCCACTGTTGCCTTTTTCCCAAGAGCCGTCCCAGGTCCAGGCATTCCTGTGGAATTGCCAACAGCTCAGTTCCTCCCCATGCCCAGTGGTATTGATTCTGTCCTCCACCTAACATCTGTAATGACCTTGGTGTACTGTTCCTAAGAGCAGTCATCAATAGTTACCCTTTAAGTGTGTCCCATATTGCATCGACTTAATGGGCAATACACCTAGGACACCACACAACTTTCTAACTGTATTCAGAGAAGGATGTTCATCTTCAGTATTTACACAAACTTCACAGAGAACTCTTCATCAGGAGCTCCCTTTAGACATATCTCTGAAACATAGAGTATATCCCAGGCATTGTTCTAAGCCCTGAAGATACCAGGTTATGTAAAATAGAATTCTTCACCGAAAGGATCACATTGTGGTGAAACACGAACACCACAGCAAATGAAAATAGACAAAGAACAGGCAAACTGAGCTGGAAATAGGGACAGGGAAGGGATAAAGAGCAGTCAAAAGATTCATCTGTTTTGCATGAAAATTCTGTCTCTTCCTTTCACGTCCACATCTAAACATTCAAAAGAGCTCTCATTCCTACCTTTGAATTTATGAAGAATCCTGGTTTCAGCATCTTCTCTGCTTTATCTATATCAGCTTCACAAAATGTCAAGGAGTGGCTACCTAACTTTTATCTTCAGTATTGCTTGTCACTTACTACCGTAAAGTCAGGGATTCTGTGAATGGAGGTAAAATGGTCTTCTCACTAGTGTGGAGTTGGGAATTCTATGAATGGAAATGAGTGGGCTTCTCTCTAGTGTGGAGCCAGTGATTCTGTGAATGGAGTGAGTCTGGATTTTCACTGGTGTGCAGCCAGTGAATCTGGGAATGGAGGTGAGATGGGTTTCTGCCAGGATCCGAAATCACACTAAACTCCCAATGCCCTAACTCTCCACCATCCCATTTTCTCCTAACTCCTAGGCCTTACCTTTCTCTTGTCATCTGGGACTCTCAAGTGTTTGTACTAGCCTGCTGCAGTTCTCCCTGCCCCCCTTGATATCAAGGTTAGCAGGGAATCAGAGCTCAGCTTCATAGACAACCCACCCTGACCTTTCATTCAAGCACAGCATCTTCCCAGTCTATTTACGTTATCTACAGCACACATCATGTGTCCCTACCTGCTCATTATTTGCTTTATCTAGAGTTTATCTAGTCTCAACAGATCACTCCCAGAGTATAAAATTGTCCAAGGACAGAAGGAAAAAAAAAACGTAATTAGATATTTACTGAGGAAATTAACTTTTAAAAATGACAAAGGTAAATAGGCTGAAACAAGCAGGCATGAATTACAGTTGAAGGGCAAGGAAAGTGAAATAGTTCCAATCTAGTGTGATTTGAGACCCTTAGTGGGCAGAGCTGAAGGCTCTGGTGGGGGACATAGACAGGTAGCTCTTATATACTAAGCTGTATCTCCCTCCCCAATTCAGATGGTGAATCACAACTTTCAGTAGCTTAAAATGTGATGGCATTTGGAAAATAAGGCCTTTCAGAGAGGTGATTAATTTAATATAAGGCTGTCTGGACGGGTAGCAATCCAACCTGACTCGTGTCTTATAAGAAAAAGAAATGCACACACACAAAGAGACACCAGGAAGGATCCCATGAGCCCTTCAAGACTCAGTAAGAAGGCAGCTGTCTGCAAGATGCAGAGAGGCCTCAGGAGAAATGGAGCCCACTGACAACTTCATCTTGAACTTCTAGCCTTCAAAAGCACAACAAAGGAAATTTCTGATTTTGAGGCCACCTAATCCCTGGTGTTTTGATATGGAATTTTGGATTTGTGTGTCAAGTCTCTGCTACTATGAAGTGGGGTAGGAATGAGAGGAGATGAGGCCTGTGTTATATGAAGACTGAACTGATTGTCCAGAACACAGACTGGAGGACAGGAAGACTCCAGGTCTCTGGGAAGCATGACAGATCTGGGTCAAGAGGAAGACGAGCCAGAGATGATCATGTATCAGAAGTGACATTAGTGACATTAGTCAGTACTGAAGAGATGTTCTGACAAATGAATGGGATATTGACATCTGACACACAATATGATTTAGTAAAAAGCAGTGGTATAAAGAGTTCATCAAATAAGACATAAATTTCAGTGGTCACACCATCTGTGAGAGAGTGTCAACATGGAATGTAATATGACACTACATTTTACACTGCTCCAGAGGGAAGGGCTCTATGATGAGAAGAGCCCTGTGAAGATGGGTTCCATTCCTCCTGATTAGCACATCATTGAACCCAAGAAGTTTCCTAAGGAAATTTCTGCAACTATCTAACATAGAAATGTTCTTTTTGAATTGATTATCATTGTTTGAGAGGCACATTCCCCCCCCCCCCATTTCTGAGCTGTCATGTTTTAGAAATTAACATTTTGGGACTGTGTTCCAATGCACAAATAAAGCCTAGCATATGTAGAGAGTCTTCGCCTAGGAGACTTCTAATGCCCACAGAAACACCACTCAACATTATTTTAACAAACTAGAAGAATCAATTCAAAACAAAACAAAAACAGAAAAACAAACTAACAAAAAACCAGAACAAAAGACAACACTTGATTCTTCCATAGCCTGATTTCTACCAGATCTAAAATACATTAAAATGTTCTAATAGGATTCCCTCTGGTACTTTGAAAGAAAAACAAACAAACAAATAAACCAACCAACCAACCAACCAACCAACCAACCAACCAACCAACCAACCATGATTTCTGAGGAACTATGGTTCAAATGCAGAACCCTGGGTTTGGTTTTTGAGTTAGAACTCTGACTAGAGACTAGATCTAGAATTAGAACTCTAGGCCTTTGTATATCCCCCATCAGCTTTGTACCCAAAAAGTGTCCATGCGCAGTGACTCACACGCAATGCGCACGTATGCCTTCCGACTCTTCGTAGTGCCTGCTGAGCTCCAGGCTACACACTGGCACCAGTAATCTTCAGGCCCAAACAGTTCCTCCACCTGCTGGCGTGAAATCTCAATGCTCACTTCTCTCACAATTAGACCTGCCAAGAGAAACAAAGGAAGGAAGTCACTAGATATGTACTCACTGATAAGCGGATATTAGCCCAGAAACTTGGAATATCCAAGACAAATTATGGAAAACAGAAGAAAATCAAGAAGGATGACCATTTGTGGATACTTCATTCCTCCTTAGAATAAGGAACATAACTCTCATGAAAGGTTATAGGTACAGAGACAAAATTTAGAGCTAAGATGAAAGGATGGACTATCCAGAGAGTACCCCATTCGGGAGTCCATCCCATCATCAGCCACCAAACCTAGATACTAATGCTCATGCCAGCAAGATACTGCTGAAGGGACCCTGATATTGCGGCCTCTTGTGAGGCTATGCCAGTACCTGGTCAACACCGAAATGGAAGCTCACAGCCAGCTACTGGATGGAACACAGGGTCCCCAATGGAGGAACTAGAGAAAGTACCCAAGTACCTGAAGGGGGCTGCAACCCTGTAGGTGGAACAACAACAGGAACTAACCAGTACCCCCGGGGTTTGTGTTTCTGGCTGCATATGTAGCAGAAGATGACCTAATCGGCCANCAGTGGGAATAGAGGCTCCTTGGTCTTCCAAACTCTATATGACCTAGCACAAGGCAAGGCCTGGGCCAAGTAGTGGGAGTGGGTGGGTAGGGGAACAGAGGTGGGGGGAGGGGTATGGGAAACTTTCGGGATAGCATTTGAAATGTAAATAAAGAAAATAATAATAAAAAAGGAAAAAGTAATAATAATAAAAAAAAATAAATAAATGATTCAACAGCAGTATGGAAATGTTAGCTGAATAAACCCTTTCCTCCCCAATCTGCTTCTTGGTTATGATGTTTGTGCAGGAATAGAAACCCTGACTAAGACAGTCTTGCAAACTTTATATGCCCCAGTACAGGGGAACATCAGGGCCAAGAAGTGGGAGTGGATGGGTAGGGGAGTAGGGCGGGGGGGAGGGTATAGGGGACTTTCGGATAGCATTTGAAATGTAAATGAAGAAAATATCTAATAAAAAAAATTGAAAAAAATAAATGATTCTACAGAAAAAAAAAAAAAAAAAAAAAAAAAGAGCAAACCTGCACTAAAGAAACATATGCAGCCATCCCTCCTCTGCCCCGGGGATCCCATTGATAACCTGGATCACCATCTAGAGGGTGCCTCTCACCTATCACTTCCTGAGGACTCCAGTTACTGTTCTCCACATATACATTCCTTTATTTGCTATTTGAAGTCTTCAATATTTATCTGAAGATGAAAGTGGAATGGCTCTATAACCCCACAAAACAGCATTTCCTCCTATTTAACTCTATAATATTGATTTCTTACCATGCAATGGTATCATCTTGGCTCTCCTGTTTCCTAAAGATTCTATTTTATTTATATAGGTTGTGACTAAGATGCCCAGATACTGGAAACAGATTTTCTCAAAAGAGTCCTCATAGTAATTCACACATAAAATAAAATAAAATAAAATAACTAAATCTATAAAATCAGTGACAATTTAAAAACCACTTTAACAAATATGTTTAAAATATAATAGTAAACCATTTTTATTGAAATAAATTATTGTTTCAATTAACAAATAATGTATGAGTTTTAAAAGGTTTCTTTATTCTTTTTTTTTTCTGTCTAATCATTTAGAAGCTCATGATTATCTGCAACTGTAATGTAATGGACATCCTAGTGAAGGGTCTTCAGCTACAGTTTTGAAAAAAGTTCAAGTTTTGTATCTTGACTAACAAAAATTGAACCAAGGCTCTAGGATTACAATTTCAGTGGAATTTATTTGAGGTATTAATACAATTTCAGAGACTCATTCTACAATGTGTCTCTATGCACTGACCAGGAGAGATTAACTGAGTGATATATGTGGGTCACGGCCAGTGCACATAGAGAGTGAATGCACACATTTCCAGAATGGAGTGCTCACTGACAGCAATAGCAGAACACCCATATGGAGCAAGGGGATGTTCTCTGAGCCAAATATGGACACAGTAAGAATGATGGAATGAATCACTTTTGTTTATTAACTTTATATCCACCAATCCAATCATAATCCATTGATACTTTATCAAATACCAGTTATGCTAAATATACTATATTTGGCACTTGTGGAATTCAAATAAATAAGATAGCTTATTCATCCAACTTTAATGAATTATACATATCCAATGATATATATGGTTAAAAGGTTATATTAACAGTGGGATAATATAATTTATTAATGTAAAATAATTACGTTCAATTCTATAAAGAAGCTGTATAGAGACAAGAGTAAATGACAAGAGAACTCATTCTACTAAGAAGAATCTCATAAGAAGGAGTAAATTTGTTTGTATTATATGGAGAGAACTATTCAACATATAGGATGGATTAATAATGATGAGTTTGGGATTCAAAAAGGCCCCAGAATACTGGCCACAGAGAACAGTGGTGTGAAATGGAAATAGAGACAAGAAAGGGTCCAGTGTGGCCATTTGGATTCCAATAGTTCTCAAAGGGTGACTCCTAGAAAGGCTTCCTTGGTATTATTTAAAGGCCTTTGGTAAAAGCATAATCTCAGACCCTCTCCAGACTCAATCAATAGGAAAATTTGGGGATGGGACCAGCCAGTTTTAGGGCTTTAACAATCCTACTGAGTAATGGTGCTTGATAAAATGGAGAATTCTTGTACCTAATGCTTAATAACTTTGATTTCTTTCAGAAAACCATGTATAGCATGTGATGGACATGGGGCTATTGAATATACATTTGAGATAAGTAATATCTACACATTTGTGTGTGCGTGTACATGTGCATGTGTGTGTGTGCATGTGTGTGTGTGTGTGTGTGTGTGTGTGTGTATTTAGAGCTTAATAAGCTGCAAAGTGTTATGATGTATAAAAATACTTTTATTACAGGTGACAGGAAAAGGTATGGCTTCTGGAGACCTGTAAAGGATTTCCCCAGATATTTCTCTAATGCCTAGATGTATTCAAATCATTTCAGAGGTGTCAGAGAAATTTATCGGCACCCAACAAAAATAGGTGCCCTCCCATGGAGGAATGTTCTACCAAGAACTTATGGAGTTTGAGTCATAAACCCTTAGATCTCCTGAAACCTGAATTATATTGAAGCCTAGGAAAGCATGTATCACATATCCAGGACAGAACAGGATCCCAAACAGAAAACTCTACTGTCAGATGTTTATAATTTAATATTATTTCAAAGTTCCAAGATTATTAATTTTTTTATATTTATGCAATATCCAGCTTAAAAGATAATTTCAGGTAAATGGCATAGTCCTACACTTCACAGGCCAGCTGTGGCAATGACAAAGAGTTATACCCCTCAATGTCTAACTAATACAAACATCTTCACAGCAGAAAATCACTGCATTTCTTTATATTTCCTGGGTCCCAGTTTTCTTACCTTGCTTCAGTTTTTCTCATTAACATCTAGACAGCTTTGTCAAATAAGGAAACACATTTTCCTTTCCTAAGCTCCACCTTCTTTTTCTCAGCACTTTCCAGCATTTAGTACTTTTGCCTGCTTTTTTGCTAAAACATGCCCTCTTTATGTGGAAGTCCAGTTACTAGAAATAAAACTTTTCCTTTAAAGTTGTTGCAGGAAATTTACAGTCACCAATGGCCTGATAAACCAACAGTGTGTATTTACTTCTAACTATAATGGCTCTTTCTAAAATACAGAACAGCAACAAATGGGCTACGGATATTAAAACCACATACAAATATTTTGTGTCCTGAGATGATAACCTCAGGTTTCATTCCCCTACCATTTACTTGAAGTAATTACTGGAAACCTAATTAAATGCTGGTGGAACTTTACCGGGTACAGTGTATCCTTGAGACTGAATGGGTTCATGAATGTTTCTAGTAACCACAAATCTGAAACCTTTTAAGAAGCCACAGACCAACCCTTTTGCTACAGGAGCTATGCATAGTGTGAATGTTCTGAATTATGTGAGCCAGGCTTCCTGTGGGTGCTGGAGTCCAGCACACACAAAGGGCTGTCTTCAGTTTTACAGACACCCCATTCAGGAGTGCATGAGCTAATTACAGTTGTGTTCAGTTACTTGGCCTACACCCTTTACATTCCAATACTTGGTCAATGATGGACTGTAGCGTGAAGTATCTAAATCTTAGAGCTCTGGATTCCCTAAAATCTTCTTCGTTACTCGGGTTTTCAGCTGCACTGTTATGTACAATTTTTTTTTTCATTGCTGCAAGTAATTTTATTACCTGTGACATTTTGCTCATCAAACAAGATTCTAGTGATTTCTGTAAAAGTAATATCTTTTCTCTTTGAAAGTAGAATTTCAGATCTTCTTGAAGTTCTGAGATGCAAAAGCAACCCTTCTTGGAATGCGAGATGCCATCAGCATCACTTCCAAGGAAAACTGCTTTGAAGAGGCTTTGGGAACTTGAAATAGGTTTCAGGTTATTTAGGAGGTTGGGTGAGGGCTACAGGATTTACACAAATACAAATGAGTAGTTTCCATCACATCTGATAACATCAAAGACTTCCCATCACTTTCTTTAATAGTGGCATCTCAGAGATGCAGGCTGTTTGAAGTCTACAGTCATTAGTGACCATAATAGGATTCATTGTGATTTGGGAAACAGAATGTAAGGAACTGATTAGCTTGTTGTACCAAGAACACTTACAATGAGTATGAATGTGCACTTGATAATGGGGAGTTTCAAATGGATATGAGTGAGCTCCTTATGAGACCCCACATAAATAAAACAATGAAGCCTGCATATTATAGTAAGTTTGATCACAAATATATGTCATTGATTTTAAAAGCTGATGTTCCCATGGAAACCTGATATGTAGTCCAATCAAATGACTACATATTAGGAGTTCAGGTATTTTGTTAAATCATATTAGTCAGGTATTTTGTTAAATCATATTAGTGAAAAGATAGTATAAATATCACCCAGCCTAAAGTTGTCAATTAATTGTATGAAAGGTCTTCTTTATAAGTCAATTCTTAAAAGTTTTACACTGATTTTTTTGCAATCTTCCTGCAGATTTATGGATGTATAAAAATATAACATAAACTAATAACTATAAACCAATATATAAATAGAATCAAAGACAGAAACCAAACAATGTCATTAAATACAGAAAAGGTCTTTGTCAAAAATCCAACATCCCTTCATGATAATATTTAAGGACAGTCTAGGGACACATGGGATCTATGTCAACATAATAAAGGCAATATACAAAAAATTCATAATTAACATTTTGATAAGTGAAGAAACATTCAAAGCAATTCCACTGAAGTAAGGAAGAGTATAAGGGTGCCCACTCCCTCCACTAATGTTCAGTATGATCACTTGAGGTCTTGACTACAGTAATAAGACACAAGAAGCAGATAAAGGTAATACAACTAGAAATGGAAGAAGTCAAAGTAGCCTTACTTGCAGATGATGAATTTCTCTCTCTCTATATATATATATAAAATAATCTAAATCCTCTACCAGCTCTGACAACTAATGAACACATTCAGCAAAGTAGTAGAATACAAAATTAACACAAAACTCAGTAGCCTTTCTACTTACCAACAATAAACATACTAGGAAAAAAAATTCAGAGAAATAATACCATTCATGGTAGTCCCCACAAAATTAGAGTGCCGTTCAGGCTCCACTTCCCTATCTGTAGCAGTGTGTTCATAGCAGATTGCCTATGAGCACAACTGATGGATACTGAGGACACCTGAGAGCTCCATGTCCTTGCAGTGAGCTTAGTGAGAGAATAGACTCTATGGAGGCATCTTAAGTGAGACAACACATTTTATTCAGGAGAACATAGGCTATTTAAACCTTTGAGAGGTGAGTAGGGCTATTGGGGTAAGTGTACATCATTGGCCTGAGCCAGGGCACTGGGGGTGCCTCATTTGCATAAAGAGGAAATTCCAGGTGATGATGGACATGACCCTATAAGGGGTTAGGAAGTTTAACCAGGCTACTGGGTTGTATGACCATCTCAGGTGGGAAAAGGTCTTAGGGCACAGGGTTACGTGTACTTGGTCATCCAGGTCTAGGGCAAGTGGGGAGCAATACTACTGCTGATCTCAGAGAGATATTTTGGGGTATGGATATGCCTTGACCCCATAGGCTCCAGGCTTGCTTCCCGGGGCTCCCTAGGCCCACAAACTTGTATAGTGAGAACTTTAAGAGAATGAAGAAATAAATTCAAGTGACTAACCAACCAAGTTCTGATTTGATTTAAAGTCTACTCCATGAGATTGAACCAATCTGTGACATTGCTCTTTTAGGCAAGAACCTGAGACTAGATAGATCAGGGACATAGGGGACTATTGTTATTCTAAAAATCATAGAAACAAAATGACCCTTAAAAACATTCTGCTATAACCATAGATCAGTATCTTGCTCAGCCCTCATCAGAGTAGCTTCCTCCTATAGAATATGGAAACAGATCTAGCGACTCTTAGCTAGACAACATACAGAGCATATGAGACCTTGGAGGACTCAGTCCTAAATGAGATGTGTCCATCAGTTCCCTCCCACATAGCTAATGGAATCCTGTGGAAGAAGAGAGAGAAAGAATTTAAAAGCCATAGGGGATAGAGAGCACAAAAGAAACACAGCTCATATGAAGTTACACAGACTGAGGCAGCTTGCACAGTGTGAACACAGGTCTGGGGTCCCAGGGCTGAGAGGGGAAGGACACACAACCCCGTATCCCTAATTTAGAAGCTATCTTCAATTGGAAATACTTGCAAAGGAGAAATTAGTTTTCTCCAATGGAGTCTTACTGGGCATACAAACCTCCCTTCAAGCCACGTGTTATGCTGAGAATTAGATGGCCAACGTAAGACTAGTTTTGGAGATTTTCTTGTCTCATAAAGATTTGTCAGGTTTTGTTTGTTTGTTTGTTTTACTCTACATGTTTTTGTTTATATGTCTTTGAGTTTTGTGTTTTCATGGAACTTCTTTTTGCAAACGTGTCTGTCTCTTCATATAGACATAGACATTTTTGGTGCTTTCTCCTTAGCTCTTTGTTTTGATGTTCATTTGTTTGTTTTGTCTGATTTAGATTCTAGTTTGTCTTGTAATGAGAAAAAGCAAGAAAGTACGTGGACTTGGAAGGATGAGGAGGTGGAGATGAACTGGAACAAGTGGAGGGAACAGGACCATAATCAGAATATAATGCATGAAAAAAAATCTATTTTCAATAAAGATGATTAAATTTAAAAATTTAAAATAATGGCAGATGGAAAGATCACTAATGTTCATGGGTTGCACACTTATATTATAAAAACATTTTTATCATACCAATATCATACTTATGGGTTCAGCAGTTTCAGCATTAACATTCTAAAACAATTATTCACCAAAAATGAAAAAAAAAATAATTTTAAAGCTCACATGAACCACCAAAGACTCAGGATAGCCAAAACAATTGTAAATGATAATAATCTTATAGGAGCTATTAAAATCCCTGACATCGTGTTATATTACAGAAGTATCATTGAGAACAGCATGGTAACTGACAGAAAACAAATATATCAATCAACTGAATAGAATTGTGGACCCAGTTGTAATCTCATGGCCGTACTGCCAGATGATTTTGACAAGGAAAATAAAAAATATATGTTGGATAAAAGCCAACTGTCTAACAAATGGTGCCAGTAAATTTGGATAGCTAAATGTAGAAGAACAAAATTAGATATGTCTCTCATGCACTATAAAATTCAGCTCCAATGGATCAAGGACCTCAGCAGAAGATATTATGTCCCGAATCTGTTAAAGGAGAAGGAAATATATTTCAAATTATAGGCATAGTAAAAGAATTTTTGTGTAGGACACTAGTTTCACCAGCACTTGGAGCAACAATTGAGAAACAGAATTTCATGAGAGGAAAAGGCTTCTTTACAACAAAAGGCATGATAATTCAATTGAGGAGGAAGTCTGAAAAATAGGAAAAAAAAAATCTTTGACAGTTATACATCTGGAAGATAGTTAGTATCCAGAACACATAAAGAATTCTTTCAGAAACTAAAGAAGAGAAAAACTGGATGATAAGTATATTTTAAATGCTCAATCAGAAAAGAGAAAATTAAACATAGTTGAGATTTCATATTACTCTAGTCAGAATAGCTGAGACAAAAAATTCAGTGTGAAGGTTTGTATATGCTTGGCCCAGGGAGTGGCACTTTTAAAACGTGTGACCCTGTTTGAATAGGTGTGTCACTGTGGGCATGGGCTTCAGGAACCTCATCCTAGCTGCTTGACAGTCAGTTTTCCACTAGCAGTCTTTAGATGAAGATGTAGCACTATCAGCTCTGCCTGCATCACGCCTGCCTGGATGCTGCCCGGCTCTCACCTTGATAATAATGGACTGAACTTCTGAACCTGTTAGCTAGCCCCAATTAAATGTCCTTTATAAGATTTGCCTTGATCGTGGTATCTCTTCACAGCAGTAAAACCCTAAGACAAACAGTAAATGTTGGTGTGGATTCAGGGGAAAGAATACTTATTCAGTGTTGATTCTAGTGCAAGCTCATGTATCCTCGATGGAAATAAGTGTTGAAGTGCCTCAAAAAAGCTATAAACACACTATAACACAGTATAATCCACCTGGATCATTCCTCAACATATTTCCAGAGGATTCTACATCCTGCTACAGAGACATTCGTTCACGGTCATTGTTACTTCATTTGTAACATCCAGGAAACAGAAACAGCCTAGATATCCATCAACTAAAGGATGGATAATGAATATAGTATATTTATACAATGAAGACTTTGGGGCTATGTGTGCCCGAGCTGCACTTCTCATTGCTTACAATGACTTTATCTTTTCTACTGCAAAAGGAAGTTCTGAGACATCATGTCCTGCAGGCTTGCCAATTTAGCTTCCCCTAGCAACTCCTGTAATGGAAACAGAGCTGCAGAACCCTGACAAATCTCATTCCAGGACATTCACAGTTAGGCCACGAGCTGGTGGGAAATGCAGATTTGCAGGTAGTAGTGCTCTGCAATGCATTACAAAGCTTTATTGAATTAGTGTGGTCTCCTTCTCAGGCCCTAATCCTATTAGTCTTCACTGATATGATCTGAAATATGAAACATGCCAGCTCTAAATGCCTTAATGTAAATTAAATCACAAAACCCTTGTCATTCTTTAAAAGGATATCTATGTTAAAATTTGTTAGTTGTTCCAACAGCATCTACCTTTCAGTGTAGTTATGAAACTATGGTAACTTGAAGGGCAGAACTTCACAATCAAGGTACTGGTTTATATTAGTCTAAGTTATTTGGCAATTGTTAAATTATAGCAGGAATGGTAAACCCTGTAAACACAGTTAACTATTTTTGAGACATTTTTCTATGAATTTTAATATAACATTCAGTAGGAGTAGACTAATGTAAATAAAATTACTTATGCAATGTAGAATTGAAACAGTAATTTGTTAAACATATTATGACTGTAATTTTTCTAATATTACTTTCCTTGTGATGAAGATGAATTTAAGAAATAGAAACCTAAAAAGGTTGAGTCATGAAGAAACAGAAAATCTGAACAGACCAACGATGAGTAACGAAGTTGACTCAGTAATAAACAATCTCCCTCTGACAAAAGTTCAGGGAATCATGGTTTTATTGCTAAAAGATGCCAAATATTTAAAGAGCAAAGAATAGTTCTTTTCAAAATTCTCAAAAAAATTAAAGATGGAACTCTTTCATATTCCTTTTACTTGACCAGCATTGTCCCTAAATAAAAACTAGACAAGGACAGCACAAGAAAAAGAGATGTCAATGACTGAGGTGGACATCATGTGAAAGTCCTCCAAATACTAGGGGGCTGATACTTCAATAGCCTACTAACAGGATCACATACTACTATTTAGAAGGGTTTATTTCTCACATAAAGGAAGGAAAGCTTATCATGCATAGACCAACCATTGTGGTATATCATAGTAACAAAATGAAGGGAAGAACTTTCTGATCATCACAGTATGGAAAAGGTCCTGAGAAAGCTCTCATTCACTCATGGTTTAAAATAGTGGTCACAACAAGTGAGACAGAGAACGACCACAGTGTAACACTCAAGTGACACCATTAATACAGTGAGAGTTGAAAGCATTGGCTCTAAAGCCTGGAGCAGGACAGAGACATTCATCTTCACCACTTTCATTTAACATAGTATTGACTGATAGTCCTTACCAGAATAATCAGGCAAGAAAAAGAAACAAAGGATTCCAAAAGGAGCACTGCCACATCTTAGAAAATAACATTCCCTTGCATATGGAAAATTCTAGATTGCACTAAAAAACTGTTTGGATTAATTAACAAATTCATTAATGTTTTAAAGATAGAAAATTAACACACACACAACATACACACACACATACATGCAAATCAGTGCTGCTCCTATACATTGACATCAACCTAGAAACATGAAGTGAGCAAGCCCAATTACAATACTTGTAAAACAAACAAAAAAGAAACTATTTAACATGATCTTAAACATCTCTACATAGAAGCTACAAAAGATTAATGAAAAAAATACAAATGAAATAAAGATACCATATACTCGTGGATTAGATGGATTAATATTGGTGAAATACTCATACTCCTAAAATAATCTACAGATCCAATGCACTCTTCATCAAAACAACAATGCTATCTTTTAACAAAGGAAGCCCATAATCCTAAAATTCATATAGAACCAAAGAAGATATGAGATCTACGACGAAATACAATAAACTGCAGGCATTAGCTTGTGTACTCCCAAGTATACTGTGAAACTGCAGCAATAAAAACACCATGGTCCTGGCATGAGCAGACACATGAGACAAAGGGGCCAGGGAGGCAGAAGCAAACTCATGCCTCCATAGTCAATTTGGCTTTCAATAAAGGTGCAAAAAATAAAAAAAAATGATGAATGAATATTCTTTTTTGAATGAATATTCTTAATGATAATAAAATTAAATTCCTATATAATCACATATTGAAAACAGGCACCTATCATGTAGAAACCATATATCTATACCATTTCAACATGAATTGAAGGTTAAAACTAAGACGCACACTTGCAGCCTGGTGGAAAGTAATCCGAGCAGCACTACTGTTACAAACACAAGCACAGACACTCATGCTCCTGGAGCAAAAATAGGGAACTAGGATTTCATGAAACAAAAAGCTCTGTAGTACGAGTTTAGCATCCCAGTCATAGAAGGAACTCAACTATCAAGAAAAAGTAACCTGGTTAAAGAATATCAACAATAAATAACAATCACAATAACACAAAACTAGGCAAAGGACTCAAACAGACCTTTCTAGAAAACAGACGTAAGAATACCAATTATATGAAAATTAACTCAGCATCATAAATAATGCTAAATGAAAATCATATTAAAACATGAGCTATCCCTCAGCAGGGATAGAATGGCCATTGTTTACAAAGGACAAAAGATAAGTGTTGACAAGGGTATACAATCAAGCTCGATACAACTGGTGAAACCCTACACTATGACAGCCTTCATAAGAACAGTATGAATGGTCATTAAAAATCAAAAGCAGAACTAATATGATCCAGAAAGGCCTATGTAATTCTTAGGATGGTCCAGATATTATTGTAGAGATTTGTTTCTCAATATGTCTACAAGTGCATTGAAGGTATTTCTCAGAAGCTCTGCCATGTAAAACTACAAGAGGATATATGAAGAGAGACAACTAAAACTGAGTGCCCTTTGAAGGGTAGTATAAAACCACAATACAATGAAGTTTTATATATATATATTCTGAAATCGCCAAATAATGGCGGAGACTCAACTGGACATCTCTTGTCACCAAACGAAGCTTCTAGTGTCAGGATTGGATTATATCTATTTTCCTTGTTGGTTAAAAACCAGCTTTTGCCATACTAAAGTTGCTATCCACAAACTAAGAGCAAGGCTCTGTTGGGGAAGACAACACCAATATAACTCATTAAAAACTCAGAAGTTGTGCTGGTATCTACATCCAGCCTTCAGTTTTATGTGCTAGTATCTTTGGCACAGGAAGGAATTCTGTATGCTAACAAAAGAGAAATGTAAACACTAACCCAGCCACAAACCCTTTGATCTACAGTAGTGTCCTGCCTGTACAATATGCTAGTGTAATGGTGGTGTAAAATTGTGGGAGTGACCAACAATATCTGGTTTGATTTAATGCCCATCTCATGAAATAGAACTTATACTCAGCAGCACTGCTTGGCTGTCCCAGAACCGGAGACTAGTAGCCCAGTCATCTAAACAAATATAATTCTTCTAGAACAAACACCAAATGTAGCAAATGATTCCTAATGCTCTTCTGTGCCAGTGGTTCTCAACCATCCTATTGTTGCAACTCTTTCTCATGTTTCTCATGTTGAGGTGACCTACATTCTTAAGATTATTTTTATTGCTAGTTGATACTGTAATTTTGGTAGTTATAAATCTATAAATGACAATGTAAATATCTGATATGCAAGATATGTGACAGGGACCACAATCCATAGGCTGAGAACCAGTGTGCCACACTCATGGGTCATTGCCATCATCAGAGAAGCTTCCTCCTATAGCTGATGGGAACAAATATAGTGGCCCACAGCTAGACATTATTCAGAGAATGGATAATCTTAGAACACTTAGACCTCAATGGGGTGTCGACATCAAATCCCTCCTCAGGGTTTAGGAAACCCTGTGAAGAAGAGGCAGGAAGAGTACAAGAGTCAGAGTGGATGGAGAACTCCAGGAAAGCAAAGCCCTCTAAATAGCATGGGTAACATTCGGAGAAGCTCACAAAACTGAGGCAGCCTGGATAAGGCCTGTACAGTTCTGTCCCCCAGGTTAGTGTTATATGGGATTCCCGAGTGTGTGGACAAGTGGCTCTCTTCCTGGGCTCTTCTCCTTCTATTTGTTGGTTTTGTCCGATTTTGATGTGCTACCTTTTGTTATAGTATATTAATATTCTATGCTTAAACATCTAGTTTTGTATTTTCTAATGAGGACCTGAAGTGCAGTAGGTCTGCATGGAAGAGTAGGTAGAAGGCATGTTGAGGACTAGCAAGAGGAATTCATAATCAGGATATACTACATGACAAAAAAAATCTATTTTTAATAGCAGGAAAAAATTACCTTGTATGAATTATACTTATTCTCCAAGATACTTAAACCATAAAACCCAATGGTTAATACAGGCACAAAGCTCATCTAACTATGGCTGACAATGTGAATCTATGTAGTATTGTTTATATTGATCTACTTAATAAGATTGAATACAGTTTAGAAAATTTTAAAGCTCTTAGAAGAAAGATAGGGTAAACTGGACTCAGTCAGACAGTGGGGACAATGGAGACTTGGAGCATTTGAGGTTATCATTGACACCTGACTGGGTATAAGGGAATAGGGAGGAATGTAAGACAATCCAATGGCATGAAGGGGAAGAGCACAGATGATAAAACAAACCGACCCTTACATGTAGAGGAGCTCACATGGGCTGTGGAAAGAAGTGATTGTTGAATGAGACAGAAGACAGATTCATGGTGAGCTTTGAGCAGCAGCCTGCAATGTGTGCTGTGTGGAACATGAAGACTGGAAACTATAAATAGATGAAATGACATTTTCAAAAGTGGCACATGCTTTAGGAAGATTAATCTGTGCTTACTAGTTATTTGTCATGAAGAGAATTTCAATAATTTTCATTTTAATTATTACAAAGTTGTTTCCGATCTATCCCTCTGCATTAAGTTATTTTTTAGAAGTGTTGAGAGCTGGTGGTTTGTTTGATTATTTGTTTGGTGATTGTCTGAAAACACTGATAATGGAAAACACGCATGTGCATCAGGAGTAATAATCTTTTTCCCTGCTGGCCTTTCATTCTGCACTTACTCCAAATGGCTTGAAATCAAGGAGTAAGAGCAGCCAACCTTCGTAACAGCTAATTCTAACAGCCCAGACTCCACATACTGTCTTGGGGGTGGCACGTTTGTTTCTCTTAAAAGAAGCATGATTAGACCGGGAGGTGGTGGCACACGCCTTTAATCCCAGCACTTGGGAGGCAGAGGCAGGTGTATTTCTGTGTTTGAGGCCAGCCTGGTCTACAAAGTGAGTTCCAGGATAGCCAGGGCTACACAGAGAAACCCTGTCTTGAAAAACCAAAAAAGAAGAAGAAGAAGAAGAAGAAGAAGAAGAAGAAGAAGAAGAAGAAGAAGAAGAAGAAGAAGAAGAAGAAGAAGAAGAAGCATGATTTCTATTCTTAATAAACCTTTAAAAGAAGAAACTGTAAAATTTGAGGATTTTTTTTTTACATAGCAGCTTTTGGGGGGAAGTTTCTGCAATGGAACAAATTCCTATCAAACACTCAATGTGGGGATTAATGTGGGTAAGATAAATAATTTTCTTCTATATTTGTATCTAGCTTCTCGTAAATCTTAAAGCTATTAAGGGTTGATTTTTCCATCATAAAATGAAAATTTCTGTTAATTTATTTTAATCTTGCTGAGTTGTGAGAAAAAGGTGTCAATAGGATGAGAAATGTAGTTTGGTATCAGAAATTAAGTAATTTTTAATGATTTCTGCTTTCAGCCACGCCCTCTGGAATTTTACCAATCCTTGGAGGCCTAACCACTCAAACATCCAGGGGTACTCCGTTGCATGGTGAAAGGAAATGTACTCACACAGGTCCCTGATTCCTTACATTCCTATTCAATAACACATGGAAGGCAGGACATTCAGACACCGGATTGGAATTTCTGAGTAGGCTAGTTCTAAATAATTATGGGCAGTATAAACAAACTTTATTTAAAAGAGGTTATAAGTAACTGAGTAGAGTTAAGTCTTCTAGAGGTTCCACTTTCCTGCTGTATCACAGTGGTAATAGTCACCAGCTACATGCTGTATCAGGTCTTGGATAATGTCCAGAACATAGTAAGGGCTTGAGAAAACATTCCTCAAGGATATTGTTATATATCTATATAAGAGATATCCCATTATATTTTAGAGGTGAGGAATATTTAGTCTTCATAGTAGTTACATAACTTCAACCTAGCCAGAAAATGGAAAACAAATCCTATAATTTAAACTTTGAATATGGCAGGCATTTACTCTAAAATTCAGTGAACATATAGCAATCACATTTTTTAAAGCCTCCATCATGTTCTGTAATAGCTGAGAAAATCAGATTTAATGTGGTAAAAATATTCTTTTCATCTCCCTTTTTAAAGAACTATAATAATGCAATTATAACTCACTAAATCCAAGAAGGACAATATCAACCTGAAATAGGAACTTTAGAATCCCATTATTTATTATTTATTGATTGATTGATTGATTTACTTTTGCAGGGAATGAGAGATCACTGTGTGTTCTGATATTTCCTAAATACCCCTATATTCTGAAAGCCTTTTTATTCATTCGAGAGGAGAAGCTGGTTTACTGAGAACACCACCACCAAATATAATGTACTTCTTCATATTTCCTTTATTAATAATGTAAACATCTTTCTGTTGTTCTGCTGATCCCATTGCATATATTTTTATCTTTCATATTTAGATTATTGTCAACAAGTTTTAATATTAGATAAATAGAGAAGATAGTACAGATACAGACTTGTTGGTAAAGCTTATTTTTAATTACTCTGTATGAACTGTTACAGAGTACATAGTTTGGAAGAGATATGTCTAAATCTTCTGTTCTTCTATTAACTAAATGTGTGACTTTGGGGGACGTCCTTTGCCTTATTTAGTTTAGCTTTATTCCAAAGGGCAATGCAATTTGAATTCCCAAGTCAGTGAGTTGCTACAAAATTAGGTATGTAAAATTCTTAGCATAGTAAATACAATGTGAGTTAGCTAATGTGCTTTTAGATGCTAGAATGCATTCATTACTTCCTAAAACATCCCCCTGATTTGAACATCACTAGAAGCCTAACGGGTTCTGTCAGACAAGCTCTACTCTGCTTTGTCCACGGCTCTTCACCAAACATCTAAGAGAGAAGAGTGTGTTCATATTTGCTCTCAATAGCCTTAGTAGAGCAACAACAGTATTCCTTTCACCAACAGTGAGAAATGGACCAGACCAACTTGAAGGGAACGGGACTTGGATATGAGAAAGAATGAGAGATCCTACTATGCTATAATTGATAAGGATGCTCTTAGAGGACAGGAATAGTTTTAGTTTTAAAGAAATCACAACACTGATATATCATTATTCATGAAATCACAATGAAACTTGTATTACTGTTTTCTATAGCACGAAGTCTTTATTGACAAAACTAAATATAGGAAGATAGTATTCTACAATAGCATGAAGAAAGCCTGGCTTTCGGCTCTCACTTGGCTGGTATCACAGATAACCTTGAGCATGGATGGTGCAAGATTTCTCAGTGTTCTTAAACTCTTCCAAACTACGCTGTTGCAATAGATGTTCTTTCCAAGTATGCTTCACAGGAGATTTGAGCAGAGTCTGAGAAATCTTGAAAAGAAGCTACTTCTACATACATATATACTTCTACATACATATTTACAAAACACTAGGCAATATATTCAAACTGCCACTTCTGATATGAATGTTGTTGAAATGTGCGGCATTCCTTCATTGTGTTTGGTTAACATTATCATTCTTTTAGTGCAAACACCTTTAGATGTTGTTGTAAAAGATAACTTAAATGTGAGAGAACAGAAGAGTTCTCTCAATACCTGGTATTGAATACTGTTTGCAACTTGTAATATCATCATGTTACTTCCACTCTAACATCAGAAAGAAAATGGAAATAAAGTGATGGTTTCCCAGCCCGACTCCAATTCCCTGAGATGTTTATATAACTACATAATATTGACTAGTGAACAGGCAGCTTCGGTCATTTGTCTGCTTATATTTCCTGGCAAAATTTGTCCTCTGCTTTTATATAAATGTGTGTATGTATGTATGTATGTATGTATGTATGTATGTATGTATGTATGTATGTATGTATGCATGCATGCATGTATGTATATATACATACAAATTTATTATCTTCAAAGGATACATTCACATAACCATGGCTAAACAATTTCTAGGGGAAATAGTTTGAGTACAAACTATTTAATACATGTAGGCATACTTGTAAGATGTGGAATTGTGATTAATGATTCTAAAATCAATAAGGATTACAGTGCATCATGATTCAATGTTTTTAGTAAGGGAAATTACTGCATAGGAACATTCAGTCTCATTCATATGTACAAATTGCTGGAAACACAGCTGGAAATCAGCATAAAGTGGATATATCACATCCAGCATGTTTGTGCTTAGATCATTCCTGTGTACATTTATATGCATATTATTCATCTATAATTTTCTTTTTATCTGCTAGATGGCATGTGCATACGTCATATCCAATTATATTCCTTTTTAGCTATACTACTGTCAGGTTCCACTTACTTCTTCTCCACTGTTGAATAAATTGGCAGTTAATGAATGTCCTTGGAAACATACTCAGAGATAAATAATAAGCTGCTGTATCTAATCATAAGTGTACATCCAGTGTACATGTTTACTCTCAGAATCCTAAGAAAGATACCTTAACTTAGTCCATGCATCCAGAGAATTCAAGAGTAGTAATTATAGATCAGGCTTGTAACAGACCCTCCTTTATAACTCTGAATATTTATGTGGCTTACAACAAAAAGTTCATGACTGTTTAAAATCCTCTACTGCCACAGAAATGCCAAATGATTACTGGGATCAAGATTTCCATTATGATTGCTGCTCTATGTCATAAATCCAAGGGATTGCAAGCTTGTACAACCACTCTGGAAATCAGTCTGGCGGTTCCTCAGAAAATTGGACATAGTACTACCGGAGGACCCAGCAATACCTCTTCTGGGCATATACCCAGAAGATCTTACAACTGGTAATAAGGACACANGCTCCACTATGTTCATAGCAGCCTTATCTATAATAGCCAGAAGCTGGAAAGAACTCAGATGTCCCTCAATAGAGGAATGGATACAGAAAATGTGGTACATTTACACAATGGAGTACTACTCAGCTATTAAAAACAATGAATTTATGAAATTCTTGGGCAAATGGATGTATCTGAAGGATATCATCCTTAGTGAGGTAACCCAAATCACAAAAGAAGTCACTAGATATGCACTCACTGATAAGTGGATATTAGCCCAGAAACTTAGAATACCCAAGATATATCTTGCAAAACACAAGAAAACCAAGGATGATCATCGTGTGGATTCTTCATTCCTCCTTAGAATAAGGAACAAAATACCCATGAAAGGATATAGGTACAGAGACAAAATTTAGAGCTAAGATGAAAGGATGGACTATCCAGAGACTACCCCATTCGGGAATCTATCCCATCATCAGCCACCAAACCCAGATACTAATGCACATGCCAGCAAGATTCTGCTGAAGGGACCCTGATATAGCGGCCTCTTGTGAGGCTATGCCAGTGCCTGGCAAACACAGAAGTGGATGCTCACAGTCAGCGATTGGATGGAACACAGGGCCACCAATGGAGGAGCTAGAGAAAGTACCCAAGGAGTTGTAGGGGCTGCAACCCTATAGGTGGAACAACAATATGAACTAACCAGTACCCCCTGAGTTCGTGTCTCTAGCTGCATAGGTAGCAGAAGATGGCCTAATAGGCCATCATTGGGAAGAGAGGCCCCTTGGTCTTGTAAACTTTATATGACCCGTCACAGGGGAAGGCCAGGGCCAAGTAGTGGGAGTGGGTGGGTAGGGGAGCAGGGGCGGGGGTGGGGTATTGGGAACTTTCGGGATAGCATTTGAAATGTAAATAAAGAAAATAATAAAAAAAAAATGGGAAAAAAAAAAAGAAAGCTTACTGGTTAAAAAAATAAACCATAAGTCAATGTTTCAAAAAAGCTGAAGTTGAGAAGGTGAAAGGAGCCACAAGAAGTCTTGCCCAAGGTTCGTGTTTTACATAAAGCTGCAGTTGGGACTTTACACAGGAAATCTCTGTACTTTTTATTTCTGGTTCAGAGGATTTACATGCTCTTTCTAATGATCTGGGCCTTCAGCTCTTGGTAATGTATCCCCGTTCCCAGCTTAGTGCTCATGCAAAATTGAAGCACTTTGGAGACAGTTTAGTGGCTGCAGATGAATCTCAATGTGCAGGAAGAGGCATAATGGCTATTTAGCACTTGCTAAGAGAAGCTGAGGAAATCAGGGAGAAAAATCTATTGAACTTGAGCCATCTGGGAAGCCAACCGAGAGAGGGTACATTCACAGTGTGTTTGCATTCCCATTGTGTTGCTATCCAAGTGAAAAGGCACGTGTGTGCATACATGTGTGTATGTGTGTGTGTGTGTCTATGCATGTGCATGTGCTTTTGTGCACACGTATGTGCAAACCTGTGCATGTTTCACATGTGTATGGGCACATGGATGAGGATGTTAGTGAGTGAAGACTGCTCTTTGCACTGGCATTTCGATTTGGCTTTGGCAACTACATGGGGGAAATTGTGATCGTGAGAGTCGATAGGCCTTGGTGAGATCAGGACTGGTACAGGACAGGGTTGGCACAGATGCTGTGGACATGAGGAAAATGAGGGTTAAGTAGGGCCAGAATGGCCAGAATAAGCAGTTCCTTTCCTGTCTCTGGCTCAGAGTATAGCATGACAGATCATAGGAGCTTAGGGAAGCTGATACCAAATACTAGAAGATGGTTGTTGCCATCTGTTACAGCTGTACTGAAAAACAGAAAACAAGGCAGGAGAGCAAGGCAGGCAGGTACTTTTGCTTTGATGCCCCACCACTCCTCCTTACTGTGACCTTTGCTTGATACCTACTTGTTAACTTTACCATTGCTCATGCAACACTTTTCCCACAATAATGTCTCTTATCTGCTGGTTTTCAAGCTGGCTTTGCATGCCTGTTTAAATAGGGAATTTGAGACAAAAAGGCAAATACAGGAACAGTAGATATAAGAAAATATCTACTCTGTTCCCAATAAAATAATAATCATGCTAAATTGTGTAACCCCAACCCCACAAAAGAAACATCTATGCTGAGATCCCTAGAGTCTGTGAATGCACTATTCTTTGGCATGTGGCCTTTAAAAAATCATTAATAGAAGAATACTGTAATCATCCTGGATTGTTTAGGTGAGCACCAATGCCAAGAGCACAAATGTCCTCATAGAAGACCCACAGAGGGCAGCCACAAGGAAGAAGGAGATGCAAAGATTGAATCAGAGGCTACACTGATGGGCCACAAGCTCAGAGATTCTGAGAAACTGCCAAATTATGCCTTTTGCTCCTGGGTCATTGAGGGAAGAAGCGTGGTTCTGCTCAATTTCAGACTTCTGGACTATGAGAAAAAGAAACCTCAGTTGTTTGAAGTCGCCACATCTGTGATAATTTCTGACAGTGGGCCTGGTAAACAAGTATGGCAACTGGAAGCATGCCCTGTCTGTCTTCCTATACAGAGCGGCCAAGAACATCTGACGGAGCAGAAAGTGAGGACAAGATGTCTGCCTGGAAGTGGTTTTTCTGGTTTCACAAATGCCCCCCAGAAATGGGTGTGGAGAGGCAGCTTTTTCTTCTTTAACATAATTCCTTACACAGTGGACCGTTGTGGAGGACCATCCAGGTTGTAGCTATCAAAAGAGGCATAGTGTTCTCTCCCTGTCATCCCTAGTCGTCCCCTGCTCAGCACATTCCCCTGGGTTTTTTCACACAGAGATTTGAATTCACTTCAGATCAAGAGCCTCCACATTCTTAAGAAAGCAGCTTGCTGTCTCTCTGTCTCCACAGTTTAATAGGTAGATACAAGGGCTACAAAACTGAAGAAAGCAGAGGTTCTCTACTTCATAACTATGAAGTGTTCCACGGGTTTCATGAATGTATTAATTTAGACTGCAGAGAAGCTCCAGCAGATGTTAGAACCCGTCTCTTCCCTCTGGTTACTTTCGTCTATTTTGACCTTTTTCTTTCTACTACATGAGATGTTCTTTATAGGATCTTGGTTATTTCTTTACTTTCAGTTCCAAGACAAGTTCCCAGTTCATTTTTTTTTTTTTTTTTTTTTTGGTCTTTGCATGCACACTGCTTATGCAAGACACTTTACAACACAATCTCTCTTGCTAGATGGTTTTCAAGCTGGGTTGCATGGCTGTGTCAACAGAGAATTTGAGATAAATAGGCAGAGACACAGACAGCAGATATAGAAAGGTAGCTACTCTGTCCTCAGTAAAATAATTATGAGGGCTTGTGGGTGTTCGTATTGTATTTTCTTTTACCATGTTCAGTTGATATCCTCTGGAGGCCTGCTCTCTTTTTGAAGGGAGATGGAGGAAGATTGAACCTGGGGCAGAGGGGAGGTGGGGGAAATTGACAGGAGTAGAGGGAGTGGAGGCTGCAGTGGGCATGTATTATATGAGAAAAGAGTACATACATATATACATACATACATGCATGCATGCATACGTACATACATACATACATACATACATACATACATATATATACACACACAATCATTAGGACATGGGACAGGACATAGATGTCTGAACACATGCTCTCTGGTGGTTGACAAGTGCAATGAGGGTTAATAACACTGTTTTAATAGTTTCTTTTTGCTCTTTCCTTCACTTTTTGGGAAATTTCTTCTAGAACAGATTTTTTATAATCAGGTTAAACCTTTGATGAAATTAGGAGTGAATACAAGATATCTCTCTTAATATGAATTGTTGGTTTTTTTGTTCCTAGATATTATGCTTCTTACAGGCTGTGCCTGCTTTTTGTGCCAAATACACTGATACTTGGCAAATTGTAGCTATTGTGTTATACACACTGGCTTTGTATTTTCAAACGTGCTTTACAGAGGATCTGGCAAGAGTGGCTATTTGAACAGGCATGAGGAGAGAGATCTGGGACCAGCTGGCTAAGGGATGACTCAAGATTGATGTTAAGTTGGGGCAAAGACCAGGATACAATCTAGTGAAGTTGTTTCTCCTGTTTGCATTAGCCACTGAGAGTGGAATTTTCTAACTACAGCTGTTCCTTCTCTATTCCTTCTTTAGAGGGTTCAGAGTATCTTAAATGAGGAGCAAGAAAAACTACTATCAGGATTTAACATTGAATAAATTATTGGGAAACTTGTGGACACTAAGAATTAATAACAGAAACTTGGATGAAGGAAAACAATTTATCTCCTCAAAGAATGAAGAACAGCCATGTGGGCCATAGTCTTATTATCATGTTTGTTTATATGTAGTAAATAGGTTCAGACACTTAAAGTATTTATGCATATATATATATATATATATATATAGTATAGTATATATATATATATATATATATATATGTGTGTGTGTGTGCATGTGTGTGCATGCATAGTTATGTGCATGTGTGCATATAGCCAGGTATGTGTGTCAGAGAACAATCTCATGTTTTGTTCCTTAGATACCATCTACCTTGTGTTTTTAACTCTATCACTGGCTGAGGAGTCACAGTCATCAACCTGTCTCTGCCACCCCAATGCTGGGATTCGAGACACACACTGCCTTCCTTGGTTTTGTTTTACCTGTGTTTGGGGCTTGAACTACATCTTCAGGCTTGTGTGGTAAACAATTCACAGATTAAATCTTCTCACTCCCTCTGCCCCCACTACTCCAGGAAATATTAAATTTGCAGATAAGATTCTGTGAGCTTCAGTAAGCTGAATTTCTTTTTAAGTAGAAATGATTTCTTCTGTAAGTATCTAAAACGGGATGCTTTATCTGTTTCATGTTCTTTCCCATGAAAAGAAAGTACAAGAGACCTTCCTAAAACTCCCATTTCACCCAAAGGTTAGATTGGAAAAAAAAAAAAAAAGAAAGTACATGTTCCGACAATACTGTTATTCTGCTTTGAAGTGGGCATTTTTAAACTGGAAGGCACAGAGGATGCATGGTTACTGGGCAAATGGCACCATTGCCATAGCAACACAGTCACTAATGTTGTTCTCGAAAGCCCTGCTTGGATAGCAAGTAACCTAGATGAAGAATGTCCTTGGATACCTGCTTCTTATTGTAGCCCTGGGTGGGCATGAGGGGTGAGATTTGCTTTTTTTTTCTGGATTTATGAACACACATACACATAGACACAAATACATATATATATATATATATATATATATATATATATATGCAATTACATATTGGTATACTTGCATATTATAGATCATGTTAATCATGTTAATCCATGCTTTTGTCTTAGGGAAAAGACGAGAAATGGATGTTTTCCAGTTTGTTCTTAATGCTAATGTGAAATGTTTTTCTTGCAGTAAAAATGCTCACTATATACAATTTTACAAAATCTTTGGTTTTCTCTAATAAAACACAGGTTGTTAAAATTGCATGTCATGTTTTCTTACCATAACAAATCATGCTGCTGTCATATTTGTTCAATAAATGTGTGATATTAACATTTTCTATGCAATATAAAATTTAGACAATAGAAATATTACAGTTCTGCAAAGGTGCTGTAGTCAGGGTTTGTTAGGATATATGCAAAGTTTATAATATTGAGAATTTCAAAATGGAAAACAGAAATGGAAAAAAATGAGGGGGTCCATCCCATAATCAACCACCAAACACAGACACTATTGCATATGCCAGCAAGATTTTGCTGAAAGGACCCTGATATAGCTGTATCTTATGAGGCTATGCCAGTGCCTGACAAACACAGAAGTGGATGCTCACAGTCATCTATAGGACGGAACACAGGGCCCCCAATGGAGGAGCTAGAGAAAGTACCCAAAGAGGTGAATGGGTCTGCAACCCTATAGGGGGAACAACAATATGAACTAATCAGTACCCCCAGAGCTCATGTCTCTAGCTGCATATGTGGCAGAAGATGTCCTAATTGGCCATCATTGGGAAGAGAGGCCCCTTGGTTTTGCAAACTTTATATGCCCAAGTACAGGGGAACACCAGGGCCAAGAAGTGGGAATGGGTGGATAGGGGAGCAGGGTGGAGGGAGGGTATAGGGGACTTTTGGGATAGCATTTGAAATGTAAATAAAGAAAATATCTAATTAAAAATTAAAAAAAGAAAGAAAACGTGAACAGAAATAATCGAAGCATGTAATCTAAAAAGAATGACAGGCACTTTTGTTTGTAAGTTTTGAAAATAATAGCTGCACAGACCAGGTTTGGGCACAGTGTAGGAGCTCAAGTCATCTGCCCAGTAGGACCCATCTTTGTGATAAACTGGAAGTCGAAATCAGCAACCAAAATTCCAGTTCTGGAATTTGACTGAAATCTACTTTTGTTGATGCAGTTGAGACTTTGTCAGCCATGTTAACTCATGTGTTAAAGACTGATTTCAACAAATGTGAAATACATAATGTGAAATACATATCAATCAACTGGAAACAGTAACAAGCCAGGAGTAAGCAGAAGTGTCTAATTCAGGATAGCTGGTCCTCCATCTGGAAACTACTCTCTTGTGAAGTCATCAGCTTGACTCTGTGGGCAAATCTTCTTGTACTACATGGATCTTGTATCAGTTTTCTATTTTGATTTACCCAGTTCTGGGGCTAGCTTCATCTTGCAAAGAAAAAAAAAACTGTTAGTTTTTGCTACTCAAATGAATACCTCTGAGAAGGAAATCAAGTGAATAATAGGCTTATTTTCCAAGGCCATTTATTTTCATTAGCAGGACACTAAGTTATACATAGATGTCTCTGTGCTTGCAGAGGCAATATAGCCGTGACTCAAATGTAAAAAATTGTGGCATGGGTTCGAAAAAGCTTTCCAAATTTTAAGCATCACGTTACAGAACATTAAATAAAACCCACATAGCTTCTTTTAAAAATGTTCACTCTGGAAAAGGGGAGGGCGAGATACAGAGGACTGTGGGAGAGGGTGACTGGGAGAGGGGCAATGAGTGGGATGTAAAGCGAATAAGTACAAACTACATAAATTAAAAAAAAATTTACTCTAGTAATGAGGGCTGAGCTTAAGATGATTATGAACCACATCACATACCATGATTTACAGAATAAATCTTTCAGAAGACTGAGCTGATTAATGTATTCATCGAATCACCTTTTCATGAAACAGTATGGCTAAGTCCACCATCAGAACATTCATAGAATTCTGGTTACCTAAACTTAGCAGAGTGATTTCCCCAAGCAAATGCTTATTGACCATTTCTTCTTTTGATGTCCTATGCTTCTATCTTTGAAGATGACCGTTTTGCAAGTAACAGGTCAATACATGACATTCTATTGTAGCTTAAAAGACATATGATAGATAGATGATAGAGAGACAGATAGATAAAAATACACAATTCTTACATAAACATGATTTATGATAAACTACATTTTTATATGAAAATGGTTGAATATTGATACTTTCTCATATATTAAGGTAGTATTCATATAATTAACATACAAAGGAGCAAATGAAATTGTAATAAGTATAAGCAAGAGAAGTGAAGACATATTAGTTTCACTTTTATAGAAAGATTAATTTACAATACTCTCTGAGTATATCTCTTTAAGAACAAGGAGGATTTTGATAGAATCAGGTGGCAGGAAACCGGTTTGAAAAATAATTCCTTCAACATGTATTTATTAAACTTAATATCCAACATCAAGTATCCATGGAACTAGAACAGCAAAAATCACAGATACTACTTAAATTTTTTTTTTAAGATTTATTTTATTTATATGAGTACACTGTAGCTGTCTTCAGACACACCAGAAGAGGGCATCAGATCCCATTACAGATGGTTGTGAGCCAGCATGTGGTTGCTGGGAATTGAACTCTTCCTCTGGAAGAGCAGTCAGTGCTCTAAACCGCTGAGCCATCTCTCCAGCCCTAGATAATACTTTTCACTTCATGGAACATGCTCCTCAAATGGAGAAGAAAATTGTAGATTGCAGAAGTGTATATAACAAATCTCTCTCTCAAGTGTTAAAAATTACTAAGGGAAGAGAATGTCACCAGACTCACTTCATGAAGTTCCATGTGACATAGTATGTCCATGATATCAAGATAATAGAAAAACAGCATACACTTAATTTAATATAAAGCTTGGATCATGCCAACAACTCCTAAGTTAAAATAAATGACTGCCACACATCTATTAAGTTGAAAACCCTATGATTCTAAGACATGGAAATATAACATAAGAGTGTATGTGTAATTTAATAAAAATCTGTACAACCATCTCTCATTTCCCCTTGACAATCTCACACAACAGTTCTTGACCATTTCCCAGTGTGGCAGTAAGGTCTCATGATATTTTCATAGAAATTCACATGCATAATAGAAAACTATTTTTCTCTGAGGTAGAATGTACCATGTTTCACATGTTGAGATTCATATGACATGATCTATACAGACCACCTTCTACTCATGTTCTTCCAAAAAGTATGCATAGATACCCAATTTCCTAGGAGAATGTATTGAGAAGGGAAAGAGAGATTTTAGGAGGTTGTTAGGTCAGCTATGTGACTCAGACTTCTTGGGATATGTATCCCTTATAAGAAAGTAGGCACTCAACAGACAACCAATATTCACATACCTTCTTAGTTTTCAGATCTGAGGAATAGCTTTCTATTTTTATAATCTACTTGACTATAGTATTTTGTTATAGTAGCTGAAGCTGACTGAGACAACTTTATATTTTCTCCTGAAGAGGAATATAATTATTATGGTAGTTTTAAAAATGTTCAACTACATAAATAAATATAATAAATGTATCTGAATATGTACATTTATTGTACATATATATATATTTATTTATTTGTTTATTATCTTACAAAATAGCATATACTAAGGTAATTTAATGTATATATATGCATATATATATATGTATATATATATGCATATATATATATGAGTAAAACATTAAGCTTGTCTTTGTGTGGTAGAAAGAATTTATTAGGATAATACTAGGGAATTTGGTGAGGAACTGATTTGATAGAAAACTAGGAAGTATTTCCACGAGTATATGATCTATGCTATGGATGAAGGAAAAACATTCTAGATGTTAATTTTTGTTTATATTTTATTTATGAGTATGAATGTGTATATTTTATGTAAATGGATTAGCATCTGTGTACATAATATGTGTAGGGGGTCACATATGCCAAGGAGAAAACTTGGAGGTCAAAGACAACCTTGAAGGTCACATCTCTCCATATTTCTTTAGGAGGTCTCCAAGGATAGCATACATATCATTAGATTTTCATGGCAAACACCTTTAATATACAAAAGAGCAATTACTTGACACTATGCTTTCAGCTTATAATGACCTGGAGATTAGACTGTTGTAGAGATTAGCTTTGTCTTAGAAGTGGTAGAGACACACTTACATTATCTAGCAGATATATAATAAAGACTTATGCTCTGTGGGTAGAGGTAAGAATTTAAAATAGTTGGCTTTGAATCTTAGAGAAACACCTTCTTCAGTTTTTCCCCTCCTTCAAACAAAACAAAACAAAACAAAACAAAACAAAACAAAACAGCCTGTATTGTTGTAAAAGGAACAAAGAATTTAAATCAGTAGGAGGTAGGCGAAGAATTTGGAATTCTAGCACCTAAGAGGCAGAAACATGGAATTTCATGGACTACTTAAAATGCATCTATCTCTTTGGTTGGGAGATGTAAATTAATTAATAATTTAAAATAGAGTCTATCTCAAAAGTACTAGAAGACTAATTTGGGGAAGAATGATGTATTTGTTGATCTTTTTAGTTGGAAAAGTAAGGAAGAAGCTACAATAACTGCATTTTGAAAATATCATCCTGAGTGAAGTAACCCAGTCACAAAAGAACACACATGGTATGTACTCACTGATTAGTGGAGATTAGGCAAAAAGTTTGGAATACCCATAATACAACTCACAGACCATATGAAGCTCAAGAAGAGGGAAGACCAAATTGTGCATGCTTCAGTCCTACTTAGAAGTGGGAAGAAAATAATCACATAATCATGGGAAGTGCAGGAAGGGAGGGAACAGGGAGGGAGAGAGGAGGGGGAGGGAAAAAGGGGGGCATTATCAGGTGTGGAGGAGACTGGAGAGAAGTACAGAGGGTCAGGAATTTGAATAGTGGTGTGTAGCAGTGGGGGATGGGGAACTAGAGGTAGCCACTAGAAAGTCCCAGATGCCAGGGAAGCAAGAGGTTCCCAGGACCCAACAGGGATGACATTAGCAAAGGGGAGATAAAACCTGTAGAGAACAAATCCAGTAGTTAGGCACAGCCCCCATCTCAAAAATATTAACACAGAATTGCTTCTGTTTAAAGGAAACTCAGGACAAAGTGTGGAGCAGAGACTGAAGGAAAAGCCATCCAGAGACTGCCCCTCCTAGGAATCCATCCCATCTGCAAACACCAAACCCAGACACTATTGCTGATGCCAAGGAGTGCTTGCTGACAGGAGCATGATATAGCTGTCTCCTGAGAGGTTCTGCCAGATCCTGACCAATACAGATGCAGATGCTCAAAGCCAACCATTGGATTGAGCAAGGGAACCCCAATGGAGAAGTTAGGGGGAAGGACTGAAGGGTCTGAAGGGGATTGAAATCCCATAGGAAGAAAAATATCAACTAACTGAACCACCTAGAGCTCCTAGAGACTAAATCACCAACCAGACTACACATGGAGGGACCCTTAGCTCAAGCTGCATATGCAGCAGAGGATGGCTTTATCTGGCATCATTGAGTGGCATCATTATCAGGCCCTTGGTTCCGTGCAGACTCGATGCCCCAGGGTAGGGGAATGCTAGGGCCAGGTAAGGCTGGAGTGGGTGGGTGGGTGGGTGGAGGACTACCCTCATAGAAGTAGCGGGGAGAGAGGATGGGATAGGTGTTTATGGAGGGGAAACGGGGAAGTGCCAATAACATTTGAAATGTAAATAAATAAAAGTAACCAATTAAAACATGTATCAAAAATAAGAATACAAGAAGAGAAAGAATAATGGAAGAATAATTCAGGATTGAGATGGGATTAATGTGTCTGTAGAAGGCCCTTCGTGAGATTTGGAATAGAGGCAATCTACTTGAATGTATGCCCAGCTAGACATTCTCTGTGTGACTATTTTTTTCTTTTCTTTTCTTTCTTTCTTTCTTTCTTTCTTTCTTTCTTTCTTTCTTTCTTTCTTTCTTTCTTTCTTTTTTTTTTTTTTTTTTTTTTTTGTTACATGTAAATGTCAAGAAGGCATATAGCAACATGAAGAGCACACCACAGCTGCCTTCTTGGATAGGACTGGGAACTGAACTCAAAGCCTCAGGCACACTGGAAGCACTCACTATGCCACGCCCACACAGCTAAGAGACAAAGGCATCCTGTGCTCTGTTTCTACCTCATTGTGCAATTTGGAGATATTTAGCTTCTGTATCCTGCTGAGCCTCAGTTTCCTTGTTCATAAAAGGAGCACCCAGAATGCATCTCATATGAGATTTATGAGACACTTAAAGAGCATCAGACATACAAAATGCTTACTGTGAGGTTCAGAGCACCTTTTTATTGTGGTGTGTTGGTCTTAGTTATTTTGAGAATAATTAAAGATGAAAGGAGAAAAAAAAATCTAAGAGATTATTAAAATTTCAAAACAACTGTGGCTTTCTTAACTTGCCTGCTTCTTGGGAGAAGCAAACCATTTGCTCTCACATGGTGGATTATAGGTGCCATGGAAACAGGAGTTGTAAAGACTGAGTAAACAGAAAGCAAGTCACTGAGCCTGAGATGTTCTTTAAAATATAACCGTAAATTATTGATCAGGCCCACATTTCTATGTGATATGGAGGCTAGAGAGATGACTCAGTGGTAGAGAGCTCTTGATTCTCTGGCAGAGGACCCATACTTGGCCCACACCCATTTCTTCAGTTCTGGAGAATCATCTCCTTTCTTCTGGATCATACAGGCACAAAACACAGGTAAGGCCCATACATACACGCAGGTAAAACACTCATACATATAAAGACAAATAAATAAATATTGCGATATGATATTACTGTGTCACCAGATGAATAATTTCTGAATACTATAAACATGTACCAGAGTTTTCATTTCCTTATTTTTCTTGGTCATATAAAAGAAATACAAGTTAGTTTAAATGGTGAAAAGGCAAACAGTTAAGTGTAGTGAGGGCTTTAATTAGTAGACTTAATTTTGACCACTGATATAGTTTTGTTAAATGAGTGTCAGTAATCCTTTGTTTCAAACCTCAGAAGATGAAGGACCATAGAATGCTTTAAGAATTTAAGAGGGACACTATTTTTGTTTTCCATTTAATTTGGTTTGGAAAAGGGTCTCAAGATAGAGCTTAGGGTGACCTTGAACTCACTAGTTATCCTAGGCTTTCTTTGAACTGCTAATAATTTTCTTGCTTCAGCCTTCTGAGTGATGGAACAGCAGATGTAAGCCACTGGGTTAGGAGCAAGTAAAAGAATTTTTAAGATCTCTCTTCTTCAAAGTGTTTATTAATTTTTCAAATGTGAAATTATCTTGCTAGAGACTTTGTTAAAGGCAATTAGCTATGCTTAGTTGCTAGGAAATGGGATTGCTACTAAATATGATTTGCATGTGTTGTTCTGAGGAAGATATAACTATAAAATGAATGTGTTTGCCATGACTTTTGTCTGTTCTGTCATTTTAGGAAAATGTGATTTTTTTAAGACACTAAAAATATTTCAGTTTTGCAATGTATTTCAAGACTTAATATATTCTAATATTTCTTGCTTAAAAAAAAACCCCACCATGGTCCTCTCAAAATAATAAAATCAGAATGTTAAACTATAGAGCTGAGGACCCAAGTTGCAGGTGAATCTAGTTTTATAAAAGCAAATAAACAAACAAAAAACCCCACAAAGAATTCTACTCCCATTCCATCTTTGCAGTGTTTGGTCTCAGAAGATGGCAAGGAACTCTAATATACGAGACCAAGAAATTTCTACACATTTTGTCTAGATTGGGGATTTATAGTAGCTGGAAGAGAGCTGCAATAAAGTGGTGTAGCTGTTCAGTGGGTTTCATTATTTATGATTAAAATAATATATTCAAAAACTGAAAAATATCAAACAACAAAAGTCTCAAGTCATCACCCTAGATTCTTAGCTGTAAACATCTTGGTGTGTGTTTATGCAGAAAGTTTCAACTGCTATACAAAAACATGTGTATCTCACCCTTCTTTGCACAGGAGCAAAATACAGAGGGAATGCTGGGTTCTCTAATTTGGATTTTGTGTTCGGTTTTAACTAACAGAATTTACACAGCTTCATCAGTGGAAAAACTTCACTTAAACAACAACAACAACAGCAGCACTACAGTAATCAATTCTAGGAAAGAACATAATCAACAGGGCACAGTAGACAACTTGCAATATTAAATCTTTGTGTATATATATATATATATATATATATATATATATATATATATATATAATTTTACTTGTAGGAAATCCCTAGACTCACTCGCCTGGCAGAAGCAAGGTGGGGGAGGGTATAATGGATTTCAGTATTGGTGCTAATTTCATACTGGCATTGCAATTTGTGCCCCAGTAAAAAAGGTCTTTAATTCTTGTTTTGAAGTAGAAAACATCTTCTTAGATGTTTATTTATAATTAGCATTTGTTTGCCTAGAATTACATGTTCTGATGTTGGTTGGTTTTCTTATGGGTGCTAGTGCATTTTCTGAAATGTAATTTAAAAATATTTGCATAGTAACTAAGTTATCTCTTTGACTCATGTTAATCAATGTTGATATAAGTTTTTAAAATTATCCTCCTTGGCTCTGTTTGTGGTATTTTAAAATTCAATTAGGTAATGGTTTCCTATAAGAACTATTTTGTGTTTTAATTTAAAAGGCTTGGCTGTCCTATTACTGAAATGTGTAACCAACCAACAAACGGTGATGGTGATGAGGATGACGATGATGACGATGATGATAGTGGTGGTGGTGATGATGATGGTAATGATGATGGTGACGTCACTCGATAACATCTAGAACTTACTTTAAATAATGAAATATGATACATATTTGGTGTATCTATTTCTTTCCCTTTCGCCTTGCTAACTCAATGCATGTACTAATCGACTCCTTTGACTCCTTTTTAACTGGTTATACAATCATCACATTCTGGAAGGTTTTTTTTTTTTTTTTTTTTTTTTTTAACTATTTTCATGTTTTAACTAACCAAATCTTAACTGTAGATCTGTGTGTGATCTTTTGATGTCTTTTATTTTAGGTTTTTAAAGACTCTTTGATTGCACTTCTATCTCAAGTTGCACTGAGCTGTTATTAGAAGTTACTCTACATTAAAGTGTGATAATCTTTCAGGATCACTATAGATGGCAAGTATGTCAAAACTATTTATCATGTATATTCAAGAATAATATATACATTTGTGTATGTGTGTGTGTTGTGTTCATACACAAATACACAATTATTTTTATAACTAGGTAGAATTTGAAAATGTTCTTTCTAAAGCTAGGTGTGTACTTAGTGGTAGATCCCATGCCCAGCATGCATGAGGTCTATGATCTATCCCCAGTATCACAAAGGAAAAAAAATCCTTCAAATTTCTTAACTTCATAACTACATAATTGCTTTTACATTGATATTCTAAATGACATACTTTGCTAATTTGAATTGGCTGTCTGTACCTAGAAAAATAATGAGTTACACTATTTTGAGCAGCTAATTTACTATATTCTCAATATTTGTAATTTTTTTCTTTGAAACCGCATAAATTTTCCATGTATACAAAATTATGTCATATGTCATAAATGGTAGTTTTCTGCTTTCCTTAGAACTTTTACACATCTTACTTATTTATGCTCTCTAAAATGCTTATTAATAGGTTAGAATGATTCTCTCAGCACTAGTGTCTGTAGATACCTTTGTGTATGTGTCTAGTTTGGCACTGAAGGATAATTGCTAACTTCCTAGCAAAGTTTCATTTAGAAATAAAGGCCAACAAAAATTGTACAACATTTGATTCTCTCTCTGCCCTCACGTACTGGAACTTTTCCCTTCACTCTCATGCCTTCATCCTGAATTCGTGTGTGTGTGTGTGTTACTAACATATGGAGAAGTTATCAGAAGTGCTGAATATCAGACACTTCATTTTTATTTATAATCTTCTCATATAGACCTTTTCGTTAATTATTAAGACATGCCTAAATACGTTGATTCTTGTTTTTACATTTCTGATACCTTGCATGTATTATTAAAAGTCTTTGTATATGAAATCTTCAGAAATAAATGGGCTGAAATCAAAAAATTCAATTCTTTTGAGATTTTTGTCAACATCTGGTAGCGTTATTTTCTGAGTAATTAGATGAAGAGGTGAGGCATTTCCCTGATGTCAGCTTGCCTATGATTGGATAATCCCTGTTTTCTGTGGTCAGCAGCTTGCAGTCAGTGAACATACTGACTAGCAGATGAACAGCAATTACCTAGAGCTGCCCCTTGGTTTCCAGGCACCATTTATACTATGTACATACATGTTTTACATGTCCTTTCGAGATGCATCTTCTCAATCAATAGCCTAGTCCATGCCTTTAATTACCATCTCTTCAATTGATGTTGTTGGGGATGTGGAATGTGCTGGTCTGTCCTTGTTTCAGATTAAACCAACAGAAAGGCACACACTGGAATTATCTGCAAATTTGAAACCCTCAAACTTCTCTCTGTATGTAGAAAAATAAGACGTAAAAATGTTTCTCATTTCTGTCATTTTAATTCCTGATAGCTTGAAAGTGTTGATTAATAATGTCTTAACTCTACTATATAGTTTAAAACCATAACATATTTAGGCCTGAATGTTTTAAGTGCTAGTCTCCCTGCTGGAGATGAAAACACTTAAGCCACAGAAGAAACATTCCTGTCTTCTAATTTAAGAGAAATATAAGATATTGCATAACTATCTTTCATTGGTAATTGTGAACTAAAACATCACAAAGTTTCACTGATAGCTAATTTTCAAAGAATTATTTAAAATATTCTATAAAATAATATCAGGTATGTATGCAGACCAATGTTGGGCAATGATGTCACCAAGCTCAATGTATTCTCATTTTCTCATGACTCCTGGATGGCAGGAGATTTATCTTTGATTTCTGTACAAGTGAAATTCAAAGATATCATTTTCCAGGATGCTCCCACTTAGTCATTCTATTGATTCCATATTATGTATCTTATTGAACAGTCTCATAGTTCATCAACAATAAAGCATTTATCATTGATGGCTTGCTTTGCATTGCATAAAATGAGATCATTAATTCTTAACCTAACTGATTCAAAGGTTTTTGCCAAAGGATAATAGCTCCATTTTCAGCCTTGCTAACTGAAGTAGTATTGTGACAACAGCATAGTAGAGTAAGTGAGTCCTGAGCCACAATCCCAAACTCACCGGAGGTTTCATCTACTCTCTCGTCTACCACGTGATCCTTCTGATGAACCCACTCACTGTTGCACTTGAAGTAGATCTGGGTGGCAGGGCTGGCTTTACAATACAGGTTCACAGGCTTGTTCTTCACAATGTAAGCTTCCTCGGGCTCAATGAGGAAGTGTGGCAATGGCTCAGGCGGGTCAGATGGAAAGGTTTCTGGGAGTTCATGAAAAAAGTCATCATCTGGTAAAGGAACAGAAAGTGGAACATGGTCAAAAATGGAACTCTTGTCTTCTAGTAGCTATTTGACTTTAGAAAATGAAGTTTACTGAAAAAAAAAAATAAGGTTTTGAATGCCTGTTATACGCAAAGAAATAGTTAGAAATATTGACTGGGTGATCAGCAAATAATCTGAATTATTATTCTATTTTCTGTGTATGACAAAAACTCAATCTCAGGAAGAATAAGGGAATGAGAGGCAATCTGCAAAAGTCCAGGTTCTTGTCACCAACTGAAGCTGTGATAGTCACAATGTATTATATGTATTATGCAATTCCCAGTGTACAAGGTTGCTATGAAAAGCTGACAAAAGGGACTAGAGAGATGTCTCAGTGGTTTAAGGTACATTTTTCTATTCCAGAGAACCTGGGTTCAGTTCTCAGCACCTACATGATAACCCACAGCCACCTGCAACTCCATTTCCAAAGAGTGTGATGTCTTCTTTGGCCTGGATGGGCAGTCCACACATTTGGTGCACAGATACACAAGCAAGCACAACAGCCACAATTCAAAAATAAATACTTAAACAAACAAAAGCAGCTTCTATCACAAGAATAAAGCTTGCTTTAAATCTTTTGCAAAGATTTGAACAAAAATATTGGAAATGTGAATTAAAGTTCTTTAAGTCCCATTGCAAATTGACCATTAGTTTCCAAGGATACATTTAATTATTTTATTCAGCTGAAAATATTCATTGAGACTAAAATTGTCTAGGCACTGGAAATGGGTGAGAACATCAAACTGGTCACTAGCGTAGCCACAGTAGAAATCCTATCTGGTCTAAACTTGAATTTTACTTCAGATGTTATATGGTATTATGTGACCATTAGAAAAATTTTAACCTCACTATAAAAGTTTTCATTTCTATAGTTTTGAAAATTGTCAAAAGTGTTCCTCTATCTGATATTTCAACATCACTGAATAAATCTAATCTAAAAATCACTGGAGAGATTTGTACACTTTGAAGTCCCTTTGTTTTTCTTATCTTGAATTCCACATGATTTCAAGTTTTAAAAATCATATGTGTTTGCTTTAATAAAGTCTAGTAATGGTTTATAAAATCATAGGAGTCCTTCTATTATGATATTCATTATACCTGATAGTTAGCTTTTTATGAGGGACAGAAAAGAATAAACTATCATTAGTCCATAAATATGCTAACATAGTATGTTAAAACTTATAGCTCAAATGTAAAAAAAAAAGTACTTTATAAACTCTCTGAAAATGCTCTTCTGTGGCAATAGACATATGATATTGGCATATAGAGGTTGACTGTGCAGATATCGCCATGAAAATCTTTATATTATGCATTCGGTTGCTATCCCATTTTTGGGAGGTAGCCATTGGTGAAGTAGACATCTGTCCACTAAGCAATCTTGCCTGTGACTTCTTTCATCTAGGTCACGGGATAGCTTTCAAATAGTAATGACATCAGGTCATTGCCAATCTGTTTTGGAGTGAAAATTGGGTTTACTTGAATCACAGCTAAAACCAGTTTTCAAAGCTGCTTCACAATACTTTAATTCCTGATATTGTAGAGATGGTGTTGGCTCTAACTAAGCTTTCTTTATTACCCCATCTCCTTGATATACTTCTTTATGCTAAGGCTTCATTCTAGTTTTTCCACCATTGATAAAGAAGGACACAAACTGTCAGCTTACTAAAGAATAACCTTGTTTACACCAGTTTCAGCTCCACTAGTCAATATGCAAGACCACTCAAGACTGCTCAAATAAACAGAGCTAGCAAGGCTAAGGGACTGTACTATTGACAGATCCGTCTGCACAAATTTGATGTCTTGAATGCCTTACCCAATCTTTCTGTCATATTCAGGAGCACTTCCTTTTATATGTGAGGATGTACTAGGCTGATAATCAATAAAGCTATACAAAATGCCACACTAAGATTCTACTGAAGCATAGCTCTTGTTCCATTATTATTCATGAAAACAAACAAGACAGTAACTCTAATATAGTTCACCTTCCTTTTGGATTGTGTTTGCATACATATAAACAAGGAAATGTAGTTAAAACTAACATTTACACAAGCATGCAAAGGATAAAATATGTTCCAGCAATTGTTTTAAGTGTAGCTTGCTCCTTTAAAAGAAATTATTACAAAGTGCTTGGTAATTATACACATCTATTTTATTCAGTAATGCAGTATATCCATTTGTATGCTCATATCCCATAGTATGTGTTTATGAACACTAAAATTCAGTTATCTCACCTGCCCGAAAACATGCATCTCTCTGGTCTCATTATTTTATTATAACTACTGAGAGGACAAATAATAATGGAAGATGAGCAAAATGACGTGCATATTTTCAAGCTAAAAGAAGCTCAGTGAAATGTTAGGAGGAGACTTTATAATTTAATATATATCTAAAACACTTATGAGCAAAGTAAATGGGAGTTTCCTTAATTTTGAGTTTCACCATAATATCATCATTACACATGAAAGAAATTAGCCTGTGCCTTGTTTTGAAGTTTCATATCACTGATATCTCCAATTGCTTGCAAACACTTAGAAGGAAGTTTAATAAAGAATCCTGTCTATCCTAAGAGAAAACATTTTCTTCCTGTGATGGAACTTGTATTTATGTTATATATAATTCTCATCTCCACAGAACTCATCTCTTTGTGTTCCTCTAGAAAGGTGCCTTAACAGACAATAGTCCATTATCTTAATATTTCTTATGGTACCCATATTGTAAACTCCAATTTGCAGCCTAGGTGAAATCACATTATACATTATGCCTTATTTCTAGCACTCAGTTCAACTGTAGGAATGACAATTGGCCAAGATAATTCAAGACCCTGAGTTAGTGGATATGTGTAGTAGAATAAATACAACAACAACAACAACAAAAAAAAAAACACGCTGATTGTTAGCAGGCTTATAGACTGTTCTGAAATTTCTACTTTTTCCCTTTCACGAGGCACCATCTGTACCACACAAATCTCATAAGCTCGTATAGATAACACCACCTGATCATTGTAAGCATGCTAAGAAAATGCTTTCTGACTGTTGCTCCAGATAAAAATTCTAAGAGGCAGTATTCATTTGCCAGGTATCATGGCTTTTTTTTTAAATAATAAATTTGATTTTAAAACTTTTTCTAATGTGTTTTTTAAATAAAAAAAATCAGTTCCCCTTGACCAAAATGATACAAATTAATTTTCAAAGTATATAAATATCTAGCATGCCTATATGTGTTTAATAAGGAGAACATAGTCAGCTTGTAATGGCTCTGACTCTACATGAATACACTGTGGCTTTGTCCTGTGTATTTGCTGCACACATAATTGCCTCTTACTTTGCCAACCTGTTTTATGTAATTTTTTTAAGCTTGAAAAGATTTTTAAAAAGTTAACAAATATTTAAGACTAGAGTGAATATAACCTGAGGATCATGATCATATTGTGTTCATGTTCATTTTCATATTTCAGAAGATTTAAAAAATTATTTGTATATGTATGTGTATTATGGTTGTGCATACACGTATTGTAGCCAGAGTATAACACATCCCCTGCAACTGGAGTTAAAGGTGCCTAATGTGGGTGCTCAGAATACGCACAGGGCTAGCTGTGTAGTTTGTATGGCCCAATACAGAATGAAAATTCAAAGATCCTATCTTAAAACATGTGAATATTTCTGAGAATGAAATAAAAATATTAAATGAGGCCCTAGTCCTTTGAGACAGAACAGGTCACACACATTAGTTAAGCAGCCAACCTACCTATGGATGAAATAAATGGGAATTCTGTTCCATACATGACACCATCCTAGGGACTATTTATGGGGATTTCAGTTATTTTGTAATGTATACTGAGTTGTTTCTAAAAGATGGCATTTTAGACTGAGAAACCTTGGCTCTGGTCCATTCCATGCTGCAGAAGATGTGTGGCAATCTGGGCACAGCCTTGCCTTATGAGTTATTGTTGTTCCCACCTGCTGGGCAGCACTCGGTAGAAGCACCTATACAACCGAGGCCACTTCCAATAGGCTAGCTCTGCACTAACTCCATAGACTACATACTGAGACCACCTTAGAAGCCTGTTGATCTTTCTCTACAAGCAAATCAGCTTTCGAATACTAACAAGTCATTTCACAAAACTTGAAACTATAAAAGACTAACCCTGAGTTTTCACCCAACAGAGAGATCAGTAATAAACTGTCTTGCCAATTTGTATTTACATATCAGTAGAGGTGATATCAGGAAGATGATAGGAACCCAGTTTATAAACACAGCTTCAGACTGTGAACTTATTTTGAGCAATGTGTTTCAACTATTTTAAATTACTACTTCTTATAAAGACATATATGTCAACTTGAAATTAAATGCACTAATTTAGGCAAAATTAGTTCAATAATGAAACTGATAAGTCTTTATGTGCAGTTTATTTGTATTAACAAAGTAAAATTCTCATGGTGATTTATTTTCTATTTGGTGAAGTTGGTTTCAACATAAAGCTAGATATGGCTTTTTTGTGTGGATAAAGGATTATTATTCATTTTATTCTCTTCTAACATTGGACTTAAATTTCTACTTTCTACCATTACTGAATAGTATTACAATAGCAGTGCTGTCTTTATCTGGATTTCAGTACATCTTAACATTTCTGTTTCTATTATCACATACAGGCATTGGCTTTTTCATTTATATACAAGTGAGGAAAGCTTTGTACCATGTATTATCTTTATAGATTTTCATTCCACCTAATTCTTGACAGGAAAATATTATGCTATGAACATCAATCTAGGAAGCTTTAGGTTGCTGGTTTTATTGCTATATCAAGCCTTAACTTTCATCAACTTAATACATACATTTCTACATTTCTGAATCACACGACTTAAACTATTATTGCTCATAGAATGAAATATAGGGCCATTATCTTTTTGTGTGAGACTTGAAGCATATTCTTCTAAAATGAATTTTGCTTCCAAAGAACTTGAGAGCAATTTAAAATGAATGACTAAAAAGCTAATTTTATCTGCATTTGGCCACTCATCCATCAGAGATATAATGTATGATATATTACCAAAAAAAAAAAATAACAGTTGGAATTAACTGTTTGAATAAGACTCTAGGCTACTTTTAATATTTTGATTAAAATATCCTTTGGAAGACAAAATCTATGTTCTACATATCAAGAAACATATCACTGGATTCACCCTTTAAATCCAAATAGTTGGATCAATAATGCCTTAAATGTATTCCATAGTTTTGATCTACTGAATATTTCTAACTTCAAAAGAAAACCTTTTTACTTTCAAAGAAATATTTTCTAAGTACATCCTTCTACTCCTAGGAGAAATATAAAGTTAAAATGCTATTTGACATTTAGCTGTTTCTGAAATAGAAGGGCTTCCTTATGCTCCAGGTAAGCTCTCCTCTCCTCTGGCTTTCATGCTTTGAAACCCTCTTATTCTCTTGCTTATTTCCTCTTCTATGTAAGTTCTACTGTACACCTGAAAGAAAAATTTTAAAAAACCTATTTTTTCTCTTCATATAACTTGCCAAGTATAAAGGAAATAAAGTGGCCAGTTTCATTTGCTGAACAGTTCTGCTAAAAAATATAAATATTGAAGAGCTGATGAAAGTATATTTACATAGAATATCAAGAGCTCAAATGGGCATCAGAATGAAGAGGATTTACAATATATCTTTATAATGTAATTCTCTTTATATATAGTATGTATTTATCTAAAAAGGCTGCCTCACTCTTTTGAATCCACACTGTATACAAAGTGACATAAAATTTGCATACATGTGTATGAATATATTTACTGAACCACTGTTTATGTAAACCCACACAACATATTACAATCAAAGCCATTAAAATTTATTGACATGCGATTGAGCATATCTAACCTTCAACTGAAGTATTTTTCAATAGTTTTCTGAAATATCCAACTGTAGACATACTGCTTATCTGTAAAAATAAGGACCGAAATTTGTATAAAGATTTTTTTTGTTGTTTCAACAGACAGGGAGATGTTTGTGTGAATTTTGTGTTTAAATATAGTGTGACTGTCATGCTAGTTCAGAGTATGTACAAAGAAAAGCTTTATAGCTGTCACTTGTTGACATGAGAGGTCATTATTTCTGGGAAGAAGTGTAAGGGTTGATAAGGAATGTTTATTGTTTATCTTTTATTTAAAGGTTTGTCAATATATATATATATATATATATATATATATATATATATATATACTGTGTGTGTGAGACTTTTGAACTTTTGTTTAACTTAACAGATAAATTAGATCATTCTCATGTACAAAGTAGTTTTAGCCTAGTATAATACCTTACAATGTTTCATTAATACACTTCCAAAGCCAACAGCACTGACTCCATTAAAAATTACTCCACATCTCCATTAAATGTGCTGTTTGCCGGCTATAGTATTTGTAAGTAGTTCACTCTCATTTACTTATTCCTAGCTTCATTTTATTTTTCCTCTTAATTTTGTTCCAAATCCCTCCATTTCACGATCTCTGATTCAAATTAACACGGCTTATTGCTCTTTTCATATATTTTTCAAGACTCCGTATTTAATGACCACTTTCCATATGTCAGTGTGGTCCTCACTGTTGTGGCTGAAGTTATATTTTATCTGCTTTATCTTTAAATGACATCTTAGGTATAGAAATAGAAATCACACACAAAAAGGTACTGCTTATGGTGTCTATATAATAATATATATATATTTCCTCTCCAATGAATTATGGGAAATGTCTGACGTTTTAAATCCCTTATAGTGGTTACAACTCCTATAGTTTCATTGAGAATCTTAGGCAGATGAAAATAAATAAAATCATAAATATAATTTTGGGGTCTTGAGAGATGGCTCAACAATTAAGATCAGTGGCTGCTCTTCCAGAGGAGTTCAAGCAACCACATGGTAGCTCAAAACCAGCTCTCACTCCAGTTCTGTGAGCACAGTGCCCACTATGTTCTCTGAAGTTTCCAGATAAATTCATGGATTATAGACAAATATAAAGGCAAAACACCTATTAACATAAAATAAACTAAAAAAAATGAATAGAGAAATAAATTGCTTAAAATAAATTTAAAAGAAATTCATAAAACTCTTAAGTATTGAAAGACAAATAACACAACATAACCTGGAGGCTAATTTTATTACTCAGGAACTAATTCGAATGCTTTAGAAAAAAGTCTCCCAAAGATGTGACTATTCAGTGTTTTAATATATTCACATCACATACTCTCTGGTGACCTCCCTGGAAAAATTGTCTGAAATGGTCAGCTTTTGTGTTAACTGTGCCTGGTTCAGGTTTCCAGGTTTCACATGCTAAGTATGTGTTCCTGTGAAGGTGTTTGTGATGTGATTTAACTCATATGTAACCTGGAGTAAAAAGTGTCAATTATTCTAGATAGTGTGAATATGTCTCATGTCCTAGGAGCAGACCTGATGGCCCCAAGAAGCTCTACACCAATCTTTTACTGAACAAATGGAAAATATAGGCAGATAATGCATGCCATCAAGACCTCCCAAACCTCCTGCTGACACTCTTCAGCCCCTGTCTAACTCCTCTACAGCAGGTGAGACATCCTCCCTTCCTCTGAATGTGGCTCCCAGATTAAGCCCACATTGCTGCTGTAGTCCCCATTGTCTCCATTGTTCCTTCCCTGTGTACATCCAGTCCCTCCCAGATGGCAAGTTCATGACTAATGGTGGTGTTTATTCACTTTCCAACATCCTATACCTAGAGTGCCTGTCAGAGAATTTAAGTCTTTCTTTTCCTTTCATCTTGCATTGCTATCCTTAAGGATATGTCACAGGAAAACACAGTAATATACAGGAATTACTTCATTTACTGAAATCATGGGAGTGACAAGAAATCATTGTGAAACTATAACAGAAATATATATCAAAAGGTCTCTACTCTCACTCTGTGTGTACTAAGTGTATTTATGAAGTATATACTTATCGATATGCAGGTTCATGTGGATATGAGCTCACATGTGAGTATGGAGGGCAGAAGATGTTCGGTATATTTCTGTGATCACTTTCCACTTTTATTTGTTGAGTCATGACTTTATAGTGACCCTCAAGCTCATAGATTTAGCTGAGTTGGCTAACCAAAGACTTCAAGGATCTGCCTATTTGTGTCTGCTGCCTCTGTCCTGGGGTTATAGGCACATGCCTGACTGCCAGCCTGTAGGCACTTTACTGACTAAGCCATTGTCTTAGCCTCCAAAGGCATAACTCACATGTTTGTAAATATAAATCTACTTCCTATATAAAACAACAACTCTCTTTTTCTGAAAATTTTAGTATCAACAATCCAGAGCTATGCCTAGTTTCAGACTAAATGAATTCTTTCACAAAATATTAGAGGTTAAGTATAACTTGGTGTGAATGTGAAGTCTTACAGTCCTTTGATTTTATTGCCTTCATCTATTGTGCTCATCTGACACTCTATGTATTACATCACTCTTCCCATTTATAAACTTCCTCTTCCTTGGGGACTCTGCATTAGCACTATATTGCTTCCTATCCTGTGTCTTTGACCTTCCACTTTCTCCTTTACTGCTCAAATATAGCCAAATACTTCTCAAAGCCTCTCCTCTGGTCTCTCCCTTGGGTAGCTCATCAAATCAGTGGCTTCAATTATCAGATCCTGTCACATACATAACCTTCCTCTCCATTCCCTTGCTCCTTAAAACCCTCCTATGCCTTTGTATTGACTGAGAATGAAATCAGACTCTATTCAGGCCAACCAGGACACACTTGATCTTATTGCTCTGCCCTCTATGCCTCCTGTCCTTTTGCCAACACATGGAGACAGACAGCCTGGCACTGTATCTTTATCACACTGCACTCTTTCACACTCACCCACAGTGACCCACACTCACCCACACTAAACTGCACTCATCCACATTCACCCACACTCACCCACACTAACCTGCAATCATCCACATTCACCCACACTCACCAGCACTCACCAACACTCACATACACTCACCTACACCTACACTCACCTACACTCACCTACACTCACCCACACTCATCCACACTCAAGAACTTGTGATTTACCTTGTCACAGGATTTTCCCTGTCCAATTACATTAGGGCAGTGGGAGACCTGTGATTTGACAAGGAAAAGGGAGGCAGAGCTAAGATTTATGGAGACAGGGAAGATCTTGGGGTAGCAGAGAAAAAGGAAGATGGCAGGGGATGTGAATCAGTGGGGTTAGGACAAGCCACAGGATGTTATGATATCATAGAGGTTAGAATATTGGAATAATTTGTCTAGTCTAGGTGGGAATCTTTTATCATTGTCACTTGGTTCTGAAATTATTGTATTGGGATCTTGTATATTGAGAATTTATTGATATATATATATATATATATATATATATATATATATATATATATATATATATATATAT